>NW_024412442.1:3362474-3393532 GCF_014898765.1 Herpailurus yagouaroundi
CTAAGCCACCCAGGCGCCCCAATATTTATATTTCTTTTATTTTTTATTATTATTTTTTATTTGAAAGAGACAGTGTGAGTGATGAAGGGGCAGAGAGAGAGAGAGAGGGAGAGGAGAGAGAGAATCCCAAGCAGGCTCCACACTGTCAACACAGAGCCCAACCCGGGGTTCGATTTCATCAACTGTGAGATCTTGACCTGAGCCAAAATCAAGAGTCGGAAGCTTAACCGACTGAGTCACCCAGGTGCCCCTGTATTTATATTTCTTGTGCAAATAATCATCATCTCCTTTTCCTTGATCTTCTGCAGAACATTCTTTTTTTTTTAATTTTTTTTTCAACGTTTATTTATTTTTGGGACAGAGAGAGACAGAGCATGAACGGGGGAGGGGCAGAGAGAGAGGGAGACACAGAATCGGAAACAGGCTCCAGGCTCTGAGCCATCAGCCCAGAGCCTGACGCGGGGCTCGAACTCACGGACCGCGAGATCGTGACCTGGCTGACGTTGGACGCTTAACCGACTGCGCCACCCAGGCGCCCCAGCAGAACATTCTAAAGGTTATTTAAGTTACATTTATTGCCACTTGGCCCAAGGATTTCTGAAAGTGGTAGAGATACAATAATGGAACATGGAAAATGAGTTTTTATTTTATTTCTTTAAATTTCTTTTAAAGTTTATTTATTTATTTTGAGAGAGAGAGAGCGCACGCGAGCAGGAGGGGGCAGAGAGGGAGGGAGACACAGAATCCCAAGTAGGCTGCACACTGCCAGTGCAGAGCCCAGTGTGGGGCTGGAACTCAGAAACAGTGAGATCACTACCTGAGTCAAGATCAAAAGTCAGGCACTGAACTGACTGAGCCCCCCAGGGGCCCCGGAAAAAGTGTTTGTAACAAACTTGAGTCCTGTCCCACAGCCTCCTGTATGTTGCGGGAAGCCCCAGAGAGGAATCCATCTAGAGCGACACCCACATTCTTTCCCCTGGGGTTTAGTGGAACAGCACATCCCATCCGTGGAAAGAGTCATAGGAATTACAATACAAAGTGCTGCCCATGCTGGCTGCATGCCATGTGCCTCTCCTGCCTTCCTGCCTCACCCCTTCCCGTCTCCTGTCTCCACCTCACCTGGATTGGTGGCATGACCACACTCCCCATGTGGCTCAGGGGAGATGGGTCCCACTCACTGCATGCCTACCTGGGTTGGCCTCCCAGGTGCTGTCCATGGTCACCCCTTCCCTCTCTTTGCCACCACCAGGAGCAAGGGGCACCCTGCCCCTGAGCCCATCAGGGCCCCTGGGGACACAGCACAGATAACCTGCCAGGGGCCAGTGGGAGAATCACTGCACTGGAAAGAGCGCCTACATCAAAAGTAATTTTCTTTCCAAGGCAGTGGCCTGTTTAGTCAAGGCCTATTAAAGGCAGTGCAATTTGTTATTTTCTAAAAGTGAAACTTTTAGCCCTTGTGTGGCATTCCATTATGGTGGAGATTACTTTTAAAGTAATTCTAGGTCACCGTGTCCTCAAATGCAGAAATTCTGTAATTTTTCAAGAAGCTTTTCGATAATGCATACATTTTATAAGATTGAAAGTGAATGAGAAAATTTTAAAGGATACAAAGCAAAAGAAAAAAGCATTTTAATTTGCTCGTATTAGCATACGTTTCTTATTTTGAGTAGAAATATGACACACAAGTGCTAAAGGGAAATTAAATAGGTTTTTAAAAATGTTTTGTGTCAAGACTTTGTGGTGTGAGCTGTATTAAAATTAGTGTCTATAAAATTTGCTAAATAAGATTTTTGGAGAAATATGGCTATTACAGTAGTTGAAAAATATGTTCCCTTCCAATTGGGGGATGTTTGTTATATTGGTTATTATTTTTTGTGTTTCCTTTGTATCAAATTGTTTTATTTTTATTAGAAAAAAATTAAATGCAGAAACAAGTGTTTCAAAAAAATTAAGGAGATGCCTGTGTTGTTCAGCATTAGGCGCACAAGTTGTTTTCACATAGAGAACTCAGGATTTAGCATCAGTCCCAGTGCCCTCCTGGCTGTGCCCTTAATCCAGGGTTATGATGTGATTCTGTTGGCCCTTCGGCAGCCATTTGTACTTAAGGTTAGTTTGGGCATTTGCCTCAGTTGAAACTATGACTCCATCCAGTTTGATGGAAGAAATAGTAAAGGTTTAGGTTCATAGCCTCTCTATTCTATGTGGATTATTATTAAAATAATATTCACTATGCTTTCCCTTCTAGCTATCATTCCTTAGTGAATTTCATCTTCCAGCAAAAATAATATATCTTCCCTTCCTTGACTGTCCATATTTTCTTACTCTGTCAGCAAAACAAATAAATTCTGTTTTCAAACAAGAACAAGACATCAATCTAATTCACTCTTTGACCTTCATGGTCCCCTTGCCTATACAGGATTTGCTGTATCTAAGCAACCCCATCTCTACTTTTCCAGCACTGGCAGAATGGCCCTGGAATATTGGGTAAACATCAGAGCACAGAAAGATGTCCCCAAAAAGGAAAAGAATCACTGAAAGACTTGGAATGTAGCAATTTACCAATTCTCTTTTGCATGTGAAACACCTGAGATTCTTTTCATCTCCAGGCCCTTCTAATGCAGGAGAGGTGACATCTGATAGGTGCGTTCTGGGCCTGCCACGTGCATGGACTGATGCATGTAGAGGCTGTCCTTAACCACCTTTGAATTGCTTATCTGGGGGCGCCTGGGTGGCGCAGTCGGTTAAGCGTCTGACTTCAGCCAGGTCGAGATCTCGCGGTCCGTGAGTTTGAGCCCCGTGTCAGGCTCTGGGCTGATGGCTCAGAGCCTGGAGCCTGTTTCTGATTCTGTGTCTCCCTCTCTCTCTGCCTCTCCCCCGTTCATGCTCTGTCTCTCTCTGTCCCAAAAATAAATAAACGTTGAATTGCTTATCTGTACATATAAAACAGAAAAACATGGATTTCTTCCATGTTATGTCACTTTGGCAAGTATGTTGTATGATTTATTTTAAATCAGTGGCTAAATATATTCGTGTGACATCTAATTCTGGTGCCATTGATTTACTAGAATATGCTGAAAGTGTATGCACATGCCTCTCCCTATACACGTATAAACCCACACGTTTTCTTATTTTAGCAGATAGATCTGGGATGCTTCCCCCAAGCTAAATACCAACAGATATTAATCCCGTTGTAACAGTAGCAGATTTCCTCTTTTAGTCCTCACTAGGCTTACTTTGCCCAATTAAGAGTAGTTCTGTATTTCTGAAAAATAAAAGAGGGTAGTGTTTCCACAAGTTCTGTCTTCATTAGGGAGCCTTATGTCACCACTGGATTTGTGCTTTGATGTCATTTGACCTTTCTATTAAAAAAAATCATAATTCTCTTTCTGTTACATTGCTTCCGTGAGTCTCAAATGAAATAAAATATATGATAGGCTGTAAAACTCTTCAGAAATGAAAAGTATGTTGACAGGACTAGGGTTTACACTTATCACCCTACCCTCTGCCCTCTTCATAATTAGTAGAAAGTGCCATTGGGATGTGCCTTTAATTATTAGCTCTATATTAATATTAATTGATTTTGTCTTACAGTTATATTTTAACTCCTTGACAAAGGAAATCTTTTTTTACTGTTTCATCACTCAAAAAAAAAGAATCATTCCATCACTTATAGATGTATCTATACATCTAATTGATAGATAGATGTATCTATCACAATGAGAGGGGAGAGAGAGAATAAAAGGGAATAAGAGAATAAAAAAGACTTTTATTGCAGGGCAATATTTTGGTTGGTAGAGATACAGAGATTGTGATCATGTACCTGTAAGGAACTTACATTTTAGTACAGAGAGAACATTGAACGTTAAATGAATAAAGAAATAAGGCAAACACTGCTGTATACCGTGGAGAACATGACAAATAGTGATATGATGAGTGGGAATGAATGAAGGAGTTTTCATAGGTAGAGCAGTCAGGGAGGGCTTCTCTGAGGAAGGGGCTTTGAAACCTGACTTGTGAGCTAGAAAGCTAAATAGATAGCAGATGTAAAACCCCTGGGAGTGGAACTGTTTGAGTTAGTTTAATAAGAAAAAGTAAAACTTGTGGAAAACTCCTGTGTAACTTACTGCTTCAGGAGACATCTTTGTCTCCATGTTTCCCTTCCCTATGCTTCGATGGGTGTCTGGGTGCTTCATTCTCCTGCTTTGTGTGCACTGCTCAAGTTGATCACATCTGTCAGGGGCCACTAAGAGAAACAGAGCCCATGGCACCTAGTTACACAGAGGGGATTTGATGCAGGGAGCCGGGCAGCAGAGGCACAGAAAGGGGTGGGCGACTCAGGAACAGCCATAGCAGGAAGCATCCCATAGGACCCCTGTTCCCTCCATGCTCATTTTGGGGTTCTGCAGCTGTCTGCTGCACATCTCTCTAGGCACATACTGAGGGACACACAAAAATGAACAAGACGTAGACCTTATGTTCAAGGATCTGAGGGTCTAGTATGAGAATATGTGTGTACAAGTGGGGGCACCCGGTGGCTCAGTCGGTTGAGCATCTGACTCTTGATTTCAGTTCAGGTCATGACCTCACAGTTCAAGAGATCAAGCCCCCTGTCGGGCTCTGCAGTGACAGCACAGAGCCTGCTTGGGATTCTCTGTCTGTCTGTCTGTCTGTCTCTCTCTCTCTGTCTCTCTGTCTCTCTTGCACTCTGTCCCCTCCCCCGTGCTCTCTCTCTCTCAAAATAAATAAATAAAATTTAAAAAAATCCAACTACAAGTGATCAGAAACAGGCAATACCAGTTCTGTGAGTATTCAGAGGAAGGAAAGATCAACTCTACTTGGAGGGTCAGGAAGAGCCTCAAGAAGGAGGTGCCATTTGAGCAGATCCTTGAACTTTTTGGATATTAGGAGGTCACAGAGGGCACAGCGGGGACAAAGAGGTGGATGGAGGGAGTGAGGTGGGTTACAGTCAGTCGTAAACATTTTTGAGTTTGGCTGCAAGAGTATGCAAATGGAAGCAATGGCAAATATGTACGGAAAGGGAGTAGGCTGGAGCCACATTTTGGAAACCTTTTGTAGACCAAGCTTCAGAATATAGACTTCAGGCACTAGACCTTGGTTTGGCAAACTATAGCCCAGAGGCCAAGTCTGGACTTGGCCCGGGACGGAAGGGAGTGTGCTACAGATGAGCATTTGCAACCTGCTTGATGATAGAGAACCACTAGGATTGAACCCCAGTTAAGTGAAATCTTATCTTCCCTGAGAAAAGATTTCCACTCTCCTCATTAACATATCTGTATTACCAAAAAAGAAAAAAAATCATTATTATATATTGATTTTTTTTGTCAATAAACATTTTTGGAGAAAAAGAAAAAATAAAGAATGCCAGAGATGCCTGAGTCTGCTGGGGAGGAACATGGACATGGGAGGGTGCAGTTGGACAGCGGGGTACCCAAGGGCCCAGACTCCTCCTCAGGGTGCACGTTTCTTGAGGCTTGTAATGGGTTTCTCAACAGTGCTCTTGTGAAGGGGCGCCTGGGTGGCTCAGTCGGTTGAGAGTCTGACTCTTGGTTTTGGCTCAGGTCGTGATCCCAGGGTCCTGGGATCCAGCCCTGCGTCGGGCTCCATGCTGAGTGTGGAGCCTGCTTGGGGTTCTCGTCTCTCCCTCTGCCCCTCTCCCCTCTGCTCTCTATAGCTCTCTATGTCAAATAAATAAAATTTAAAAAAAAGAAAGAAAGAAAAGAAAAACACTGATGTTGTGAAAATTAAAGAGAACCCGGCACAGCCAGAATATCAGTAAGTGTGATTCCATTTCTTTTCACTTTCTTTCAATAAGTAGTTGTGGGTTGAACAACCAATCTCAAATATTTTCTAAGTAAATAAAGCTGACCATCCATTCCTCGTCACGTAAAACAAAAATATTTACGAGTTTCCTTGTTCTTTACAGATCCCTGTGGAATAGTTCTTTTTCCACTGAGATCTGCACTTTTTCCCTCTTTTTCATTCCCAACCTTCTACGAGTTTACATCAGTTGAAAAGCAGCATGTACACTTTCGTTAAGTTGTGGGTCTGTGTGTCTTCTGATGCCTTTCTAGTAGTTTGAATACTTTGAGTTGGAATTTGAGGAATAAACAGCAACAGGATCCCGAAAGTAGGCTTACCATTATTAAATTTTGATATTCGGAAACATTACATCATAAGAAGACAATCATGGTTTCCAACAATGAGAATAAATACAGGGGCACCTGGGTGGCTCAGTCAGTTAAGCGTCGACTTCAGCTCAGGTCATGATCTCGTAGTTCGAGTGCTGTAGTGCTGACAGCTCAGAGCCTGGAGCCTGCTTCGGATTCTGTGTCTCCCTCTCCCTCTTCTCTCTCTCTCTCTCTCTCTCTCTCTCTCTCTCTCTCTCTCTCTCTCAAAAATAAATAAACATAAAAAAAAGAATAGATAGAACTTCTACAGGAGTCCTCAGTGACAAGAGCTGCAGAATCGTGTGAGTTCCAGTGTGGTGTGAATTGTTGTTCATAAGGTTGTAAAGGAGGTGGCTTGCACAAACCACACCCCAAGAGACTTTGCGCAGGGTCAGGATTTGGGACAGATTGTCAGAAACAGTTAGAAGGGGACATGTGGTTTGCATAAATCTTTACACAAGAATTTCCTGAACTGTGTTTCCAGAGGCAGATTACCTAGAGCTACCCTCACCTATTACTATCAAATTTGCTTTGTGGAGTCAGGACTGTCAAGTGTGATTCCTGGACCCACACTTTGAAAATTGTCAACATGGTGGCAAATCAGCACATTCTGTGTGGAAGACATCCTTGCTACCAGCACGGGAACAAGGGAAGGAAAAAACGATTTCACTGAAGCTCTGAAGACAAGTTGGGAAGCTTGGCAGATGGTTCCAGAGACCCTGTGAGCAAGATCAGCAATGCCATTTGAAAAAGACTTAGGAAGCATCCATCAGAGCCCTGCAGGCACCTGTATCCAGTTATTGAGGGATCCCCTGTTGTGGTTTAAGTAGCCTCTGTTGTGAGGACAAAATAGCTGAAAACCAGCCTGGGTCATACTTATTCAAACAGTAAAACCAAGGGTTTCAGTCTGTGTTTCCACAAAAAGAGCCCAGACTTTCCAGGGTCCTTCAGGGCGCTGGGCATGTAAATGTCGCTGGTTTCATTTTGGGAAGTTCATATTTTGTTTGCGATTCAGAAGCAAGAAGCCAGCCGCAGGAACGGGGTGAGAGCGCATGGAAACCAGACCTTGTGTTTATTCTGTTCTGTGACCTGAGGCGGACACAGTCCCGGGAAGAGAAACAGGATGGTTACACCTGTTATGCAATGAGCCTTTCTCTTTCTCGCCTCATATTGTCAGGAAATCCACGTAGCGTGAGCTCTATAAAGAATTAGGAGCTCCTTGTACTAGTGTCTCCTGGTGTGTATTTCCGTGTTAGTGGCCTTTTATAGATTTACTGTTTGTCAAGAGGAGGCTGGCGTAATCTTTACAAATTCTTCTCCCTGCTGATTAAGTCGTGAAGGATAACTCTGGGTGAGAGTCCTGTTGGAAACAAGAGGATGCTTCTTTTGCTTTATTCACCTTTCATTAACCGGAAACAGATCAAGAGTTGAAGGTATATTGTGTTCCAAATGAACGTCCAATAGGGTAAGTTCAGTTTCTTCAATGCCTAGGATATAATACGTACGATGAAACTGGCCATCTAAAATTACTTATTTATATCCCCCATCTTATTAATCTCAGGAATGTTTCTGCAAAGCAAAATGGCAGTGTGGATATAATTGTTGCTGGTATACTTTTCCTTGAGCTGATACACAAATGGGTTTTATGTTTAAAATTTTCCACAATATCAGATTAAATAAAACTGGAAAATGCCACTAATATATTTTTTTAGCTAATATTACATATATGTATGGTCTATTAAATTAAAAATACCAAAGTTGATATCTACAATCGAGGTTAAAAAAAAATTTTTTTAAAGGGCACCTGGGTGGCTCAGTTGTTTAAATGTCCAGCTTTAGCTCAGGTCATGATCTCGTGGTTCCTGAGTTCGGGCCCCGCAGCTGACAGCTAGGAACCTGGAGCCTGCTTCGGATTCTGTGTCTCCTTCTCTCTCTGTGCTCGCTCGCTCTCTCTCTCTCTCTCTCTCTCTCTCTCAAATAAATGAATATTAATTTTTTTTCAAAAATGTATTACAAGAAACAAGTTATTTATTAAAAAAAAGTTTGCGTTTCAAATACAACTCAGTAAAGAATGCAATACAATGTGACCAAAGAGAAGAAAGTAAAACTAAGGAGATTAAAGACAGAAAAAAGAGGACTTAAGATGCAGGAATGAAGAAGGCATCATTAATAATGAATAACTGTTAATACTTAGCACTTGCTAGGAGCTATGTGATAAGGATTAAACTTTTCTTCAGTTAATTACCAACCTGCTCAGGGAAAAAACTAGAACTCCTTTATTTACTTTATGGACCAGCAGAGGGTTAAGCTCACAGAAGCTAGAGAACTTGAGAGGCAGGACCCTGTGTGGTCCTCGTGGACACATGAATACTGCCCCTGCCATGCAACTGTCTCCTGCGGTACCTTCCAGGAGCACATGAGTCCGTGAGGGATAAGACAGTAACCATCAGATGGCCAAATAGAAGTATAACTAATTGGTGTTGACAAAGGCATTGGGTAAAGTGACCAAATGCAGTAACAAAGATACCATAGAATGAATGAGAATAAATCTTCCAAATTTTATAAAACACCTAGGTTTGCAGATTGAAAATGTTCAAACCATGAAACACAGTGAAGGTAAGGAGACGAATACTTAGAAGAGGCTGGTATGCTATGTTTACTTCAAGATAAAAGCAAATTTTGGGGCATCTGGATGGCTCCATCGGTTAAGTGTCTGACTTCACTCAGATCACGGTCTCCTTATTGGTAGGTTCAAGTCCCGTATCAGGCTCTGTGCTGACAGTTCAGAGCCTGGAGCCTGCTTCTGATTCTGTGTCTCCCTCTTTCTCTGTCTCTCCCCTACTCACTCTCTGTCCCTCAAAGATGAATAAATGTTAAAAAATTAAAATAAAAGATAAAAGCAAATTTCTATTGGATAGTAAAAAAAAATTAACAAAGAAAGAAAATATTAGTTATAATTCAGAAATCTGCTCCAAGAGAGACAATAGAGGAAATGTTATTTACTTATTTTTAATTTTTTTAACGTTTGTTAATTTTTGAGAGGCAGAGCATGAGCAGGCAGGGAGCAGAGAGAGAGAGGGAGACACAGAACCTGTGTCTGTCAGCACAGAGCCCGATGCGGACTCAAACTCATGAACTGCGAGATCATGACCTGAGCTGAAGTCAGACTCTGAACTGACTGAGCCACCCAGGAGCCCCTATGGAAGAAATTTTATGAAGGAGAATATAAAATTCAGTCATATTTTCATTCAGGTGTGAAACAACTGGCATTCTCACAGCTGCGAGGACTCACATGTTCTTACTGAAAAAATACTCAGCGACTTATGTCACTTGACTGTTGAATAAAAATAAAGAATTTAGAAAGAAGTAAACCATGGTATAAATGTTGAGGTGTGAACATCAAAACCAATAAAACAAAGTAAAGTCTATAACCCAGCAAAACTTTAAGTATGTTAATTTCTCGCTCGCTGTCTCTGTCGGTCTGTCTGTCTGTCTCTCTCTCTCTATATATATATATACAGAGAATATATATAATATAATATAATATATAATAAAACATGACATAATATATATAATACATATGTAACTGAATGCAGGAATATAAAATAATTCTTAAAGGAAATGTAAAATATAAATAATAGTAAGGTGGTTTCAGTTCTCAAATTTTATTAACAAGGGCAGCAGTTGGCTGTGTGTGTGTGTGTGGCGGGGTGGGGAGGGCGTTCAGGACCTGGAGGAAGAATTGTTGCAAATTAGATACAACAAATGCAATGACATGGTATTTTCTTGTTTGGAATGCCATCATACTCATTTTCTACCAGTTTTGTTGCTGGTTTTCTGTAAACCCAGATTATTTGGATTCAGTTCCTAATTTTAAGTCACTGTATGTCCTTTCCATGCCTGCTTTCCACACACGCACATTCCTGAACTTCACAGGTCTTATAGGATAGAGGAGGTCTGAATTGCTATTTTAAGTTTTTGTGGTGATAGACAAATCAATACTATTAAAACGGTGTAATAGAATATGATAGAAACAGGATTATTTGGTTTGCGGAAGGGGTTGAATTTTCTGCTGATGTCCATTTAAGACAGAGAAGGGCGAAAGCAAAGAAAGTGTACAAATAGTTTTACTTTGCTCACAAAAAAGGAAAAAAAAAATAGTTAAAATTCCAGCCACATTTTGCCGACTATTAAGTCCTTAGTATACAACTTTCTTGATAGACTGAAACATTAAGTTTAAATGTTGGAAACATAATACCTGAAACTAAATGGAATTCAGCATTTAGAGAACCTTCAGATGGTGAAAGACTAAGCAGAAATCAAACAGAGAAAGAGGGATAAATTTGAATACATAAAAATGCCAAGTTTCTAGATGTCAAAAGCAAGTAACATTAAAAGGCAAACAACACACTAAAAAAATTGTAAGACTACTAACAGAGTGTTGATTTCTGTTCTATGCACATATGCCATGGAAATAAAATTTTAAAGTATCAAAATTAAAAAAGATAGGCAAAGTAAATGAACAGAAGAATCAGCAATAGATATATCACATAAATTATGCTAGCAACCAAAGAAATGTAAAATTAAACCTTACACATATTTAGCAATACTCTAGGCATATATCACCCTCAGCATTCACAAATATGCGCTGTTATAAATACTGAGGAGTAAATAAACCATCACAGTCTCTCTGGAAAGCCATCTGGCAATTTGTACAAAGGAGTTCAACATGTTCTCGTTCCTTGATCCAGAAATTCTGCATCCAGGAATCTAACACATGGATAGAATTAAAGACACAGAATGATAACAAATCCGATATAAGCAACTCAAGTGTACAACAGTAAAGCCTAATTTATAACCCTAGTGGAGGTTGCATATTGTTGCAAGTTGTGTTTTTGAAGCATATTTATTGGCTTAGAACTATGATTATGAAGTAGTGAGAGGTAAAATAGCAAAATTCGTACATGCAAAGTGGTGAAATATCATGTGCATAAATAGATGAGAGATACGTGGGTGACAAATACTGATGGAAAATACCTCACCATGTTGGCAGTGGGCTATCACTGGGTTGTTTGGTTTAAAATACTTTGTCTTTGTATTTGTTTTTCTTTTAACTTTATTTATTTATTATTTTTTAATATGAAATTTATTGTCAGATTGGTTTCCATACAACACCAGTGCTCATCCCAACAAGTTTCTTCCTTAACACCCCTTACCCATTTAGCCCACCCCCCCACAACCCCTCCTGTAACCCTCAGTTTGTTCTCTATATTTAAGAGTCCCTAATGTTTTGTCCCCCTCCCTGATCTTATATTACTTTTGCTTCCCTTCCCTTCCTACAATCTGTTTTGTATCTTGAAGTCCTTGTATGAGTGAAGTCATATGATATTTGTCTTTCTCTGACTAATTTTGCTTAGCATGATACCCTCCAGTTCCATCCACATAGTTGCAAATGGCAAGATTTTATTATTTTTGATTGCCGAGTAATACTCCATTGTATGTATACCACATCTTCTTTATCCATTCATCCATTGATGGGGATTTGGGCTCTTTCCATACTTTGGCTATTGTCGATAGCACTGCTATAAACATTGGGGTGCATGCACCCCTTCGAAAGAGCACACCTGTATCCCTTGGATAAAAACCTAGTAGTCCAATTGCTGAGTTGTAGGATAGTTCTAGTTTTAATTTTTTGAGGAATCTCCATACTATTTTCCAGAGAGGCTACACTAGTTTGCATTCCCACCGGCAGTGCAAAAGAGATCCTCTTTCTCCGCATCCTTGCCAACATCTGTTGTTGCTTGAGTTGTTAATTTTAGCCATTCTGACTGGTGTGAGGTGGTATCTCATTGTGGTTTTAATTTGTGTTTTTTCATCATGAGTGATGTTTAGCATTTTTTCAGGTGTCTATTAACCATCTGGATGTCTTCTTTGGAAAAGTGTCTATTCTGTCCTTTGCCCATTTCTTCATTGGATTACTTGGTTTTTAGGTGTTGAGTTTGATAAGTTCTTTATAGATTTTGGATACTAACCCTTTATGTGATCTGTCATTTGCAAATATCTTCTCCCATTCTGTTGGTTGCCTTTTAGTTTTGCTGATTGTTCCTTTGCTGTAGAGAAGCTTTTTACCTTGATGAGGTCCCAGTAGTTTATTTTTGCTTTTGTTTCCCTTGCTTCTGGAGACGTGTTGAGTAAGAAGTTGCTGCAGCTGAAGTCAAAGAGGTTTTTGCCTGTTTTCTCCTCTAGGATTTTGATGGCTTCCTGTCTTACGTTTAGGTCTTTCACCCATTCTGGGTTTTTGTATGGTGTAGAAAGTGGTCCAGGTTCATTCTTCTCCATGTCGCTGTCCAGTTTTCCCAGCATCACTTGCTGAAGAGACTGTCTTTATTCCATTGGATATTCTTTCCTGCTTTGTCAAAGATTAGTTGGCCATACATTTGTGAGTTCATTTCTGGGTACATGCAAAAATCCTCAACAGGATGTTAGCCAACCAGATCCACCAACGTATTAAAAGAATTGTTCACCCTGACCAAGTGGGATTTATACCTGGGCTGCAGGGCTGGTGCAATATCTGCAAAACAATTAACGTGATTCATCACATCAATAAAAGAAAGGACAAGAACCATATGATCCTCTCAATAGAGGCAGAGAAAGCATTTGACAAAATACAGCATCCTTTCTTGATAAAAACTCTCAAGTAGGGATAGAAGGATCATACCTCAAGATCATAAAAGCCATATATGAAAGACCCACCGCTAATATCATCCTCAATGGAGAAAAACTGAGAACTTTCCCTGTAAGGTCAGGAACACTACAGGGATGTCCACTCTTGCCACTGTTATTCAGCATAGAATCGGAAGTCCTATCCTCAGCAATCAGATAACACAAAGGAAAAAAGCTATCCAAACTAGCAAGGAGGAAGTCAAACTTTCACTCTTCACAGATGACATGATCCTCTATACAGAAAATTCAAAAAATTGCACCAAAAAACCTACTAGAACTGATCCATGAATTCAGCAAAGTTGCAAGATATCAAATCAATGCACAGAAATTGGTTGCATTTGTATACACCAATAATGAAGCAACAGAAAGAGAAATCATGGAATTGATCCCATTTACAATTCCACCAAAACCCATAAAATACCTAGGCATAAACCTAACCAAAGAGGTGAAAAAAATGTATACACTGAAAGCTATAGAATACTTTTTTAAAAATTTTTTAATGTTTATTTTTTGAGAGAGAGAGAACATGAGCAGGGGAGGGGCAGAGAGAGAGGGAGACACAGAATCTGAAGCAAGTTCCAGGCTCCAAGCTGGAAGCTACACAGAGGAAGCTACAGAGCCCAATGTGGGGCTTGATCTCATGGACAGTGAGATCATGACCTGAGCCAAAGAGTCATGCAACCAACTTAGCCACCCAGGTGCCCCCGAAAACTATAGAAATCTTATAAAAGAAATTGAAGAAGACACAAAAAAATGGAAAAAGTTCCATGCTCCTGGATAGGAAGAACAAATATTGTTAAAATGTTGATACTACCCAAAGCAATCTACATATTCAATGGAATCCCTATCAAAATAACACCAGCATTCTTCACAGAGCTAGAACAAACAATCCTAAAATTTGTATGGAACCAAAAAAGACCCCGAATAGCCAATGCAATCCTGAAAAAGAAAACCAAAGTAGGAGGCGTCACAATCCTGAACTTCAAGCTATACTGCAAAGCTGGAATCATCAAGACAGTATGGTACTGGCACAAAAACAGACACTTAGATCAATGGAACGGAACAGAGAACCCAGAAATGGACCCACAAATGTTTTTATTTGTATTTGTACTTAACAGTATACTCCAAGATGATTTTTTTCTTTATCAGAAAGACAAGAAAATAATTTTTTGCTATGTATCTACAGATGTCTTCCATGGCCAATGTGAAAATTGTGGAATCTTATGTGAAATTTTAATGTAATAATAATGAAAATTAAGCTATACTGTTTTTATGGTACTTTAATGGCTCACCCCAGAATATTCCTAGATTATCTATCAATATGTCATGTATTTATCTATCTACCTATTGATTGTGGGTTCTTCTAACTCCCTTATCCAGCCTCCATCAGATGCAACCATACCCTGCCTTTCCACGAGTCTCACCTCTGCTACACGGATCAAAATTTACTTTCTTCAAGCTATGCATACTTGAATTTCTCTGATACTTGGTATTTTGAATATCTCACTCGGAATAGCTTAACATGTGAGTTTTCTGTCAGGGCTCTCTCTTAATATTTATCCATAGATGTCTTTATTAAAAGAATTCTAAATGAAGCTGTGTACATGTACTTGGAGTCCCTGTGACTGAGCGCTTCTCCATAAGAACTTCTTAATAAATTAGGGAATTATCGCAGACTTTCTGTAATCAAAGTGTAGGGAATGAGTTTATAAATTGGATGCAAAAAACTAATGCAGCTGAATATATTCACTGAAAAGAATTTCACTGAAGCTTCTGTTTAATAAAGTGAAATGTTCATTTTAAGTGAATATTCAACTCTGTGATACACCATCTTAAAGTTATGTTTAAGTCTAATCATTAGATAATTTTCTTTGCAGCCTTTAGATCTAAATCTTGGTCTAAAATCAAATAGTAATGATAGGCCCCCTTCATTCCCTCAAACATTTGATCAGGTATGCAATTCTAAATAAAACCTTCAAAATTCATGTCAGTGTCACGTTTCAAGAAAAATATGCAAGATACGGTAAAATTAGCTTCCAGCTAGAAATGAAAACAATCCCATCACTCTCTCTCTCTGCTTAGAACTTGAAGCCAATTTTAATGCTAATATAATACAATTAAAATAATAAAGTAATCTTAATACTACGATCTATAATGACTTCCATTACTGAGCATGGCACTTACTGTTTTATTCATTTATATACTGTCTTTCATGAATCCCTATACCAATTAATGAAATGTAGATATTATTAACTTCACTATGAAAATTATGATTAAAAGTCTGAGGGATTAAACAACTTCTCAAGAGGTGATATTGCAACTTATTTGGCAAGATTGGAATGTTTTACTTAGGATACAGGAGCTCGCCACTCAGTCTCCTGGAATGTTTTAGAGACTGTTTATTACACCGAAGGCCATCACTGTGAAGCACTTTGAGCCGACATCTGTGTATTCTGAGCATTCTTGTGGCCACCTTACTCTTCCCTTTAGGTGGGTGTAGTATCTTTGTGAATGAAAGATGCTCATACAGCCTCAGTATGTGTATTTGGATGTCTTACAGGAGCCCAGAGAGCAAGGCTAGGTCAATGAGGCTCATGAATACCCTGAATAATACAGAACTGAGAAGTCTCTTATTCTACAGTTCTTAGTGCCTGTGTAACACATGTATTTCTGGTGCTGTCGATACAACTGATCCCTGCTCTCAAGAAAGTTCTAGGCAAGGAAACTCAGACACACGGTTCTAGTGAGTGTTAGATAAATTTTAATAAGGAAGAGTGCAATATTCTCTGTACAGAAATGCATAAGGGAAATTATCAGGTATACCTCAGGTCAAAATATGTGGATGGGTAGAGGAAACAGACAAGTATAAAGGGAAAGAAAAATGGGTAAGTGGGCGAATGAGAAACTTTTCTTCAGCAAGACAACATTAATAGGGTCTAAATGAAAGCCATAGAGTGGGGTATAATATTTATTGAACAGTCAGCTGATAAAAAGACTTAGACTGTGATATATGGAGAGCTCTTATGAACCAGTAAGGCAAAGTAGGAGAACGGACAAAAGACATGAAACAACACTTCACAAATGTCCAACATTGTAAAACAGTTCAAATCACTGTAAAGTAACGATGCGTACCTACCGAATGGCTAAACTTACCAACTGTCAGCAGAGCAGTGGACCACTCACAATAGAACGTGAGCTCACACAACAAGTTTAGAAGACTTAAAATGGCAGGGACCTAGCCCATACATGCGTTTCTGACAATTATATTCTTATATTTCACACAAATGCCTTCATGTGTAAGAACACACGCAGAAGGACATAGTGCTGTTCGTCACGGCATGCCCTGGAAACAACCCAAACGCCATCATCAGTGTGAAAAGGAAACAAAGTTGGGGGTGTCTGTCTAATGAACACAGTACATCCATTAAAACGAGAGTGCAGGGGCTATACTTGATGTACCTAACTCCCACATGCATGCCGACCATGTAAGACATAGTAATACTTGAACAAAGTCAGTAATTAAATGACATTGTATAGTTCTATTTGCATACAGTTTCAAACAAGTGAAATTAATCTATGATAATAGAAAGCAGGCCATCTTTAGAGTGGAAGGAGCAGGAGCGATTGATAGAAAATATAGAGAATAGAGGGCTTCTGAAATATTGATGATATTCTAGTCCTTAATGTCATGGCATTTAGAATTAAATACAACTTGGTGATAGTTCATCAGGTTATGGATTTATGGTTTATAAAAGTCTGTCATATATAGCCCTTCCATACAAAGTTTAGTTTTTAAAAGCAAGTTGTATTTTGTTGCAACAAATAATCCTTGTAAACACATCCCTGAGCATACGTTTCATTATTTATGTAAAATAAATTGCTCAAAATGAATTACTGGGACCTTATGAAGATAAAAAGCTTCTGCACAGCAAAGGAAACAACCAACAAAACTAAAAGGCAACCCACGGAATGGGAAAAGATATTTGCAAATGACATATCGGACAAAGGCTAGTATCCAAAATCTATAAAGAGCTCACCAAACTCCACACCCGAAAAACAAATAACCCAGTGAAGAAATGGGCAGAAAACATGAATAGACACTTCTCTAAAGAAGACATCCGGATGGCCAACAGGCACATGAAAAGATGTTCAGCGTCGCTCCTTATCAGGGAAATACAAATCAAAACCACACTCAGGTATCACCTCACGCCAGTCAGAGTGGCCAAAATGAACAAATCAGGAGACTATAGATGCTGGCGAGGATGTGGAGAAACGGGAACCCTCTTGCACTGTTGGTGGGAATGCAAATTGGTGCAGCCGCTCTGGAAAGCAGTGTGGAGGTTCCTCAGAAAATTAAAAATAGACCTACCCTATGACCCAGCAATAGCACTGCTAGGAATTTATCCAAGGGACACAGGAGTACTGATGCATAGGGGCACTTGTACCCCAATGTTCATAGCAGCACTCTCAACAATAGCCAAATGATGGAAAGAGCCTAAATGTCCATCAACTGATGAATGGATAAAAAAATCGTGGTTTATATACACAATGAAGTACTACATGACAATGAGAAAGAATGAAATATGGCCCTTTGTAGCAACGTGGATGGAACTGGAGAGTGTGATGCTAAGTGAAATAAGCCATACAGAGAGAGACAGATACCATATGTTTTCACTCTTATGTGGATCCTGAGAAACTTAACAGAAACCCATGGGGGAGGGGAAGGAAAAAAAAAAAAGAGATTAGAGTGGAAGAGAGCCAAAGCATAAGAGACTCTTAAAAAACTGAGAATAAACTGAGGGTTGATGGGGGGTGGGAGGGAGAGGTGGGTGGGTGATGGGTATTGAGGAGGGCACCTTTTGGGATGAGCACTGGGTGTTGTATGGAAACCAATTTGACAATGAACTTCATATATTGAAAAAAATAAAAATAAAAAATAAAGACAATATCACAAAAATAAATAAAATAAATTTCTTTTCCTAATTCCAAAAAAATAATAAATTGCTCAAACTACATTAGGTCTAAGCAAATAAATATCAAAGGCAAAGGCTCAAAGAAATGTTTTATAAACAACGTAGGTATTAGAACTATAGATCAAATATGCAATTGCAAGGATGGTCAGATGCACTTTTGGAATACAGCAGTCCATCACAGGATATGCGACAAAAAATATATCTCAAAAACTTTTTCAGAGACACTTTAGAATAAAACAAAAGTATACAATTGAAGAACAGTGTCTTTAATCTGTGCTTGCCAATACATTTATTTATTATGTGTATAAATAGTTACAGATATATCTATACATAGACTACAATAGCAGCATTCCAACTGAAACTTGCTTTCTCTTTCTGGTGTTGAAGATGTAGAAGGAGTAACTAACCCTCACTTACCTCAACAGTCCAATCGCCTCTTGTTATTTTCTCAAAAAGAATTCAGCAGTTGAACCTGAAAGCATTGTCTTAGATATACTGAAAAGACAAGGCACCCCTCCAGAAAAGCTAATTGGATACGAAGCTTATATCCCGAGGGGAATAATCTTGGGTTTTATAATCATAGAATTATGCAGCATTTCTACTGGAGACAATCTTTTCGTTATTGTTTAATAGTTTCTATGATTATCTTCACGACATGAATCTCTTTATATGGAATCACCATCACTAAATATGTCAGGGAATTTAACTCTGGGGACTCAAAGCGGTGAAATGTGAATCCACTCTTCTGTGTACTTTTAACATGTGCGCATCGGCACGAACAGAATTCAGGAGATGGGACTTCTTCTCAAAGATATGAGTTCTTCTCAAAGACAAAGAAGGCTGCAGAGAAGACAGATTTGCTTTAGGGGCAAGGCGCCCAAGAGCTTTGCAGTGTTTGGATGCCTTTTTTATGTGTCTCTGGAATTCAACTTGATGAAGCAAATATGTTGCAAACAGTTCCTCACTAGGCTAGGCGGTGGGTTATTAGATATTTTGTGTGCACCTGCCAACAGAGCCTTCTGTGAAGACTAATTGAGCAATTACTGCAATTATATGGTCATAAGGGAACCTTGCAATCCTGTCCTTAAGGATACCCAAGCATAATTAGGCCATGGGTGAATTTCCAAGTTCTTCAGCATAATAATTCTTCTCTAATCCAGCTGTAAAATTAGAAGCTAAGAGAAATAAGGGAGCGGGAGAGGAACGGAGCAGTAGTTACTATCTGCTTGAAGAGGATGGTTCTTCAAAAGAAATGCGTCTCCTAGTTTTTCCCCTTTTCTAAGGCCTGGGGAGCCTGCTCTGGCAGTGGTCACCGCGGGCCGGTTTCCTTCAGGTCTGGCTCCGTGTGGTGATCTGCTACCGGGCTGGAAAATTCAGTACAATACAAATTGACATGAATGTATTTAGTAAGTAGATATTAACTTGCCAAATATTATACATGATTGCATGTTTTTCCCCCATAAAATTCTTTCTCTTCTAAGGAATAGTTTCTTGCTGGCATTTCCTTGGTTAGTTTTATGTCCTTCCAATGGCTGGCTATCTCCCATACAGAGATTTTTGGTGATGGAGAAGTTCAAAACTTGGTGCATCTTATTATGTTGTTTCTTCTAATGAGTACATGTTTCCTTTTCCAACTCTGGCTTAAATGCTACTTATCTTTATAAAAAATTTCATTACATACTGTAACAGTAGCATCCTACACAAAACACAGTATCCTTTAATGTTACATATTACCAGTGTTAGAAATCCTCAAGATTCAAGCAGCCCAATATACTTGGGTGGTAATCTTAGAAACCATAGCTGATAATTCATCCTTTTCACCTTTAAACCTAGATTTTCTTTAAAAAAAAAAACCCTCATAAACAGTAGCCTAAGAAAAAATTTTTCTTAAGTCGCTAGTCTTTGTAAGAAAAGACAAAAATCAGTCCTAAGAAGTTATATAAGACAACTGTACTCCCAAATTTCCAGAAACTCATTGAAGCCTTCACCAAGAGGGTTTATTTATTGTATTCTCACTAGTACAATTTGCTAATTTATAATATTAAAATTAGTACAGAGTATGGAAACTACACAGTGAAACAGGACTGAATGGCTTTAAATACATTTCATCCCACCTCCCTTCTTCACTTCTAGGCCCACTCTCCCGAGACAGCCACATGCTGGTATTTCTAGTTTCAATTCTTCTGATTCTAGATGTCACGTAATTCTAAACGGCGTACTTGTTTCTTTTTATTTCTTCAGTTCTCACCATACATTTATTAATAACCAACTATGAAAGATGAGGAATTTAATTAGAACCTTTTCCTCCCTTTTGGTTTTGTTTATTGTGTTATTTTTAGGTTTTTTTTTTCCTGTTGTTCATATAATTTTAAAAAATATGACTGAAACCCCATTTCTCATTCCAGCAACTTGTGCAGAAGAGGATTTTAAACTATGTGACTCATTACCCAAACTAAAACTGTATATGTGTTGGTCACTTAGCAGAGAAAAGTGTCAGCAGAGAAACCCCAATGTGATCTGGTCATGTTTAGCACTCTCCCAGAAGACCTCAGGTTCAGTTTTTTTTTTTTTCTTGTTTTGTTTTCTGTTTTTTTGTTTCGTTTTGCTTTTAATTCTAGGTAAGTTATTTCAAAAAGCAGGAGTCTAGGATCCCTTAGTATATTTCTCTGGCCATGGGAAGGAAGACAGGCTGCAAAACATCCTGAGAGTTGAATTCCCTTCGCAAGATCTGCATGCTACTGTACTTTTGGAAGACCCACCACAGATTTATTAGTTGAACCAGAACTGCAGTAGCTTGGCTGCATGCTGACTTTGGCTAACGCCATCAGGCTGCTTTGACAAATGTCTAGGATGACCTATCAGCCCTCCACTCCTGTGTTCAAACATACAGACTTGAAGAGCTTTGGATGCTTTCAGTGTCAGGAGAAATACAGGATTACAGAGGAAGGAAATTGTCTGTTGGGCAGGTGTGTGTGTGTGTGTGTGTGTGTGTGTGTGTGTGTGTGTGTGATGAGAGAGAGAGAGAGAGAGAGAGAGAGAGAGAGAGAAGTGGCGCAATGATAGAGTGAAATGGAGAACGAGGGACAGAAATAGGGAACAAGGCAAACAGTTGAGGAAGACTGTTGTATTGTGATGTGTTGTATTGTGTGGAAAGAACAACCAAAAGAACAGTAGTCATCCTGATTTAATGGAGTGATTTTGATATTGGTTTGACATTTTCATGGATCTGAAGACACATTAAAAAGGTGAATACAGTGTTGCAAAGTTATCCCTACCAGGAGCTCTTTGTTTTTAGGAAGATATTAAAAACGTTTAGGCTATGGAGAGCCTGTTAGAGATTTTTAAGTCTGCAGAACCCCTAAGATGTATGTGAACTCCGAATATTTGCTCAATGATTACCTTTAATCATTTCAACCTCAAAAATTTAACATGTTTTAGCAATGTACTTGTGTTTAATATAACTTACCGTAACTTAATCAAAATTAAGTATTCCATGTTACAGTTTCATATTCTTGCATTTCTTCTCAGCAGGCCACCACTCTACATTTCTGCTGAGATTAGAAAGTACTGATTTTATATAAAAGTACATGATACATTTCAAGGTTCTCTCATTTGAGAAGATATAATATAAAATAACGTTGCAGTGATTCCTTAGACTGTGAAGTCAGATATTGAAACAGACATCATTTCCCTTTAAAATTACTAGTATGTTTGGACTGAGGGCTTGCAGAGACTTAAAGCAGTATTTCTCAAACTGTGTTCTAAGGCAATGTAAGAGTTCAAGGAGATGTTAATGGATGATTCTAGAAAATGCGCAAATAACACCCCCTTCTTAGATGGCCATTATGCAAATTAGCACAAAAGTCTCCGAAAAGACCTGCAGGAAAGTGGATTCACTTTTTGAAAGTTTCTTTCATATCCTGTGTCGCAAGCTTATCTGTGAAGAGTGCACGTTTGTTTTTTCAGCATCTTTGTTACAAAGAATGATTGATCACTCAGTACAGGGGCCAAGAAACTCTGTCCTACATACCATTCGTCTTTGTAAATAAAGCTTTATTGCAGCATAGTCATACCCACTTGGTTGATTTTGTGTTACAGTGTCAGAGTTGAGAAGCTGACACGGAGACTCTCTGTCCAGCGAAGCCTAAATATATTTATTATCTGGTCCTGCACAGAAAACTGCTTACCAATCCTGATAGTGGAACAGAATACCACTGGACATCATATTGGCAAACACTGGCTTAGAGAAATATATTATGATTTTAAACAGAGTCCTCTTGCATATAATTATAAATTAAATTTATATGCATGTACGTACATGCCTAATATATAATCAATTTCACTATATGACATTTGCAGTGATGGGGCTTTGATTTCTATTCAGTTAAAGCATTGATTTTTTAAATTTTGTTTTTAATGTAATTAAGGGATTACATTTTTAAATGTAATTTTTTTAATTTTTTTAATTTTAAATGTAATTAAAAAGTAATTTTTAAAACATGAGTTAGGAAGAAAAAGAATGTAAATATTCTTACAAATCTTGTCTACAGACAGATAAAATTATATTTGATAGCCTCACACTTCTGATTTAATTATCTAGGGAAGATGCAGATTTATTCCTCGTCTTCCTCTTAGGAGAAAACCCTGATATAAAGTTCTAAGTGTGTAATTACTATGGCTTTTCATTCTGACCCTGAGGACACATCGTTCCCTCTTTGAATTCAAAATTAACTAGTCTAATGTGTTAACTTTCAAATCTCAAAAGCTGAGTTTAACTACTAGTTCAGATATTGCCTAGCTGTCCAGACTGTAATGTCTCATATCTGAGTGTCAGTTCTCCATGAGGCGTTAAGAATAAAGTGGGACTAAACGCTCCCTTTTTTTTTTCCAGGAAGAACTGAACCCCATCGTGGTTACCCCGCCCATCCAAGCTGTTGACCAGGACCGGAACATTCAGCCGCCAGCAGATAGACCAGGCATCCTCTACTCTATCCTTGTTGGTCCGTATCTGGTAACATTTTACACTCTCACTCATCGTTCTAGAATCATGCATAAATAGTTGTATCCAATCAAAGAAAACACCTTTAATAACAAAGGTGGCCTTCTTAGAAGTTATTATTTTTATGTAAAAATAAATTCAGAAATAATAATTTTCGGGGTGCACGGGTGGCTCAGCAGGTTAAGCAGCCGACCCTTATTTTCTGCTCAGGTTGTGATCTCACTGTTGTGAGGCTGAGCCCAGCCTGCGTTGGGCTCCACGCTCAGAGTGGAGTCTGCTTAAGATTTTGTCTCTCCCTGGGGCGCCTGGGTGGCTTGGTTGGTTAAGCGTCCGACTTCGGCTCAGGTCATGATCTCACGGTCCGTGAGTTCGAGCCCCGCATCGGGCTCTGTGCTGACAGCTCAGAGCCTGGAGCCTGTTTCAGATTCTGTGTCTCCCTCTCTCTCTGCTCCTCCCTGTTCATGCTCTGTCTCTCTCTGTCTCAAAAATAAATAATGTTAAAAAAAAAAAAAAAAGATTTTGCCTCTCCCTCTCCCTTTCCCTCTCCCCGTCCCCAGCTTGTGCTCTCTGGCGCTCTCTCACAAAACAGAACAAAACAAAACAAAACAAAACCACAACTTTCCCCTCAGAATTAGCTTTAGTGAGATGTGTTAAAAAATGGAAAAATTTCATTAAGGAAGTGAAACAACTTTAAAAAAAATAGGATATTAATCTACATATCGGTAACTTTCTCTGTGTTCGTCACAAAGCATTCTCTAAGAAAAATTTGAAAAAAATCCATTGAAAATGTACAGTTTGCTCTACTAGTATTTTATCATTGGTTGAAGACAATTATGTAATTCTGAGACGACATGAGTGAATTAAATAAGGGCTTTTGGCACCATATGGGAGAGGGATCACGAGTACCGAAAGGCTCACAACACGTTATACCCTTGGCTGATTTTTCCTTGAAAAGTTTCACAGGAGCTCTTCTGTCTCATCCTTGTACATAGACTGGTAATTGCACCGAAGCAAAAATGATGAGAATGTGATTATGCCACTCTTCCTAAATTGCTTTTGCTAAAACATGGATGTTGCTGCTTTTCATGGTTTAGAGTATCTAGAGAGACAGATGCATGTGAGACCATACCTCTCTTAGTGAGAAAGGGGCTGCTCTTGAAATGAGCTTCAGAATGATTGTTCAGTGGAATTCAGGACTACTCTCAACTCCTGAGCCTTTAGTCTGTGTGTATGTGCACATACATAACGATACAGCAGCCTACAAGACACATTGCCTACAGCAGCCTACAGAGAGATTTCCAAATGTGATCCTATATCCTACTTAGAAATGCTGTCTGTAAAGAAAATAAAGCAGTTCTGTTTCAAGCCTTTGGTGTCTGGAACTGTGCACATATGATAACCCCATGGTAGAGATGAGATCATTACATTTTTAAAAAGTCTTTATGGGGGCGCCTGGGTGGCGCAGTCGGTTGAGCGTCCGACTTCAGCCAGGTCACGATCTCGCGGTCCGTGAGTTCGAGCCCCGCGTCGGGCTCTGGGCTGATGGCTCGGAGCCCGGAGCCTGTTTCCGATTCTGTGTCTCCCTCTCTCTCTGCCCCTCCCCCGTTCATGCTCTGTCTCTCTCTGTCCCAAAAATAAATAAATGTTGAAAAAAAAAAAAAGTCCTTATGAACATAAGTGTCAGTCTTTGAAGTCTGTAAGGGCCTGGAGCATAGATCAAAAGAAATAACCATTGTTCATTTCATCAACTGGAGGTCTGATCATATGTCAGTCACTGTGCTACATGCTATAGATGCAAAGGTGAGAGGTAAAAGTTCTAGGTTAGGGAGGGGTGGAGAAAATTACGTAGAAAGTTATTTCGGCAGAAGGGTCAGGGTTCCCAGGTAGAACACAGGAGAGAAATTACCTAGAAAGTTGAGACAGCCTGTGTAAAATCCAAAGGATGAACTTGAAAGCCAGTGTTGGAGAAGCCTGCTTCCCATGGTGGCATGAAATCCAGTGGTGTTCATGGGTTTCTTTCACTCTTAGAAATTATATTTATTTTTTCTTTTGATAAATGAGCACCTACTCTGTGGAGGAAGACAGATTCCTCACTTCGGTGGAGCTGGTGTTTTGGCAGAAGCAAAGGCAACAAGCAAGAAACGTATTATGTGTTTATTACAGAAGAGAGAAGGTAGTCAGCACTGTGGGGAAAGTGGAGCACAGAGAGGTGTTGTAGTATAAACTGCAGCATTAGATAGGATGATCAGGGCACGCCTCACTGAACAGATGAGATTTGAGCAAAGTCTCACAGGAGCTGACGCAGTTACCCCTGTTGATGTCTGGGGGAATAGGCGGACATAAAAAACTGGAGCTTGCCTGCTGGGTTTCAGAAGCATCGAGGAGACCAGGAGCGTTGGAGATGAGTGAGTGAGAGGAAGTAGAAAGAGGAGGTGGGACACAGAGGGGTCAGAACTTACACAGTCTAGTATGCTATCGATCGACTTTGTCATTTACTCTGAGCGAATGGAGAAGCCAAGGTAGTAAGGAGAGCAGAATGATGCGTTGGTGGCCTGTATCACCAACCACCAATGTAGTGTGATGGATGGTCCTAAACAATAGACACAACCACTATCACTGTCTTTGTTTTTACAAATAAGTTAAATAAAATGATGTCATTTATAGCATTTGCACTTCTAGAGGACGGGGCCTTGTACAGATAGTTTGAACTGTATTCAAATCCTGACTGTAACACTTATTAATCATATAATGCTAGGTGAGTTACTCAACTCTCTGCTTCAGATGGCTCCTCTTTAAAATGGAGTTTAGGGGCCCCTGGGTGGCTGAGTCGGTTAAGCGGCCGACTTTGGCTCAGGTCACGGTCTCACGGTTCATGAGTGCGAGCCCCTCTGTTAGCACAGCCCCTCTGTTAGCACAGAGCCTGGAGCCTGCTTCAGATTCTGTGTGTTCCTCTCTCTCTCTCTCTCTCTCTGCCCCTCCTGTGATCGCACTCTGTCTGTGTCTCCCAAAAATAAACAAACATTAAATAAATAAATAATAAATAAATAAAATGGAGTTATTAAAAACAGACCTTCTATAAAAAGGTTTTGAAAATTTGATTCAATATAGGTAAATGTGTAATAATGCCTGGGAAAAAGCTAGTGCTCAATAATGTTAATTCATGTCACCATTACCATTAGGAAGAAAAATCACCTTTCCTAAGTTAGACAGGACTGGTAAGAACAGAAGCACACACACACAGAGAAACGTGCACAACAGGATTTCCATGGCTCTGATTTTCCTTACTTGGCAAGACCTCTTCATTTTCCTTAAGTCCCCCCTGCCCAGTAGTTCTGAGTGCACGTCCCTCAGAGCTAGTTTTCTCAGCCTTCATGTGGACAGCTCCCCACTGCTCTCGCACATTCTTGGCGGTCTACTTACTAAATGGGAGGATGTGCATGTTCAGGTGTGCAGAAGGGCCATCCAAGGACTGTTGCCAGTTCCTTCACTGTTCCTACCGTAACTATCGTCAATGGTGGAATTACTCTTCTACCACTGATCATCCCCAACAACCTCACCCTGTGTCACCTCAATCCACTGTTTCCTAGAGGTGTCCATTGGCTTTCTTCACAGAAAAATGATACCATTCTACCTGTGAAGGATGGGCTTAGCAGGGATACTCTGAGTGAAAGATATTCAGAGTATAAGCGATTGAAAACTCAAAAAAAAAATCCCTCAAAATTGACTCCTGCCTTAAAATGGAAATTCCTTTATCCCAAAATGGGATGACTTTTGGAGGGAATAAGTAAAACTCTGATAGTCAGCCTAACTGATGCCCCTTCTGTGTTTTACTATTAGGACGATGAAATTTAGGTTTAAGTTGGAGCATTCACTAAAGGACAACAACAACAAAAGTGACAATAAAATCTCAAATGATTAAGTGCAAAATAGAATGTTATGGTAAACTAAAATTTTCCATAAAACTGACATAAATTTAGATGAACTGAATTTTTGGGGGTGTACTTATCATTTCACAAACACCGAATTATATATTTAAGAAAGTTCTTGTTACATTCAGTATAATAAAATCACAGTACAAGTAATATTAGATTAATATTTTAATAATTTAAGGAATTATTCCAGGTGAAGTCATTGAAAATAATCAAGGAAAGACTTGTGAAAAATCTCCCTTCCCTAAAAGCTGTGACAAACTAGTATAAACCAAAGTGAAATCATAATTTTGGATCATTAATTGCTGAATTAACCAAGTCTTACAGCAACCCAGGGAACATTTATTCAAGAAAAACAGGTGACTCTTGGTTGTGTTTTTTTTAGCTTAGTGGAATTTTTCATTTGCCTGAGTCACATTGCCTGCTAGTTAGTTCAGGAGTAGCATTAAATACCACAACCTTGGGGGGCGCCTGGGTGGCGCAGTCGGTTAGTTGTCCGACTTCAGCCAGGTCACCATCTCGCGGTCTGTGAGTTCGAGCCCTGCGTCGGGCTCTGGGCTGATGGCTCAGAGCCTGGAGCCTGTTTCCGATTCTGTGTCTCCCTCTCTCTCTGCCCCTCCCCCGTTCATGCTCTGTCTCTCTCTGTCCCAAAAATAAATAAAACGTTGAAAAAAAAATTAAAAAAAAAAATACAACAACCTTGGAACACCTGGGTGACTCAGTCATGTCTGACTCTTGATTTTAGCTCAGGTCATGATCTCATGGTTCATGAGTTCGAGCCCCATGTCAGGCTCTGTGCTGACAGTGCAGAGCCTGCTTGGGATTCTCTCTACCCCTTTCTCTCTGCTCCTTCCCTGCTCACACACACACATGCTGTTTCTCTTTTCCAAAATAAGTAAGTAAACTTAATAAAAATAACAACCTGCATTCCCCAAGTATCTTGACAGTCTCTTGAAAAACAGAACAAAACTGGAGCTCTTCCAAAGCCTCATTTCCAAAGAAACATCATGTGACCTGGCTGGTGAGTCCCTGGAAGAACCCATATAAAAGGCTAACTCCGATTTCACCCAGCACAAAAAGTCTGAGGGATGGTTAGGGAGCAGTGGGGAAGGAGTTTCTCAAAAACAATTACAGGCAAGTGTTTTAACTTTGTTGCTGCCTGAAGCGATAGACAAAAATTGGAACACGCGATTGGCTAACCAGTAAGCTTAAAAAGAAAGTTAGGAATGATGTCCACAGGGTTTGCAAAAACTTTGACATATTTGTAGGAATCTTGGAAGGACAACAGTAAGAATAGTAGCGTGTGAATTTTCAGAAAACACCTGAGAAAGTCTTAAGTTTTCATATCTGGCTTACCTTGAGTTTCTGCCAAAGCAGAAAGAAAAGACTACGGTGGAGCTTTAAACAGCAGAATTAAGGACTAACTGTGATCTAACATCAGCCAAGTGCTCCCAAACAAAGACTAGGATACTTCTTGTTTCCAAGTATGTAAAAAATCTCCACCCCGTCATTAACTAAACACTAAACCGAGTACAGGTTTCAGTGGCCCCACGTGACAAAGCAGGCATATTTTAGAGTTATCAGTTCAGAAAGCATTACTTGGAAAAACAAATGAGCAGCATCTTCAGCAGACGCTGGGGAGGGAAGAAATCTGATGTTCAGTGTTGTCACATAATACTGTTTGAAATGACCAGCTTTTAAGAGAACCTGGGACACTGGAATGAAACAGGGAAGAATGGCTGATACACAGGGAAAATAAATCAACAAAAGTGTTTCTGAGAGATTCTAGGCATTAGACTTAACAAAGACTTTCAGTTGGGTGTTTCAAAGATGTTCAAAGAGCTAAAGATGATCATGTGCAAGGCTCTAACGAGACAAAGAAGGGCATTTCCATGACTGTCCCCAGATTGTCATTAACAAAGATATGATAGAATATGTGTTTATGTCTAATAATATAAGAAGATCTCCTAACTTTTAGTTTATAATAGCAGCTTGTAATATTAGCGTTTTTAATGCTGGATGCTCATACCAGAGCATCTACTGTATGACAAATAATATTATTAAATACAACATGTAGATAAGCATTACATACTAAAATGTAAATATAAAAATATGATTAATAGCTACTTTTGCCTATTATTCAAAGTCAGTGTGGTCATTATGATAATATTATGTATATTCTGGCAATTAAAGAGTTGGTATAACACATTGGTGAATAATGGAGACACCACATGCACCTGGGTGGCTCAGTCAGTTGAGCCTTTGATTTCTGCTCAGGTCATGATCTCGCAGTTTGTGGGTTCCAGCCCCGTGTCAGGCTCTGTGCTGACAGGTCAGAGCCTGGAACCTGCTTCGGATTCTGTGTCTCCCTCTCTCTGCCCCAACTCCCGCTCACACTCTGTCTCCCTCTCTCTGTGCCCCAATCCAGCTCGTGCTCTGTCTCTTTCTCAAAAATAAATAAACATCTAAATTTTTTTTTTTAATAAATAAAAGAAGAATGGCAATACCAGGGGCTTCTGGGTGGTGCAGTTGGTTAAACATCTGACTCCTGGTTTCGGCTGAAGTCATGATCTCACATGAGTTTGTGAGTTTGAGCCCATGTCCACTTTATGCTGATAGCTCTGAGCCTTCTTGGGATTCTCTCTCTTCCTCTCTCTCTGCCCCTCCCCCATTCACACACAAACTCATGGGGGAAACATTTTTGGGGGAAAAAATAAAAAAAGAGCAACATCAGACCCACAAACCTTAGGTTCAAATATTTTTTATAAACATGCATTAACTCTGATAAGTATTATTAAGTATTAGTATTTTTGTGCCCAAGCATACAGTATACTCATTTTGAAAAAGCCATGAGGAAGATACAGATTTAAATATGTATTTTAAGTGGATAACACAATGAAAACATGTCCTGGGCCCCCAAATCCCTCCTTTCGATATTTTGGATTTCACAAATACTTGGGGAAGAGTCCAGAATTTTCATTTATCTGCTTTACTTTCTTCTTTTATCTTCCCAGTGCCACATACCTTATAGCTGCATCCTTTTTTACATGTTGGCCTTTCGAACACTAAGTCACCTCACACATAGTCTATTAGTTCATTCCTTCATTTCTGTTTTCCAGGATGTTGATTCTAATTCTGAGTAACTTCCACTGATTCAGAAATGTTATTCTTTTCCTTTCTGGATTTATTATTCTCTGTTATCAGGAACTTATTACTAGCTAATAAGCTGGAGTATTGTGCAGTATTATTATTATCATGTAGGCATGAGAGAGAAGCTTGAATTTATGGCACACATTATTGGGAGATGTTTCTCCTACTCTACAGGTCTTATTACTCAGTATCAGTATTGTTCATATTTTTATGGCTTCCCCTGGAAATTGTTCCAGAGAACTATTCATTTCCAAACACATTGAGCTTCTTGTCCTGTCCCCTACAAGGATCAATAGAGTAGAATAATAAGCTACAAATACTGGAACTCTCAAAAATATCTGCTAAAAATGAGAGCATTGATTGATCCAAAGATAAGTATGTTATCTAGAGTAATGGGGCATGTAGGGTATATGTTAGTAAAGGTACAAGTTTAAATATCCTTACAAAGAACCTCTAAAACACAGTGTTTTAAATCAAATAGAAGTATCTTTCTTTCTCCAGTAACAGCCCAGAGGCTATGGCCCTGGGTTTGTGGGAAAACTATGATTCTTAATACTTGGTTTGCTATGTTACTCGGCCAGTGGGGGGAAAAAAAGAAAAAAAGATAACATTCAGGGCAAGAAACTTGGTGGAAATGAACCAAAATTCATCAAAACATGAAGACAGTGTAAGCTGAGGAAACATAAGGGAAGTTGTAGAGACAGTGGCTAGTGCTTTAGTTGTCTGTTCTTGTACAATAAACCACAGACATTAGTAACCTAAAATGGCAGCTGTGGTATTTCTCATATTTCTGTGGGTTGATTGGGATCAACTGGGCAGTTCTTTTGTTTCACACGGTGTCATTGAGGCTACTCAAATGTGTGCATTCAGCCGGGAGCTAGCCAGGGATATAGACATCCAGGGTGGTTACGCCCCCCCTTTCCCCCCCTGGGCTTACCTTATTCTGTAGCCTTTACCACAGCTCATTGACTTTTTAGAAGGTAAAAATGAAGGCTACCAGTTTTCTTAAAGCTTGGCCCCCAAACGGAATGGTATCATATCTGCCACCATTGGTCAAATCAAGCATGAATCTAGCCCCTATTCAAGAAGAGGTGGG
>NW_024412442.1:3393932-3398184 GCF_014898765.1 Herpailurus yagouaroundi
CTCTCTCTCTCTCTCTCTCTCTCTCTCTCTCTCAAAATAGATAAGTAAACATTTAAAAAACAAGAGGGAAAATAGACTCTGCTTCTTGGTGGGAAGCTCAGAACTTGTAGCTGTCTCTAATCTACTTCAGGTTATGTGTGTGTATGTTAGATTAAGATAGTGAATAGTTGTATTGAGCAAGTTTTTCATTCCTTGCCCCATGAGTTAAAAATAGTTGAGTAAGCCCTGTAATGTTTAAACATTGTGCGTGCATTACCATTAGTTCAAACTTCAATGCTCACCAGTTGCATAGAGTACTGATTACTATTAATTACATTGGATGTAAGTCTGCATTTCAAGTAATTCTACAAATTGTTTAAAAATGTCAGGCTGGGGGTGACTAGGTGGCTCAGTTGGTTAAGCTTCCGATTCTTGATTTCGGTTCAGGTCATGAACTCGTGGTTTTGTAAGTTCGAGCCCTGTGTCAGGTCCTAGACTGACGGTACAGAGTCTGCTTGGGACTCTCTCTCTCTCTTCCTCTCTCTATGCCCCTTCTGTGCTCATGCCCACACTCTCTCTCTCAAAATAAATACACATTAAAAAAATTGTCAGGCTGGGTTGACGTGCTTGGGTCTTCAGGATGTGACCTAAGAGCATGATTCATTTAGTCCTTGTACTAGGATCATGGGAGTGAGCATCCTGTCCCTTCGTGGTGTTCACTTTTGCATACATCGTTAGTGTTCTTTTCCATCTGAGCTTCACTTGAAGAAATAGTTCTCAGCTGTTTATTCATTTTTGTGAGTGTTCGTTTGGTGAAAAATGAACTCTACAAAACACAGGTCACTTTAGCCAGATATGAACCCAAGCCCACTGCCATGTGCTGAAGGCAGACAGGGGACAGTGCTTCTGTCCCCCTGTATACACTGCATAGTCCCCATGCCTCCCTCAAGACTCCTTGCCTGTGTCCCTATACACATGCCAAGAGCAGCAGGTGTCATCTTGAACAGTAAATATTTGTGAAACATATTTTTGTATTGTTTTTGGACAAAAGAAATGTGAAATTAAAGTTTTGATATGGGTGGTGGTTATATAGGTCTATACAATTCTCCAAAAACATTGAAGCTTATCTGTGCATTTAATTGTATGTAAATTGCACCACTAAATAACACCTTGGGCATCACTGCAGTAAACAATATATTAAATTTTGTCTAGATAATTGGGAGATTAAACTGGCATTTTAGCATGTTACCTTAGTTATTATAAACGCATGGAATGTCAGAAGATTGAGGACGCTATCAGAGCACTACATGAATGAGAGGGCAAGGCTTTAGGTGAGGAAGCAGAGTAGGACCACAGAAAAACACAGGAGGAGAGAATGGTGAGGACACAGGCAAGGAGGAATCACATGGGCAACACACGAAGAGTCAGAGGAATTTGGAGATTGGAATCTGCATAGTCAGAAAAATGGTGGTATTATCAGCAAAAACTCAGTTCATGGTTTTTATACTTGTTTCAGGTTTAAATAAAGGTATGGGCATTTCATACACCGTAATGTGGTGGTTCTCAAACTTTAGAGATTTTCAGAGGTGCATATTTCTGACCTTGCTTTTCAGGGATTCTCATTCAACAAAACAGGATGGGATCTTAGCTTTTCCCATGCAAGTGGACCAAGATCTACATTCTCAGAAGCACTGCCATAAAAATGCATCAGGAAAATAACCCAGGAAAATCTTTGTAGTATTTTCCTAAATTGAGAAATTGGATACTAATGGAGTAACTTTGATTTTTTTGAAAGACAAGTAAAAGCAGATTTGAAGTTTTATGTTCTTTGGTGGGGGATGGATTACAGAGTTTTTGGCACTATTTTAGAACAGAAAAGAAGAGTGTATTATTCATTAGAAATAGCTCAACAAAGAGATTGCAAAGAGGATGGATAGACCTGAAGATATCTGGAAGACATGAGAGTAGGACAAGGGGAGTTTACTTTTTTCAGTTAGAACGATCAAAGATGCACATGAAAAGTGGGATAGCTATGAGGCAAAATGATAAATTTAAAACTAACAGTGGAGAATGGCAAGAAATTAGAGGCAATATCTATCATCTGGGTGCCAACCTAGGAATAATGTGATAACAAAAAGAAATGTGCTTTGAAGGCATAGATAAAAATATGGTTGAAATTATTGACAAAATTTTAGTTATATAACCAGGGCAGCAGGTGAATTGAATATCAAGAGAATGGAATTTTAATACAGTTAACCCCAAGATTAAAATCAAGACAAAAACTAAATGGAGAAAACTCAGAGCTTTGGAGAGATTTTGAAAAAAAAGGATCTTTTTAAAATAATTTTTATTTACGTTTATAATGGGAAAAGAGCCATCTCCTCATTATTGTTGCTGTTGTCATTTTAATGTGAGTAGAGCTGACACAGGCTGTTGCATTAGTTTCAGGTGTACAACACAGTGATCTGACATGTCTGCACGTCACCGTCCTGCACTCACAAGTGTCACTACCATCTGTTCTGTTCTATCGCTATTACCGTGTCATTGACCGTGTTCCTTATGCTCTGATTTTTATTCCGATGGCTTACTCATTCCATCACTGAAGGCTGTAGTTCCCTTCCCCTTCACCCATTTTGTCCATCCCCTACCCACCTTCCCTCTGGTAACCATCAGTTCTCTGTATTTATAGGTCTGATTGTGCTTTGAGTTTGTTTCACTCATTTATTTTTAGATTCCACTTGTGAGTGGAATCATATGGTATTTGTCTTTCTCAGCCTGATTTACTTATCATAAGACCCTCTAAGTTCATCCATGTTGCCTCACATGGCACGAACTCATCCCTTTTTATGGCTGTGAAATATTCCATTGTATGTATGTGTACATATGTGTATATAAATAATATATACCTTAATTCTTCATCTATTGATGGACACTTAGGTTGCTTCCCTGTCTTGGCTATGTCTTGGCTATTGTAAATGATGCTGAAATAAACACATAGGTGCATATATCTTTTCAAAGTCCTATTTTCCTTTTCCCTGATTGAATACTCTCATGTGGTAGCTCCATTTTTAATTTTTTGAGGAATCTCCACACTGTTTTCCACAGTGTTTACACCAGTGTGCGTTGCCACCAACAATGCACAAGGGTTCCTTTTTCTCCACATCCTCACCAACACTTGTTGTTTCTTGTGTTTTTCATTTTAGCCATTACTTTATGTGTGAGGTCATATATCATGGTGGTTTTGATTTGCATTTCCCTAGTGATGAGTGATATTGAGCATCTTTTCATGTGTCTGGTGGCCATCTCGATGTGTTCTTTGAAGAAACGTTTGTTTATGTCTTCTGCCCATTTTTAATTGGATTATTTGTGTTTGTTGCTATTGAGTTTTTTAAGTTCTTTATATATTTTGGATACTAATCCTTGATCAGATATGTCATTTGCAAATATCCTCTCACAGTCAGTAGGCCGCCTTTTTGTTTGTTGATTGTTTGCTTTGCTGTGTAGAAACTTTTTATTTTGATGTAATCCCAACAGTTTATTTTTGCTTTTCTTTCCTGGGCCTTAGGAGACATATGTAAGAAAAATGTTGTGATGGCTAATTCCAGAGAAATTATTGCTATGTTCTCTTCAGAACTTTTATGGGTTCAGGACACATGTGTAGATCTTTAATCCAATTTGAGGTTTTTTGTGTGTAATGTGTTAGAAAGTCACCCAGTTTCATTCTTTTACATGGAGTTGCCCAGTTTTCCCAGTACCATTATTGAAAAGACTGTCTCTTTCCCATTGCATATTCTTCCCTGTTTTGTCAAAGATTAATTGACCTTATAAATTGTGAGTTTATTGCTGGACTCTCTATTCTGTTCTGTTTATCTATGTGTCTGTTTTTTTGCCAGTACTGTACTGTGTTCATTACTACAGTTTTTTTGTGATATATCTTGAAATCTGGAATTTTGATAACCTCCAGCTTTGTTTTTCTCAGGACTGGTTTGATCACTTAGGGTCTTCTGTGGTTCCATACAGATTTGAGTATTATTTGGTCTAGTTTTGTAAAAAATGTTGTTGGGGTTTTGATGTGGATTGCATTGAATCTGTAGATTGCTTTGGGTGATATGGACATTTTGACAATATTACTTCTTCCAAACCATGAGCATGGATGATCTTTTCATTTGTTTGTATCATCTTTAATTCCTTCCTTCCTTGTTTTTCTTCCTTCCTTCCTTGTTTTTCTTCCTTCCTTCCTTCCTTCCTTCCTTCCTTCCTTCCTTCCTTCCTT
>NW_024412442.1:3398194-3469123 GCF_014898765.1 Herpailurus yagouaroundi
CTTCCTTCCTTCCTTCCTTCCTTCCTTCCTTCCTTCCTTCCTTCCTTCCTTCCTTCCTTCCAAAAGAAATTGAAGATGTGAAACCTATAATGTGAAATTTTATGGTTTTCAGAGTACAAGTCTTTCACCTCTTTGGTTAAGTGTATTCCTGCATATTTTATTATTTTTGATCTGATTGTAAGGTTTTCTTTTAAATTTTCTCTTTCTGCAACTTTGTTATTACTATATAGAAATGCTACAGATCTCTGAGTATTGATTTTGAATCCCGCCACTTTACTAAATATGCTTATTACTTCCAGTAGTGTTTTTGGTGGAGTCCTAAGGTTTTATGTGTATAGTATGCCATATGCAAATAGTGACAGTTTAATTTCTTTACTGACATGGATGCTTCTTATTTCTTTTTCTTGTTTAATTGCTGTGACTAAGGCTTCCTGTACTATATTGAATAAAAGTGGTGAGAGTGGACATCCTTGTCTTACTCCTGACCTTAGAGGGAAAGCTGTCAGTTTTTCACCATTGAGTATGATGTGAGCTGTGGGTTTTTCTTATATGGCCTGTATTATGTTAGGTATGTTCCCGCTAACCCCATTTTATTGAGAGTTTTTGTCATGAATGGATCTCAACTCTTGTCAAATTCTTTTTCTGCATCTACTGAGATAATCATGATTTTATCCTTCATTTTCTTGGTGTGTTGTATGATGTTGATTGATTTATGAATATTGAACCATCCTTGCATCCCAGGAATAAACCCAACCAAATCATGGTGAATGATCTTTTCAATGTACTATTGTATGTGATTTGCAAATATTTTGTTGGAGATTTTTATATCTGTGTTCATTAGGGATATTAGCCTGTAGTTATCTTTTTTTGTGGTCTCTTTAATTTTTGGTGCTGGGTAATACTGGCCTCATAGAATGTATTTGGAAGATTTTCTCCCTCTTCTGTTTTTGGAATAGTTTGAGAAGAATACGTATTAACTCTTCTTTAAATGCCTTTTAGAATTAATTTGTTATTCCGTTTAGTCCTGGACTTCTATTTTTTGGTAGTCTTTGATTACTAACTCAATTTTGTTACTTGTAATCTGTCCAGATTTTATATCAGCCTGGTTCAATTTTGGAAGATTATATGTTTCTAGGAACTTATCCATTTCTTCTCGGTGGTCCAGTTTGTTGGCATATAGTTTTTCCTAGTATTCTATCATAAGCCTTTGTATTTCTGTGGTGTCGATGATCATTTGTGTGTGTGTGTGTGTGTGTGTGTGTGTGTGTGTCCTTTCTATGTATTTCTTGATGAGTCTGGCTAAAGTTTTGTCAATTTTGTTTATCTGTCGAAAGAACAAGCTCCTGGTTCCATAGATTGTTCTATTGTTTTATTGGTTTCTACTCATTTATTTCTGCTCTGATGTTTACTATTTACTTTATAGTCATCTTGGGCTTTGTTTATTTTTTCCAGTTTCTCTAGGCATAAGGTTAGATGTTTATTTGTATTTTTTATTATTTCTTGAAGTAGGCCCATGTTGCTGTAAACTTCTCTCCTACAACTGCTTTCATTGCATCTCAGAAATTTGGGACCATTGAGTTTTCATTTTCATTTGCTTCCATGTATTTTTTTTTTATTCATGGACTGCTTCATTGACCCATTGGCTGTTTAGTATCATGTTGTTTAGTCTGCACATGTTCATGTTTTTTTCCAATTTTTTTTATGATTTATTTCTAGTTTTATAACATTGTGCTTAGAAAAGATGCATGGTGTGATTTCAAGCTTCTTAAATTTATTGAGATTTATCTTATGACCTAATGTGTGATCTGTTCTGGATAATGTTCCTTCTTTGTGCATTTGAAAAGAATGTGCATTCTGTTGTTTCTGGATAGAATGTTCTGTTTACATCTGTTATGTCAATCTGGTCCATTGTATCACTAAAAGACATTGTTTTCTTGATTTTCTGTCTGGATGATCTATGCATTAATGTAAGTGAAGTGTTAGAATTCCCTACTATCATTTTATTACTATCAAATTATCTCTTAATGTCCATTAATATCTGCTTTATGTATTTAAATGTTCCAGTGTTGAGTGTGTAGATATTTACAATTGTATTTTTTTCTTGAATTGATCCCTTTATAATTAAGTAGTGTCCTTATTTGTCTTTTATGACAGTCTTTCTTTTAAAGTCTATTTTGTTTGATATAAGTATTACTATCCTGTATTTTTTCCACTTCCATATTTGCATGGTGAATATTTTTCTGTCTCCTCACTTTCAGGCTGTATTTATCTAGGTCTGAGGTCTGTCTCTTGTTGTCAGCATATAGATGGGTCTTGTTTGTTTGTGTTATCCATTCTGTCACCCTATGTCTTTTGATTTTTGAATGGAACATTTGGACAATTTACATTTAAAGTAATTATTAATAGGGGCGCCTGGGTGGCGCAGTCGGTTAAGCGTCCGACTTCAGCCAGGTCACGATCTCGCGGTCCGGGAGTTCGAGCCCCGCGTCGGGCTCTGGGCTGATGGCTCAGAGCCTGGAGCCTGTTTCCGATTCTGTGTCTCCCTCTCTCTCTGCCCCTCCCCCGTTCATGCTCTGTCTCTCTCTGTCCCAAAAATAAATAAAAAACGTTGAAAAAAAATTTTTAAAGTAATTATTAATAGGTATATACTTATCAACAGTTAAAAAATTTGTTTTCTGGTTTTTGTTTTTGTTTTGTTTTTTGTTTTTGTTTTTTAGTTTGTAATTCTTCTTTGTTCCTTTCTTCTATTGCTCTTTTTGTGGTCAGTGAATATCTGTAGTGATTCTTTGCCTTTCTCTTTATTTTTTGTTTTCTATACAGGTTTGGGGTTTGTGGTTTCAGTGAGGTTCATATGTAACATCCTAAGTAAATAGCAGTCCGTATTAGTTTGGTCATTCAAGTTCAAACATTCTGAAAAGAAAAGAAAAAAAAAAGAAAAGAGAAAAAATCATCTTTCTTTTTCCCCTTCTATTTTTTTTACTCCATTCTCTGCATGTTATATATATGTTCTCATATTTTAAATCTTTTTATTCACATTGCTTAATGTCTAATTGTGGTCATATCTTTTCCACTTAAATGAGTGGTCTTAACATTTTGTATTAGGCTGATTTAGTGGTGATAAACTCCTGTATAATTTATTTGTCTAGGAAACTCTATCTCTCTTTCAAATCTGAATGATAATCTTGTTGGGTAAAGTATGCTTAGTTGTAGGTTTTTGTTTTTTGTTTTTTGTTTTCTTTCTTTCAGCACTCTGAATATATCATGCCACTGCTTTCTGGCTTACAAACTTTCTACTAAAAACTCAGCTAATAACCTTATAGGTTTTCCCTTCTAGGTAATTTTTTGTTTCTCTCTCACTGTTTTTAAGATTCTCTCTTTATTGTTTACCTTTGACATTTTATTATGTGCTATGATGTAGAGTTCCTTGGGTTCATCTTGTTTGGAATTCTCTGTGCTTCTTGGACTTAGATGTCTATTTCCCTCCCTAGGTTATGGAGTTTTTTCAATTATTATTCAAATAAAGATTCTACACCTTTCTCTTGTTCTTCTTTTTCTGGGATCCCTGTAATATAAATGTTTGTTTACTTTATGTTGTCCAAGAGGTCTCTTAATCTGTCCTCATTTAAAAAAACAAAAAAACAAAAAAACTCTTTTCTCTTTTTGTTGTTTTGCTTGTGTGCTTTTCATTACCCTGTCTTCCAGATGACTGACACATTCTTCTGCATCCTCTCATCTACTATTGATTCCCTATAGTGTGTGTGTGTGTGTGTGTGTGTGTGTGTGTGTGTGTGTGTGTGTTTGTGTGTGTGTGTGTTATTTTAGACATTATATTCTTCAATTCTGATTACTTCATTTTAATATTTTCTGTCTCTTTACTGAAGATCTTACTGAGTTCTTCCATTCTTTTCTGCACCCCAGTGAGTTTCATTATGATCATTACTTGAAATTCTTTATCAGGTATATTGCTTATCTCTGTTTCGTTTAGGTTTTTTTGTTTGTTTTTGCTTTTGTTTTATTTTGTTTTAGTTTTTTCTTGTTATTTTTTTTTTTGAAGCATATTATTCTGTCTCTTCATTTTGTTTGACTTTCTGTTTGTGTTTCTACGGATTGGGAAAAAGTTAATTGTCCTAAAGTTGAACAACTGGTCTTGTGTACAGTGTTCCCTATCCAGACCATGTATGCTTGGTGAATTTTAATGGTTGGTTGGAGCTGTGGCTATAAATGCTAGTTACACTTTTAAACCATGGCTTTTTACAAAAAATAAATGGGAAGAAAAGATAATAAGAAAAGAAAAGAAAAAATTAAAAATGAGGAAAAAAGAAGAAAAAAGAGAAGAAGAAATAAAAAAAATATTAAAACCAAAATAAAGCAAGACAATTTTAAAAAGTAAAAACAAAAAGTAAAAAAAAAACATATAATAATAATACAATAAATATTAAACAACAAACAAAACCCACAAACCACAGCTTGTTTTCTGTGTTCAGCACTACAGGGTGCCTGGTGTCGATTTATGGACACTAGGCACCCTGAGGACTCAAGCTCACTGTTGAGCTAAATTCTGCTCCTGTCTGGGTTTTAAATTGAGGGGGAAAGAATTTTTCTTCAGTTCCCTGACTCTCTTACACCAGCGTTTTTTTGTTCTGTGTCCCAGCATGCAAGGAGCTAGTGTGGGCTTGCAAATCCTAGGCTTGCTGCAGTTGCCAACTTTCTGTGACAGTCTGACTTTCCAGTTATGGCATCAGCACCCAGTAATTATGGCATCTGAACCCCTCACGTATAGCTTCCAGACCCTGTTCTGGTCTGGGCTTCTAAGGGGGAGGGGGAGAGAGCATTTTCAGAGCTCCCTTTTAAACCCTGGCTTTGTTTTCTGTGCCCCAGTATGACCAGGATTGTTGTGAGCTTGTAGACCCTGGGTTCACTGAAGTCACAAGCTCACTGAGATGACTGGACCCACCTGTCATGGGGTCTGGACTCTGCTCCTGTTTAGGCTTTTAAGGTGGGGTGGGAATGTGAACCAGGGACTATCATTCTCTAGTCCCTCTGACCTGGACAGCATTCTAGGGTTCCTCTGCTGCTTTCCAGAGTTCTCATGTTGTGTCTTCTACATGCTAGTTGCTCTTTTAAACCACTGCTTTATTTCTGTGCCCAAGGACAGAAGGTTCTGTTCCTGGTCCCTCAGTACTGTCCCTCTCCACTGCCGTTGGCAGCAATGGGGGAGGGGAGTCCCTTCCTTATTGTGTCTCCGTCTCTCTTGCTTTTGTCTTGCTGTTCTTTATGGTTGTTCAGTAGCTGTTCAGTCAACCCTCAGTTCTTCTTCAGGAGCAACTGTTCCCTTAATAAGTGTAATTCAGTGGGTTCCATGGAGGCTGTGAGTTCAGGGTCTTCCCATATCACCATCTTGAACTGGAACCAAGAAGCAGCTTTTGTAAATGAATTAAGCATAGCTTTGCTAAGTGGAATGAATATCACATCTTCTAAATGAGAAAATTAAGTGAATCTGTAGGGTCCTTGAACTTAGACATGCACTTCTGTCCTTGGAAACATTTTTATACATCAATAATAGCCTGGCTTTTGTAAGATACTCAACATTCAGGGGTCACTTGAAAGTTTTCATTGAAAATCATCTGGACATAATTGCTTTTGCTCTACCAAAGGAGAGGTTATAATATTATTCAGCAGTAACATTTGACTGGGACCGATTATAAATTCCTACATGGCCACGATATAAAAACTCGGGAAATAGGCATAAATTCCCTTAAATTTCCATGGCAATCCAATTTTCTTTGATAAGAATTTAGTTTTTAACACAGAGTGATAGAGTTAAGACATCACATTACTATTCATTTCATTGCTGGCAAAATGCTCCCATAACCATCTTAGACTAACAACGCTAACATGAATAATATTATTACTACAGACTCTGTTTTTGTTTCTATTTTTATAATTTCAGTTGTTGTAGAGCTACATTACACTGTGAACAAGACATTAAGGTACTGTCTTTGAAAGTTGTCTGGAATGGTCGTTTTCTATTTGTATTTATGTCACCAAATGAATAAACACTTAGATTTTTTTTTTTACATTGATTTATTTTTGAGAAACAGAGTGAGACAAAGCGTGAGCGGGGGAGGGGCAGAGAGAGAAGGAGACACAGAATCTGAAGCAGGTTCCAGGCTCTGAGCAAACAGTCAGCATAGAGCCTGATGCGGGGCTCGAACTCACAAACTGTGAGACGATGACCTGAGCCGAAGTCGGACGTTCAACTGACTGAGCCACCCAGGTGCCCCAAACACTTAGATTTTTAAATTTAATATTTATTTTTGTGATGTCCTTATATTCAATGTCTTATAATGATATATAATATTCATATGGCTCTAAAATTTAAAAAAAACAGTGGTGTAGCTCGTTTAATCTAGCTTCATTGCCTATTCCCTCAAAACATTCCCTCTTTATCTCATACATAACACTTTTTTAATGTTATAGTTTATCATTTTTCCTAACATCTATATATACACACTTAAGTGTATATATTTCCTTTTATTTGTATGTGTGTATGCTCCTCTTTCTTAAAAGTTAGTATATATATGCACTTTTCTCCAAGTTGTTTTGTCACTTTCTATAACTAAAGATAATTCTATAGTAATAGGTAAAGAAATTTATCATTAATTTTTACATTTCAATTATTATCTGCTTGAGGATGTATCATCATTTACTCAACCGGACCACTCTTGATGTATATTTAAATGGTGACTACTTATTATGAAAATGCAAAAATTTCCTTGAAGTGGGATTTCTGGGTCAAAAATAGATGCTACTATGACTTTCTTCAATTTTTTAATTGTCGTTAAATATACATAACATACAGTTTCCCATCTTAACCATTTATAGGTATACAGTTTAGTGATATTAATTACATTTATAAGGATGTGTCTGCAACTCTTTTCATTTTATAAAACTGAAACTTTATACACATTAAACAATAATTCCCTATTCCCTTCTTCCCCATGACCCCCGGAATACACAATTCTACCTATTGTCTCTGTGATTGTGACGAAGTAACTTATATAAGTAGAATCATGTGGTATTTATCTTTTTTAGGATGAGCTTATTTCATCTATCATAATGCCCTCAAGGTCTAGCATATGTGAGCCTTTCACTATCCGTTTGTGTCTTGACATCTAAACTGAGTCTGTTGTAGACAACATATAGTTGGATCATGCTTCTTTCTCAATCCATTTGGTCAATCTCTGTCTTTGACTGGAGAGTTTAATTAATTAACATTTAAAGTCATTACTGCTAAGGAGGGACTTCTGTCATTTTGATATTTGTTTTTTTTTTTCCATAGTCTTAAAGTTTTCTCATTTTCATTTCCTTCAGCACTGTCTTCTTTTGTGTTTAGTTGATTTTTTGTAGTGTTTAAATTGTTTTTTTTTTAATTTTCTTTTGTGTGTATTCTATAACTGTTTTCTTTGTCTTCATCATGTGAATTATATTTAAATCCTAAGGTCATAGCACTCTAAGTTAAATTTATGCCAGCTTACATTTAACAATATATAAAATTCTGGGGCACCTGGGTGACTCAGTCAGTTGAGTGTCTGACTCTTGATTTTGGCTCAGGTCCTGATCCCAGGTACAGGGGATCAAGCCCTGCAGTGGGCATTGCACTGAGCATGGAGTCTGCTTGGGACTCTCTCTTCTTCTGTCCCTCTCCCCTGCTCCTGAACTCTCTCTCTCTCTCTCTAAGAGAAATTAAAAAAAAAAAATACAAAACTCTGCTCTTCTCCAGTTAAATCCTCACCTTTTTAGTCTATTTGTGTAACAAAATTACACGTTTATATATTGTGTGCCTGAAAACATAAAGTAATAATTCTTTTAAATTTCTTAGTCTCTTAAATTATGTAGAAATCACAAATTAGAGTTACAGACTTTGGTACTATAATACCAGCTTTTGTGATTGCCCATACATTGACCTTTGCCAGATCTTTGTTTCCCCCTACCGCTGGACATTATTGCCTGGTGCCTGCCCATTGTAACCTGCAGGATTCCCTTGACACTTCTTGCAGGGCTGGATTAGTAGTAATGAACTCTCTCAGCTTTTATCTGGCAAGTCTTAATTTCTCTGCCACTTTAGAGGACAGTTTTCCCAGGTATAGAATTCTTTTTTGACATTTTTTTTTTCTTTTAGTACTATGAATAAATAGGGTCACTGTCTTCTGGCCACCAAAGTTTCTAATAAGAAAGAGGCTGATAATCTTATTGAGGATCCTTTGTATGTGAGGAGTAATTTCTCTCTAGCTGTTTTCAAGATTCTCTTCTTGTCTTTGTGTTTTGTGTTTGATTATGAAGTGAGTTGGTGTGATTCTCTTTAAATTTATCTTAATAAATTTCATTGAGCTCTTTGGATGTATATCTGTATCTCTATCTTTCATCAGACTTTGGCAGTTTTCAGCCATTATTTTTTCAAACATTCTTTTTCTTTTCTCCTTCTGAGACTCCCACAATGTGTATGTTGGTCTTGTTAATAGTGCCCTGTTGGTCAGTTAGGCACTGTTCCCTTTTATTTAATCATGGGTTTTTTTTATTTTTCTGTTACTCAGCATCAATAATTTCCATTACCCTAGCTTCAAGTTTATTGATTCTTTCTTCTGCCTGCTCAAATTTGCATTTCAACCTCTCTAGTAAACTTTTTATTTCAGTTCTAGAATTTATTATAGTTTCCTGTAGTTTCTTTTCAGGTTATCTGTCTCTTTTCCATTTTATTAATACATAAGTTTCTTGACTTTCTCTACATCTATTTTTAGTTCTTTGGACATCTTTAAGGCAGCTGTTTTAACGTCTTTATCTAGTAACTCATCAGTCAGGTGTTTTTCAGGGCCAATCTCTATTCATTTTTTTCCCTTTGAATGGGCCATACTTTTCTGTTTTTATGTATATCCTGTGTCATTGTTATTGTTGCTGTTGTTGTATATACCCTGTGTTGTTGTTGTTGTTGCTGAAAACTGGACATTTGAATCTAATAATGTGGTAATTCTGGAAATCAGAATTTTTCACCTTCCCAGAATTTACTGGTTTTTATTTCTATTTTTGTTTAATTGTGCTTGTGTGTGTGTGTATACATATACATGTACATATACACACATGTATACGTATGTGTGTGTATACATGTATATATGTTTTCTTTATTGTAGTCTGTCTCTGCACTGAGGACTAGTCTGAGGTGTAACCCTAGGGTCTTCTCAAGTAGTTTCTGAGCTATGACTTCCCCTGGGTATGCACATTGACTTGCTAATTTCCCTCCATGTGTAGTTGCTTTTAATGCCTGGCTTCCAAAGGGAAAAAGGGAGAAAAAAGAATAGGGTAAAAAGGTTGCTAGTCCTTTGAATTCCCTGTAAATTTCCTCAGTCTAAGTGGAGTGGCTTACAGCAAGAAGGGTGGGTGTGACAATAGTCACCTGCATCTCTGTGATTAGAAACAGCAGTCACTGATGAGGGCACAGATCTCTGATATTTAGAGGACATGGTCCTTTTTGCCCATAATTACTCCCAGCAGCAGTGTGCAAGCTGCTACAGGAATATGAGCCCAGCTCCCTGCCAAGTGGCAGAGGGGTGGGAGATGTGTAACTGCTACTGTGCTAAGAGTTGTAATTGATGGAAATTAATCATATTTTACTGTCCAAACCTTACTCCAGAAGTTGGAACACTGAAATAAACTCTGGAGTTCTAAAATAGCTGTATCAGAAAGATCTTGCCAATTCTTGTTTACATGAAGATAGATTCCTGATATCATCTTCTCAGAATTCCCCAATACTCATATCGTTCTCATATACTATGCCAGATTTTCCATCATAAGTTTGTAACACTCTTTTAATAATACCAGGAATGTCTGGAAGTACATTTTTTCTCACAGGCTCACCAATAGAGTGGAGTGTCCACTTGGGACCATTGCTAATCTAACAAGTAACAAATGGAATTTCATTGTGGTTTTCATTTGAATTTTTCTTCTTGTGTATAAAGGTGAGCATCTTTGTATATGATGAAGAGTCATTTACCTTTCTCTTTCTGTGAACTCTTTTTATTCTCACACAGTGTTTTGTGTTTTGTTTTGTTTTTTTTTTAATGTACAGATGATGTTTTTTCTTTCCTAATTTGTAAATCTACATATGTTAGGGATTTGAACATTTTGCATCTGTTGTTAATTGCAAATATTTTCCCTAGCTTGTCACTTGTGGCTTTACTTTGTTTATTGTGTCTTGCCAAGCCATTTTGTAATGTCATCAAATTTATCTCTTTATTCCCTATTGCTTCTTGATTTTGAGCCATAGTTAGGAGAGATATGCCCACTCTCACATTATAGTAGAATTCGTCTGTGTTTTCATCTATTACTAGCACTTGTATTGTTTTATTGTTTATTATATATGAATATCCTCTCCATTTGAGATTTACGCTAGTATAAAGAATGGATGCAATTTGATCATTTTCTGTATGGCTCTTCTATTTGATAAATGATAGTATTCAAAAATCCATTTTCCCCTACTGTTTGGAGATGATTCCTTTATCATCTGCTAAATTGTCATGTGCAATTTTGACTATTTCTGGATTTTCAAGTCTATTGTACGGGCAAACTTTTTTATTTCCTCTCACATAATGCCCCAGGAGAGTTTCTCTTGTTGTCTCAGTGTTGAATTAAAGAAGTAATAGAAATTAACCCATTTTTTGATATGTCTGACTTCTGGCACCCTGGATTTGAATTCAAGCTCTATCTTACATTGTCCCTTTGATCTTGTACACATTATTTAGTATCTCAAAGTTCTCAAGTCCTTCTCTGTAAAATGGGAATGATTTACAGACTTATTGATGATAATTTACATAAAGCATTTAGCACAAAGTAGGCTTTAATAATTGGAAGCCATAGTTTTTTTTTATTCTTACAGTTACTGTTTTGCCAAATGCATAATATGTTCCATAGTTACATGATATGACTTCTACTGTTTCTTCACTTTGAGACAGAGAATATCATGTTAAACGAAGATAATGAAATTGAAGAAAATTTCTGCAGGAAGAAATGTGCTTCAATTCACTATAATGCCTGTATTTAAGAAATATCCTCTGTAGGCATTAAGAGTATCATCAATGTATTTTGATTTAATATGATTGATGTAATTGGCTGGATTCTTGCCTTTAGAAAAATATTTTACCAGCTGGAACAGAATATGTTCATTTTAATTTTCAAGCAGCTTGATATTTGGTACAAATTACTAGTCTTTGTTTATTACAAGATATGGTAGAAGACCATGCAGACCATAATTAAGATTTATGCACCATTAAAACACAATTTTATAATTCAAAATTTGCTCTCCCGACACTTAATATCTCTTTTCATGTGATGAAGTTTCAAGTTAATTAAAGAGCTCTCCTAATAAAAGATATTTAGAAAACCATCCAAACAAGAAATATTTTCCATCTTTCTTACTCATAAGCTAATTAATTACATACTACATTTGTGTCTCCTTTCCCTAGACTGCATAATTTTGAAACTTAATTTACTAACGAAATTGTGATTTTGTTCCTCGGTTGATGAAGGAAAACAGATATAGCACACACACATATTACCTCTTGTTCTCAATTAATACTGAAATTTCACTGTCTTTCAGGGACTCCGGAGGATTACCCACGATTTTTCCATATGCATCCTAGGACGGCAGAACTTAGCCTCCTGGAGCCCGTAAACAGAGATTTTCACCAGAAATTTGATTTGGTTATTAAGGTAAATTAAATTAATGTTTTATTACCTTGTGTTTCTAAACTGCTAATCAAAGAAACCAATAGCGGCTACTGTAGGCTCTTTTATGTTATAAAACATAAAATTAATCTGACAGCAGTTAGCGAATGTTTTTGTTAAAAAAATTGAACTGTGGCAGTTCTATTGTGTTGTGTTCTTTTAAAATATCAGTTTGTATTATGATGAGATTCAAATACTGACCATTTTTATATGTAATCAATGTCCTGGTTAAATGTATATAATACTACATAATATAACTTTGTTACACTTCTAGGGTTTAATTTTTCTTGCCAAAAAAACTAATTTTTGATCACAAAACCTTCACTAATGACTATATTTTAAATGTACATGCATTCATATATTTATTTATTTTAATAATGCATTATTTTAAAACTATTGTTGCTCTTTCTAACATAAAAACAAAAGATCTTGCCTTTCCAGAAATTCTTTTAATATATGTCTCGTTATTTTCTTTATTTTGAAAAATGATCCCAGACTGGAAAAATTATCAAAGCGAGGGGAATCCACTTGGCATTACAACAACAGTTTAATAATATTTACTGTATTGTAATAAAATCATTTAAAAGGTACTGTGGAAACCCAGATGTTCTGCCAGTTAATTCTGATAGACTTTGCTGGGAAGGTAATATTTGAGCTGGACAGGGAAGGAATAATGGTAATTTATGGAGGGCACTCTAATTAATAGAACAGACACAAGCAAGAACATGGGATAAATCTAAACAATGGGTATTATATGACTTTCTCATATCTACACACAGAGAACCATAACTATAGAAATGAATCCCTAGGATATTTTTTTTTTAATTTAAAAGTGTTAAAAGGAAGTAAGATGGGGAAACTTACTGAGCAAGTACATTGTACAAGTCCATTTTTCATTGAATTAGAGCCACAACCTTAGTCGTATGCTCACTGGTACAAATGTGTAACTAAGCTCAGGTAAGGTGAGTGATTGATTCAGAGTTAACCTCACTAAAAAGCAGCATCTAAGTGAGGGCCATACTCTTTCACTCCACCCAGATGCAGTTGCTTAGGAATGGTTGTGTGGCTTAAATATGTGTCACCGCAACTGCAAACAATCATCCGTAGACAAACAGTTAATGTTAGCTCAAATTAGGATGTATTTTGTGAGCACTGATCCTGTTGTGCATTGCCACATCCTGAGATTAATTGGTTGTCTTCTGTCCTTGAAGAACTTGTAGTCTATGAAGGCAAAGAGTTATATAGGCCGATAAATCAAATATAACACATCAGCCTGCTAATATAATAGGAGGCCCGCTGAAACGTGCTGGAAAAGCACAGAATAGGGAGATATCAATTAATCTGGGGACTCAGAGAAGATGTTCTGCAGATTGTGCCAAGCTCAGTGTTGCTTCATAGGAAGAGTTCGGCCAATGGATAGAAGTTCCCTATGTTTGAACATAAGGAAGAGCAGAAGTGAAAACAAGGAGGCATGATGTAGGCAGCTATGAGTGGTTAATGGGGAAATGAGGTATAGAGGCAGAACATGGAAGAGCCTCATGGAAGACTATTTCCTTGGATTTTGTTTAGTAGGACTTGGGAGTCATTCCACAAAGACAGACTCCTTTTACCATTTGTGTAAAATGGCCACGCATGAAATATATCTTCTTGCACTGACTATTTTAATTATCGTGGAACTATATAAAACTCAAAAATACGTTTCCGTTGTCTACCGGTGATCTGCTTATACTCCTGTGGTGCTGCTGTCTGTGGGAGGTGAGAAACCCGATGAAGCAGTGTTTCCAAACCGCCTCATTTCAAACCTGAAATCAGTGATTTTCCTTTATTATAAGGTTAGTTGTCCTGGCATACCCAGGTATGGTGAAACTCAGCCCATCAATTACAGAGACCAAAATCAATTAGAACAGGCCATAGATAATTTTTTTATGGTTTAATAACACTATATATTATTAATGGAAGTTTTTACAGACATTATTAGATTCAAATTACTGTGTTTTGTGTGCAGTCAAGGGGATAATAAGCAAAGGTATCAATCTATAAGAATAATAATGTGCCACCTGCTTGAGTAATAGCTGAATATTGTGGCTTTGTATAGGGATCCATTGAAATGCTACAATCTGGCAGTTCTCTCTAGTAGGTCTTTCAGCTTCTTCCCTTTTTCTTATTTTAATAATGCTTCATTTTTCATTGGCCATAAAAGTTTTTATTGGATTTGATCCCAATTTCTGTTTTGGAAGCTAAGGAAAAATAAAACAAAATGAAGCATTTTCTCCTAGACTTTGAGAATTCTGCTTTTAAAAGATACATGCACATTGCACAGCTGGTAAGTGTCATGGTTAAGAAATTTATCATCTTTATTTCATTCGGCTCAGCCAGTGATTCATTCAGCATCCTACAAAAATGGAAAGGTGAGACTAGGAAGAGAAAATGGAGTAGTTCACCAGCTTTAAGATATTACAGGATTGGAACTTGTCCAGTTAAAAGAGGAAAGGGCATTCCATTTCTAGATGCTATTCCAAATCTAAAATAAATGTCATCACTTAAGCATTTTTAAAATGAAGCACACATTTTGAATAAGAATCACACATTTGGTTGGCTCAGGATGGTTCATATTCATGCCTGTTGTCTTTGTGTAATTATTCATAATATCTCTTTCACTTTCGAAACCATCCCAGTTTGGATGAAAAGTTACGTGATCACCATAGTTACGAAGCAAAAAGCAACTATGAGATAGAAATACAAAAGCATATTTTAGATTCTGGGTGATCATGAATTAGTTCATGCATGAAGTCTCATTAACAAAGCCCAGAAAATTCTCTTTTGTTATTGTAAGTGTAGTATTTAAAAAAGAAAACTATTGGGGCGCCTGGGTGGCGCAGTCGGTTGAGCGTCCGACTTCAGCCAGGTCATGATCTCGCGGTCCGTGAGTTCGAGCCCCGCGTCGGGCTCTGGGCTGATGGCTCAGAGCCTGGAGCCTGTTTCCGATTCTGTGTCTCCCTCTCTCTCTGCCCCTCCCCCGTTCGTGCTCTGTCTCTCTCTGTCCCAAAAATAAATAAACGTTGAAAAAAAAATAAAAAAATAAAAAATAAATAAATAAATAAATAAAATAAAAAAGAAAACTATTAGTACATATGTTGGTGCTCCAGATATCTAACACAAATATCTAATGGATAAATTATTAACAATTCACTGCCTGGCAGTTGCTCAAACATTTTGCTTTTTATCTAAAAAGCAATTTGCTTTTTATCTAAATCCCATGGGTTCAAACGAGGCTCACAGACAGGATTGTCTTATGGTCTGTCAGATTTTTACATTTTCCCACTGGCTTGCTTCTACCCTCTAGCAGGCTGACCTGTATTCCTTGTCCATCCACGCCCTGAGGCTATCAACTGGAGCCCTCATTAGTCACCTGCACGCTTTCCGCTTTCCGTCTGGCCATCCTGGAGCACTAGCAGTACTCTCCAGTCGCCCTGTTCTCTCTGCCCCCGGGCATTTGGAGATGCCACCTTGCCTCCTGAATCATCTTATCCTTTCTCATGGGAGTCTAGTTCACACCGAGGCACCAGTAATTAGCATCGGTGGGCTTTACTTCCTCTGGAAAGGCGCCACCGGTTGGAGGCTTCTTCTTACATCCCTGCTTGTCCCTATGGTGGCTCTGATCACTCTACATTCAGTTTTTCTGTTTATTTTCTCTTGACCTCTGCAGTAGTGCAGATTGTAATATATGTCTTCACACTGTGGCCCAAGACCCTACCCCATCCGTGTATACTGCATACAAGGTGCTCGATGAATTGTGTTAGTTTTCTCCCTGGCACAAGAAAACTTGTAAAGCTGCTAGATTTATATACCTACGTCATCACTATATTTACATACATACTTTTTTTTTATGAAATTTATTGTCAAATTGGTTTCCATACAACACCCAGTGCTCATCCCAACAGGTGCCCTCCTCAATACCCATCACCCACCCTTCCCTCCCTCCCACCCCCCATCAACCCTCAGTTTGTTCTCGGTTTTTAAGGGTCTCTTAAGTTTCGGCTCCTTCCCTCTCTAACCTCTTTTTTTTTCCTTCCCCTCCCCCATGGTCTTCTGTTAAGTTTGTCAGGATCCACATTACATACATACTTTTGAAAGTGTATGTGTTCAGTACAACTTTATCTTGTGTCTATTGCCAGAAAAAAGTTGCAATAAACTTTTCAAATTCAATCACTTGGGGGTGAGGGGGAGGGCTAGACCTATGTTAAGGCAGAGTTTAAAGCCATTTATGACTATATTAAAAAAAGAAAAAACCTCCCCCTAAGGAAAAGATATATATTGACACAAAAAATGAGCCACAGAATTGAAACTGGCGAGCTTAAATATTAGTGATGATGTGAAGGTTATCCTGGGGAGTTACTTTGCTCCAGTCATGTGACAAAACAGCGCATCCTAGGAAGGACTGAGGCTCAAGAGAACAGCTATGTGGCACATGGGTTTCTGATGCCACAGATCATTGGGTTCTTTCTGAATGGGGATACTCATTGCACTCTACCTCACAGGGATTCAATGGAAAACTCAGGCTCGCTTGTTTCTAAGGCATCTGGCATTTGCTGGTTTTCAGTTTGCCACATCTTTTCTGAGCCCTTAAGAGGTGCCTGACATTTTGCTTGGTGTTGAAGAGACAGAAATGTGTGGAGGCTTTGCCTCAAGGAAACGGCAGGTATGGAGACGACGATTTTAGACTGACCTCCCTTCTGAGGTCTGCATCAATGTTTGCAATTACCGGCTGGATAACTAGTCCCAGGGCAATGCAGGCGTGTCGTGTTGAGAGTGCAGCACACTCAGCACCTGTGAAAACCTGAAGCCTTCTATTCCTGCTTTTCTCTTGGCTCACCACCACCACAGTCATCCGGGCACCCCATCTAGGAGATGCCAGTTCCCCAGACACCTGTCCTGCGGTCCACGTCCAGTTACCATTGGGTCTTCTCCACATAGCTCTGGGGTTTCTCCTGCCTGTCTCCCCAGCCCCCGTGCCCATGGCAGTTCTCTGGCCCCCACCATCAAGGGCACCCTCTCATGCAGGTGGTCTCTCCAACCTCAGCTGCTTCTCCTACCCCGGCCCTGCACGTTCCCAACAGAATGTTGCTAAAACAGAAATAGGTCAAGTCACTCCATGTTGCCTTCAGGACACTGGATCATTTACCCACCACATGTATTTTCCATGGAGAACTTTGCCGATTCGACAGATCGCAGGTGTCAAAAGCAGACAGGCGGAGCTGAGGGCCACAGACATCAGTCATCACGTCTCAGAATAAAAAGGGTGGCATCTCCCATGAAAACGGAACTGTCAAAATCAGTTAAGTCTGCTGAGGAGATGGTGAAGTATAAGTTACTGTTGTTTCTGCTGTCGCATGAGTCTTGTCAGTCTCTCAGAAAAAGGAGAAATAAAGAGGGGCAAAGAAAGGCGTGCATACTCCCTTTAGGGAAGATTGACTAGGAGTCTCCAGTGAGCCGGGGTTAGGACAGAAAACCTCGGACCTGATGTTTCCATCCACAGGAAGCAAGACAAATGCTATGGGGGAAATACTCTAGCTGAGTGTGCTCTCCCTGTCCTAACAGATCCCTGCTCAAAGACCAAGCACAGACATGCCCCACATCTCAGTTCGGCAGGTCAGTAGACAATAAACTGTGTCTGCCCTAGTAGCAGAATCACTAAGGTGAGGAAGTTGGAGTCCATTAAGAGTGAAAGGCCTTTATATATTTTAGAGAAGTTATCCCACAAAAATTTCAAGGATTAGTTCTTATTAGTAATGAAATAGCAAACGCTCCATGGATTTCTTAATGACTAATACTTTTGGAAAACCATCAACACGTTAGATACATGCTCATCTTTTATTTTAGTTTTAGGTTCCTTTTTTAAATTAATTAATTAATTTTTAAATTTATATTCAAGTTAACATATAGAATAGTCTAGCCTTCAGGTCTAGAACCCAGTAATTAATCACTTATGTGAACACCCAGTGCTCATCCTGAAAACTGTCCTTCTTAATGCCCATCACCCATTTAGCCCATCCTCCACCCACTTCCCTTACATCACTTCTCAGTTTGTGCTCTGTATTTAAGAGTCTTTTATGGTTTGCCTTCCTCTCTGTTTTTATCTTATTTTTGCTTCCCTTCCCCTATGTTCATCTGTTTGGTATTTTAAATTCCACATATGAGTGAAATCATATGATATTTGTCTTTCTCTGACTTATTTCACTTAGTATAATACAGTCTAATTCCATCCATGTCATTGCAAATGGCAAGATTTTATTCTTTTTTGATGGCTGAGTAGTATTCCATCTTCTTTATTCATCTGTCAATGGACATTTGGGCTCTTTCCATACTTTGGCTATTGTGGATAGTGCTGCTGTAAACATTGGGGTTCATGTGCCTTTGAATCAGCATTTTTGTATCCTTTGGATAAATGCCTAGTAGTGTAATTGCTGAGTCAAACAGTAGTTCTCTTTTTAATTTTCTGAGGAAACTTCATACTATTTTCCAGAGTGGCTTCACCAGTTTGCATTCCCACCAACAGTGCAAAAGTGTTCCTCTTTCTCCGCATCCTCACCAATATCCGTTGTTTCCTGAGTTAATTTTAGCCACTTTGACAGGTGTGAGGTGGTATCTCAATGTAGTTTTGATTTGTATTTCCCTGATGATGAGCAATGTTGGCATCTTTTCATGTGTCTGTTAGCCAACTGGGTACCTTATTTGGAAAAGTGTCTTTTCATGTACTCTGCACATTTCTTTTTTTTTTAAATCTGTTTTACATTTTATTTATTTTTGATAGAGACAGAACACAAGTCAGGGAGGGGCAGAGCGAGAGGGAGACACAGAATCCAAGCAGGCTCCAGGCTCCGAGCTGTCAGCACAGAGCCCGACATGGGGCTCGGACTCACGAACCAGGAGATCATGACCTGAGCCGAAGTCGGACGCTCAACCGACTGAGCCACCCAGGAGCCCCAACTCTGCACATTTCTTAACAAGCCCAACACACACAAAACAAATTTTATGTTCCTTAAAAATTTGCACAGTAAAGATTAACACATAAAACATTATTTTTGTTTCCTCAAAAGAACACTGTATACTTGTACATCCTTCTGGTTGTCCCCAATTCTAAAAAATTCTAAGCATGAGGCTGAATTATTTAGTAATATGACAATTATGGAAATTAATAAAAGGAAAGAACGTATTGTGCCCTCAGAGCAGAAATACAGCATACCAGTTGAATACAGTGTCTATCCAAATGTGCAAGCTGCCGACAGAAACACGGGGGTGATAGTTTATTTGGCCTCCTTTCTTCCTCACAAGGTGACCTGCAGGTGCTTGGAAGAGGAAAAACAATTTATCCATTCTCGTCACGGTGCCTTGATTTCGGCAAGTCCCCCTTGTCTGCAAAGGTCATTGTATGAGTACGGCACCAAGTGAAAATACTGTAAAATGTTCTAATGAAGCTGCTTTCTGAGCGGTCCTTGCCATACCTCCCCAGTACATGCCTCTACATACATCTACAGCCATTCGCAGGGGATCTTCATAAGCTCCTTGTTTGTTGCATGGAAAACTTTAGACATACTCTCAACCTTGTGAGTTCAGTAGGTCTACTCACTATTTTTTCTCAAGAGTCACCAGGTACAGGGGCACCTGAGTGGCTCAGTTGGTTAAGCATCTGACTCTTGGTTGCAGCTCAGGTCATGGTCTCACAGTTTGTGGGTTTGAGCCCCACGCTGGGCTCTGTGCTGGCAGTGTGGAGCCTGCTTGGGATTCTCTCTCCCTCTTTCTCTCTGTCCCTTCCCAGCTCATGTTCGCTCTCTCTCTCCCTCTCTCTCAAAATAAATAAATAAACCTTTTCTTTAAAAAAGAATAACCTGGTATGTAGGTGGAACACTAAACTCCCTCTCTCCCTATTTTCCAGGCCCTGAAAAATAACCCACTTGGAGATCAGTTTTTTGGGATATTGATGGGTTTTTGTGAAATTCAGATATTCCAAGATGAACTTTTCCAGTTGACCAGTTCACATAAGACACTTCAGCTGTTAGGAGAAAACCCAGTCGGAACAGGATCAGAACCCTGCATGGGCCTCTGCTGACTGGGGAGGCAGATGGCATGGCAAAAGGAGGGAGATAAAACAGTTAGGAGCATTCCAGAAAAAGTTACTACTTTATCACTATCATAATTCTGTCTCTGGCTGGCCGTGCTATTTATAGCCAAGATGATTCCCATGTTCAAAGCACCAGCCAATGAGTCTGACATATCTGTGATTAGCAGGGGTTCCTGAGCTCGTGTCTTCCCCAAAGTGACTGATTTTTTTTCTTCTTTAAATCATTCAAAATTGGTTTAGTCATTCTGGTGCCGGTTTGTATCTCAGACACAAGAAACATTTTTATTATTGAAAGATCTACATGAACTTTGCAGATTCATTGCAATAAATTATAAACAGAATGGGCATATTCTTCAAGTGAAGATACAATATACTTCACTTTCTTAAAAATATTCCTTTGGTGGGAAGTGTGTCCATATTATTGTGTTGTCATATAATGAACTTTTGTCTACTGTCTAGTGAAGATTTTTTTTTTTTTTTTTTTTTTTTTTTTGCTGGTCAAACAGAAAATGTATTTATTTCCAGCCAAGGATGTATTTCTTTGCTACACTTATGACATTACAGACAAACCAGTATTTGTGTGTAATATACAAAACGATGTTTTGCATTTTATCTGGTAAATCATTATATGGCTTTTTAAGTCCTCAGATATTTTTTAGTGACTTATAAATCCACTTGCTGTTAAACTCTTTGGACATCCTTTAATTCCTTAGAGTATTAAAGTTTAAGTAAAGAATGTCGGTAAATTTAAGGCACTATGATTTTATAAGAAGGGTCAAAAAGCAATGAGATACACTTATTTCGATTATTAATTAGTTGATAATATTAATATCATCTTTGACCCTGGCAACACAGGCTTGCCACATCTCCCTAAGACATTTCAAAAGAAGAGTGCACGTTCACAGAAAGGAGATGTAACCTACTGTCAGTAAAGCTTTGGCACCAACACCCTGTAGGACTCTAGTGAGCTGAGCTGGACCCTAAGGAGAACTCCCTCACACAAGCAAGGCCCCCCCCCCCCACTGTTCATGTCCATCTGTTCCATCCAATTGAAATACAAAACTTTGTTTAAAGCCGACAAAGGAACAGTTACTTGCCCGTGAGGCCAGAGCAGAGTTGGGCTGAGGCCACTCTTAGTGTCACAACTTCCTGGGAACCTAAGCGAGAGAAGACAACGTGCACGGACCTAACTGATCTGCGGGGGGCTAGAGGCTGGACAGGACCATATGATGTGTTTGTTTCTGAAGGGCATATTTCAGGGCTCCCCCCACTCAGTCAAGACGCCCGTGTGTTTCTCAGGGCATCAAAGTGTGAGAACCAACCATATATTAACATCATTTGGAGCCCGGTAAGGCAGGGTAACATTAAAATAATAATTAAGGAAACAGACAAATAAATGCAAATGAGAAGGTCTGACTGAGCCCCAGGAATCTGCCTTAACCATAACCTCACGTGATACTGAGGCATCAGAACCAGGGCTTAGGAAACAGTGTTTGAGAAACACTGAATGGAAAAGTACAAAAGGCAGAGCCTACTTCTGGAGCCCGCCTTTAACGAAACAATGTACTAGAAGAGGCAAGCGTCTGTAATGCTTAAATAGCTTTGCAGTGTTGGTTGTTCAAGGCCCTTCCTGGATCAGCCTTTATTAAACTGTACCATGTGCTCTGGAGTGGCCATAAGTTAGTTGACTACCTTACTATAAAGTAGTGGCCATAAACTAGTTTACTAGTGGTGGGAGGAGGGGAAACCTATGTGCATGTTTTGGGAGAGCAAGTTGATGGTAGTTCTTTAGTAACATTTTTATTGAAAAGTGTGCATCTCGATGAGTTTTCACAAATAGGAGCACCCATATGTACGGAAAAAAGAGTATTACAAACACCCCAGACGCCTCACCACCCTCTCCTGGTCACTGCCCCTCACACACCTGAGAACACCCACTGTATGGCTTTAACAGCATAAATTACTTTTGTCTGTTTTAAACTGTTTTTATAATTGTGTTAAAGTATCATATTTTTTTGTCAGAATCATAGCAGTGCTATGCCCCATTCCTTTTGTTTGTTTGTTTGTTTGTTACTATGGCTAACGTCAGAGGCATCTGTTCCACAATGACTCACTTTTTGCACTTGAAAAAGAATTCAATAACAACATGTTGTCTTTCTACAGGGAAATGTTTAGACTTTTGTAAGCACTGGCTTTCAAATAAAAGTCCAAGGAATTCATGCTCAAATCTCAAGGCAGGCGTGTCTAAATGCCTCGCTCTTTAAACGTTGAAAACGAATAGCATTGTTAGTGCTAATAAATAAATTATTTGGTTGGAAACTTGAGTAAATGTATTTTAGCAATCTAAATCGATTAGGAAAAAAAGTGTTAATGAATGCAATCCCTAATCAAAGAGAGAAAGTGGAAGTATAAATTTAGCCCTCCAGAGAAATTCTCCAAAGCAAGTGCTCTTCTGGTCTGTTTGAAAGTTGCATTTAGAGTGGGCTAAGGCATAGGGGTCTGTGAAGCCCCAGTGGCGGGGGGGGGGGGGGGGCTGTCAGGTTCACAGCGTCAGCCTCCGGTAGATGTAAAGAAGTAGCCTGTGCTCAGCTGCGAGACAGGGGTGTGAGGAGTGTCATCCTTTGTGCCCCGAAGGCTCTACTCTGGAGGAAGGTGGGTCCAGGAGGGGCACAGAGCAGGCCTAGTGAGAAGGGTGCCAGAATGCAGGCCTCGCATGAGGGAGCATGATGAGATCAGATCCTGTAGGCCCAGGAGAAGTAGAAGTCGATGAAGGGCTTTGGTCAGGGAAGTGACCCAATCCCGGGGAGCCTGGGTGGCTCTGTCGGTTGAGCATTGACTCTTGATTTCAGCTCATGATCTCATAGTTGCTGAGATCAAATCCTATGTCAGGCTCTGCACTGACAGTGCGGATTCTGCTTGGGATTCTCTCTCTCTCCCTCTCTCTCCCCCCCCCCCTTTGTTCTCCCATGTGTACGCTCTCGCTCTCTCTCTCTCTCTCTCTCTCTCTCAAAATAAATAAATAAACATTTAAAAAAAGAAGAGGTGACCCAATCTGGCTATTCTTTAACAAAAGCGCTAGCCTCCCTTATGGGGTGTGGGCTCCTGATGAGGGGGAAGCTGACAGGTTAAATAATTAGGTAACAGATGGTGATAGTGGCATCATCGTGGAGACGGTGAAGGAGGTGAGGAGTGGTTAGGTCCTGCTTACATTTGAAAGTTCACAGTCAATAAAATGTGCTCATGGATTAGCTGTGACGGGTGAAAGAAGCAAGGTGGGTCCAGGGTCTGAGTATCCTGGCCGAACAGCTGGAAGAAGAGACCTCCAGAAGTCGTGAACACCCCCCAAGCAGCGGGCTTGTGAATTGAGACCCCCCCACCTTTGGCACAGGTTACAGGGGAAATGTTCTTCAGGCCCCAGGCATAGGTGTGCGGTGGCCATGGACACAGGGGCTCACGTGGCAGGTGAGGGCAGGAGGGCTGAGCTGGAGTGAGGACGTTGCTGACATTTCTACGGCCATGACATTCGCAGGGACCCACCAGCCCCGGAGTGTGAGGATGAATAGGAGATGGCCAAGCCCTCTGGGGCTGGGAGAGACCAGCAAAGGACAATGGGGAGAGGTCAGGGGTACTACGAGAGGAAACCAAGAGAGAGTGTTGTGTTGAAGGGCTATTGAACAGTGTTTTCAATGCTGAAGACGGGTTCGGAGGTAAGGACAGTGTAGGAGTGTAGGAGTCCTGATGGCTTGGGCAACTGACCCTGCCAGGGGCCCCGCTCAGCAAAACCTGTGAGGAGTGAGGTCCTCACAAGTGAACATGTGAAAAGTAGGCTCCCTAGGCCCGCAGTGGTAAGTCCTGTCTAGCAGAAAACAATTTCTTTCTTCTTCCCTAGAATGTATGTAAACGTCTTGATAATCTCTCCCATTTTCCCGTTCTGCCCTCAATTGTTCTATCTCCTTGAGACGGTTCCTATCGGAGATGGTGGGATTTGTTCATGTGCTTCCCCCCCCCAAAAGGAAAAGTTATCCTGCTTCCTCAGTCCCCAGGTACAGGCAGCTATGCCATTATCAACACTTGCTTGCTTTAATACTGAAGATCGAGTGGTTTGTCTCTTTCAGTGTTCTGCCCACCAAAGTAGCTGAATAGTGCATTTTATTTTATTTTTTTTATACTTCTGCTTTCTTGTCTTTTAGTTTCATTACTGAAAATGGGACTCATGCCCAGAAATTCTCCCAAAAAACCTGGCTTTTAAATATAATATTTAACTGGTAACTACAGACTCTGTAGATATAAATACAGTTACCTAATGGGGTTAAGTGACTTTTGAAAATACCACCTTCTTGGGGCGCCTGGGTGGCCCAGTTGGTTAGGCGTCCGACTTTAGCTAAGGTCATGATCTCACGGTTCGGGAGTTCGAGCCCCGCATCAGGGTCTGTGCTGACAGCTCAGGGCCTGGAGCCTGCTTCTGATTCTTTGTCTACCCCCCCTCAGCTCTTCCCCTGCTCACACTCTGTCTCTCTCTCTCAAAATAAATAAAGATTAAAACAAATTAAAAAAAAAAAAAAAAGAAGAAGAAGAACTGTTAAAATACCACCTTCTTTCACCTGACCTGCTTTTTGCACTTCTCTTCTCATTGATGAGTGGTTACCGAATCAGATTTTTGAGAATTCCTATTTATATTGTACAGAAGAAGGAAGGATTGGATGACAGGTTTGATGCATGGTGTCACTGAAGAGTAAAGTGTAATGGTATTAATTAGTGTTAAGTGCCATATTGTAACTCTAATTAATCTGGAGTATCTACGTTATTAATATTCTTTCCTGCCACTAATTTCTCCCATCAGTCTTACATTGGGATGTTCATTTGCATCCTCTGAATTGGAGAAAGGTGGTGAATTTCCCTGAGTAGCCTCTCATAAATCAGGAGACGGGAGTTTTGGATGCTTTCCTGCCTGGTATTTACATGTGATGTGGCCTTGAACTTAAAACTAACCTTTTTACTTCTCCATCAGCACAAATGTATATGTTCTCACATTTAGAGAGGGGTATACAAAATAGGACAGAGATTAGGAATGTGGACTTTGGACACAGATGCCTGGTTAGCACACCTGACGCAATATATGACAGCCATCCAAAAATATCAGCCATATTAACAGCAAACTAATGTGAGGGTTAAAACGGGGCTTTTGCATGTTATTTTTAAAGACATGCAGAATTTGATTGTGCCCAGAGATCTAATTTGAGTTTCATTTCCTTTTCATTGGACCACTTTGTTTTCATCATGCAAATAATACATGTTCTTCCTGGCGTCACAGCTGGCAGTAAAAATTAACAACCTATGAGCTGAATGTAAAACATAAGCTTCTTTCATTGTTATAAAATTAGGCTTTTTGTTTTCCCCTCACCATCCATAAATGGTGTGTTTGTGTGTGTTTATCGTGGGGGAGGGAATACATTATAGAGTTTGTGACTTTTCGTAGCACTGCTGGCATGCCCAGGATGTGGCATCATGGCTTTTGGAATAATTAGATGCAAAATAAAGGGAGAGAGAAAGGTCCTGCTCACAATGACTTGCGTCTATGAACTGTTCCCGCTTTAATCAGATCACAGTTGCTGGGTCGGAAGCCCGTAAGGACCAATTAGCTTCGTCCAGTGTAAAAGTGATGTTTTCTAGTCAGAGTCTGTCCCTCTCACCCTGATTGGCTGTGTCCAAAAAGCCTGCTGTGTGTCACAGAGGGAACTCCTGAAGAGCATCTGTGGCTCAGCGCAAATTAATGACAGCTGCTGGACACAGAAAGAGCAGTCCATACTGATGGGGCGGGGGGGGGGGGGTTGGCGCATAGGCATATGTGTGAGAAGAAAGCTTAAGTCCAGAAAAGGCTGTGCATTATTTCAGGGTTGTGGTTCCCCGTGCGGATCAGGGCTCATTGAACCTTTTGTACCATGGACCACTTTGGCAATATGTTTCCCAATGAAAATATAAATGCGTACAATAAATGACATAGCATTATAAAGGAAATCTAATGTATTGAAATAGAATTCTCAAAATATTTAAATTTTTTTTTTCAACGTTTATTTATTTTTGGGACAGAGAGAGACAGAGCATGAACGGTGGAGGGGCAGAGAGAGAGGGAGACACAGAATCGGAAACAGGCTCCAGACTCTGAGCCATCAGCCCAGAGCCCGACGCGGGGCTCGAACTCACGGACCGCGAGATCGTGACCTGGCTGAAGTCGGACGCTTAACCGACTGCGCCACCCAGGCGCCCCTCAAAATATTTAAAAAGAAGAAAAATACATAGTTTTTATCAGTGCTTTAAATAACCTAATTTTACAGTGGGTTTATTAATTACCACGATTTCAAATTAGTAATTAGCATAAATGAGGTTTCAAAATAGTTCAATATTAATAATAATATGAAGTGAAAAAATATTGTGATTTTTTCTTGGTTCAAAGTCACCTGTACTCCCAGACTGGTAACTGTGATGTTACTCACCCTCTTCATTGATGAAAATGCTAAATTATGATCATAAGAAAGTGTACAATTATCTTCTAGAAGCTCGAGTTTCTGCCCCAGATTGAAAAATCAGAGATACCTATCTGAACCACTTGTAAATTTTCATGGCTAAAATGGTACTATTTCATCCAGGAAAGCACTTGAGTATTTAATATAAAATATTTAACCTTCAGTTGGAGTTGATTTCAAAACACAACTATTGCAAAAGTGGGGAAAACTTATCAGTAAAAAGTTATGACAAAATTTGAATCTATTTCAATAAGTACATTCTATTGAATTGTGTCAAGGTTTTTCTTGACATTTGGAAGAAATTTTCTAGGAGTCAGTTGTGATGAAATGTTCCCTGAAATAACTTCTGGATTGCTGTATAATAAGGTACATTTTCTAAAAAAAAGACAAAAACAAAACCCAGAAAGTCAAGGGCTGGTGTTTCCCCCACTCACAACATGACCATGTAGTCATGAAAAGAAAATCTATTGGAAATATAAATTGTCATCAATTTTTTTAACTGAAGAGGAGAAAAGACAAGAAAACAAACATATTTCTAGTACATGAGTCTTAATTATATTTTAATAACATATGTCTAATTAAATAATATTTGGAATTCTATAGCTATTTAAAAATACTTACTTGAAATCATCTCTGTCCGTTATATGATGTCTTTGAGGACTTTCCATGGGCAAAAATGTAGCCTTAATCTATTAAATTTATATAGAAATATGAATTATTTGGGGATTTGATCGTTAGTGTGGAATGAGAAGACAAATAGGAAAATAAAGTAAATATAATACTTTAGGTTATGAATTTTTTTCTCTTTTACTTAAATATTTTATTAGCAATTTACCAAATGCCTTTGCTTCTCAATTTTCTGTCTACCTGTTTTTAACCACAATTTTCTCTCCTAACAACATATAATGCAGATACAATAATTCTTTATTAGTGTTTTTGTTTGTTTTGTTTTGTTTTATTTTTAATATATACTGAGTTTGAGGACAGGAGACCAAAAAGTTGATGAACTGTCTCTGGACTTTCTTATCCTCATCAACTCGTTCTAAGGGCCCCAGTCCCTTGACTTGAAAGCATTTCTTCTTTCTGTAATGACTCCAGATCAAAAAAGAACCCTCCTATACGATGTGAAAAGCAACACGCCAAAAGCATCCAATAACAGAATTTTTTAACTTCTCAAAAAATTATTTTCTAGGCTGAACAAGACAATGGTCACCCTCTGCCAGCCTTTGCCAGTCTACATATTGAAATACTGGATGAAAACAACCAGAGTCCCTACTTCACGATGCCCAGTTATCAAGGCTACATTCTGGAATCTGCCCCAGTGGGAGCCACTATCTCTGACAGTCTGAATTTGACCACCCCTCTTAGAATTGTGGCTCTGGACAAGGACATAGAGGATGTAAGTTCAATCTTCATTTTTCTCTTGTTTTCTTTATGTCAACAGGAAATTTTACGAGGACACAGTTACATGAGCCATCGAATAGAGAACCAAGTCCGTATAAATAAGAGTCTCAGAAACAAGGATCTTAGTGTTGTAATCTAATTTCACATCAAGAATATTGTGAAAAAGAGTATGTTTGAATTCAGTGACTGTTTTTTTTGTTTGTGTGTTTGTTTGTTTGTTTTTCAGTTTACATATCCTGGGTATAAGGATGGAAAGGAATGTTTCATTTATAGTTTGCTAAACCACAGGACAATCTTTTTTTTTTTTAATTAATATGGGTTGAAAACTGTTTCTATAATTGCTGATAGGGGAACATAATCACATTACAGAATAAATATTAGAAAAAAAAAACAAAAACATGAAGGCAGTCCTGTGGTATGGTTTAAGGAACTTTTCCGATGCTATGTTATTAGGCAAAAACACATTTGGAGGCAGCTGACCCGCTCACACTGCCACCGGTGGCCGTGTTGATGTCAAGGCTCCGTGCGCCATGCATGCCAGTGCCCTGTGGTGGACATGCCACTGGCCACACGGGTGGTTGGCTGTCCAGGCTGGGCAGGTCAGAGTTCTTGACCTCTGCACCCCCTCTTGTGCTGAGAAGTGGGCAGCCAGTCTATACCAGGCCAGTCATAGCTTTTCCAGGAAAGGAAAATCAAGGAACCAGGGCGGGGAGGCTTTGGCATCACATATTAAAGAAATGGAAACGGATCTGAAGCCACAGTGGCCGCATTAGCTGACATCATGGAGGAAGCCTGTCACCACAGAGAGGAAATGAGTCCTGACAAAGTCACACACAAGGGAGTGCTGTTGGGTCCTGTTGTCTTGGGTTAGAAGATGCCCAGGCCTGTACTGGTCTCTGATTTTTCTTCCTTTTGTTCTGTGGTTCTGTGACCTGCCACAGTATTTCCCCATGCATCTTTTTTATTTTTTTGAAACATACTTTCAGTTTGAATTCTGCCCCTTCCAAAGGGAGAAAGACCTGACTCAGCCATTTCTCCCTCTTCAACAGAGCTGTTCATAAATGTCCTGCGGCCACGCTGTCCCCGATGGCAGCCACCAGCCAGGCGTGCCTGTGGAGCCCTGGAAACAGGACTACACTGACAACTTAATTTAGTGTTTTGTTTAATTTAACTAACTTAAATCTAAGTAGTCACCTGCCACTACTTGGGCAGCACAGCCGTAGAGTGTCCCCCAAAATCTCATTACAAGGAAGCTTCATCATCCGTCTAGTAAATGAAGAGGGAACTTTCAGATTTTTTGTCCCCTCTTTCTGGAAAAAGTTTCTAACACTTCGCAGAGGCTGTGACAACTCTGTGTGCACTCCACTTCTTTCCAGATGCCTTTCTACCTCCTGATACTTTCTCTCTCCCCTCATCCCAACCTTCCTGTGCTGCTTAGTCTCTCCTCTTTGGTCTCATCACGTTTTAACAATAACTGTCAGTGAGTTCTTAGTACCGGCCCGACAATCTAGTAAATACTTTATCTTGCGTTAATTCCCTTAAATCTCACAGCAAACATAAAAGATGCAATATCCCATATTGCAGAAGGGGAAGTTGAAGCTATTTTAAATTGATTTCTGTGATCACAGACTTAGTAAATGGTGGAGTTGGTCCTTGAGCCAAGGTCTATGGGAAGCAAAGTCCTTGATTTTAAGCACCAAACTAGAAAGCCCATGTCTACTTGATACAGTATGACTATAGTGTGGCAATCATGACAGCTGATAAATGCTACAGACATTCTTCCAGAAAAGTGCATCTGCGAACACCATTTCCCATCCCAATGTAGGAGGTTAGGGATCCCCTGAATGTCTTCATCTAGTGAGTCCTCACTAGAAAATTCAGAGTTACCTTAATAAGTTTTATATAGGCTAAGCTACTATATTTTGTAGGCCTGGTGATGTCGCATAGATTTTGGTATGGATTTTATTTCATTTTTAAATTGGAATGCGTAATCATATGTTAAGCAGAGACTAGTCAATTTGGAAAATTATAATAGTGTAAGTCATACCATCATGAACACATCAGTTAGCAAAATCTGAATCCTGAAAGAAAATGCAGCTGAGAGTTTTTCCATAATTGCAAAATGTATGTGTTTGTATTTACTTGATGTATTTATATTATTGAATAGTTGCATGCTAAACTTGCTTGGGTACATTCTTACTTTCCTGGATTGCCATTCACGTTAACATTATAAATGTGAAAATGCGTTCTAAGAGACTTTGTAAAAGATGATGAGACTTACAGGGTATTGGTGAGGTGGAGTTGGGGGAGCTCCTAGGTGTAAAATGTCTGGGAAACACTACTTGACATTCTACTCATAGAGTTGACCATCCCACTTAGCCTATTAAATGCTCTGTGCATTTCCAGGGCTGGGGGAGGAGTTTGGGGCAGAAGGCTGTTGTTCTTAAGAGTTTGTTCTTTGGAGTTACCCCCCAGCCCCGGCTTGTGTGACCCTTGGTCCTACTCTGTGATAATTGAATGACTCTGTGGGCCTCGTTTTCGTGAGTCACCCCTTTTCATTCAATCACCTGTGAATGCAAACAAGTATGTGACAGGACACCTTGGTCTGTCCTTCCCTTGGGGCTGGCAGGAAGGGCAGGGAGAGGACAGTTCCCTTAAATGCTGCCATGCACTTACAGAAAGGCACCGTTAATATGTCTTGTAAAAACGTCAAGTAATTAAACAATGTGTATCTTGCCATTAGTTTTTTAGGCCCATCCTCTTTCCAAAATTAACTACAGTGAGTGCCATTGGGTGCCTAGAAAGTGAGCAAGTATCTCTAATCTCCTAGTGATGAAGGTTTCTAAAATACTAAATATAGCTTCTATGTATCTATAATGTAAACAAGCCCATAGAATGTCAACATAGTTTAATCCAGTTTCCTATACCATGTGAAATATTCTCTTAAAACCCACTCCTCAGGCACTGATATAACCCCTCATCATGCCCCTCAGTCTTGAAACCCAAGAGTCTTTGGTTTTTGTTTCCTCACTGCAGCTGAAATTCTTCATATTCTCCCTGTTTTGTCCTCTGGATATTTCATGACTGTCTTTATCTCTCATTGGAATTACCTTCTGATGCCCTTGCCCTCCTATTTTTTCTTACTCGGGTGTCTCTTACCCAGCCACTAAGAGTGATCTAGTTAAGAGGTCAGATCAGTCTACATCACAGTTCTGCCTCACACGGTTTTGAGATCAGTTTTCCCGCAGAAGAGAATGGCTGGCTGTTATCTCATGCCTGAACATTCATACGGCCTCATTTCCTGAAACTTCCTCCTCACCTGTTACATTTAGCAATGGCTTGTAGTTTCCTGTGTAGCTTCTTGTCTCATTACCTTTTTTTGTGACATTTTCCATGCTTTGAAATCTTTTCTCTTTCATCACCCAAGCCGGTTTGGACAACTTCCACTCAGTGTTGAGAGTTCTGCATGGGCATCCCTCACTCACATCATGTCCAGATTCCGCTTCCTCTCACCTGAGTGGGGTGTCTCTCTCATGCTATCCTTGTGACATTGTAGGCACCTTGCACCCTCTTTGAATATAAACTGAGAACAGGGCTTAGATCTCTGTCATTCTTGTATCTTGAGGATCTAACACAGTTCCCAGAACTTAGTAGTTTCTACTAATTGTTTAATGAACTTGTACATTCAGGCGTGAGTAGAGGAATGAGGATATCTAACATATGATCAAAATTCTAGTGCTCTTGATTTAACTGTTTCACAATACGGCCCATTCCAGGGTTGGACAACCACTTCCTAGAAAACTCTTCATCCTATTGAGTTGAAATGAGCCTTCTCATAATTCATCTTGTATTCCATATAACTTCCATTTTCCAGCACTGAGAATAAATCCATGAGATAGTCTGTAATAGGTTTCAAGATGGATTGATGTCCTTTGGAATCACCTCTTTCCCCCACCACCCCCAGGCCAAGGACTCTTTATTTTAAAAGCAAAATATGTTCACTACTAGATGATTTAAAGATTTGTATTAACAAAAAGAAACCTCAAGGCCCTTTCAAGGCAAGAATTTTACTGCCTGATAAATTCTCGCTGTTTTTGAGTGCCAGAGTAATGCAATTACTCAGTGTATGGGCAGAGGATTTAAGAATAAAGACAGAAACCCATCACCGCATTCAGGTGTTACCAAAAGAAATGGAGAAGAACGCTAGGCATGGAAAGAGAAGTCATCACGGCAGGAGTTAGTTTCCTGAGTAGCTTCAAGAATAGGAGAACAGACTTGGATTGTCCAAAAATCAGCGTCTTCCTTCAGTTCAGTAGAAAGGAAGAGTTTTAAGAAATAGTAGCAGGGAGCGGTGAGTGGAGTTATCAGCAGTGTAGATTTTGGGGTAGAAGGAATATTAACGGTCACAGTGAAACTAAAAAAAAAAAAGAGTAAACAAAAATATTTGTGTCAGTGTTCCTTTTCTGTTGATGTATAAATGTCCACATAAAGGTACATATGTCATATAGAGAGGTAATAGGAGTCACATTCTGGGTTTTTTTTTTTTTTTTTAAGTGCTCTTACATCATACTTTCAAAATAGCCCAGCAGGTAGATAGGGCAAGACACGCCCAAGGTATTTAAGATGATGTCTGAAACCACCATGTTTTCAGTAAGCAGAACTACTAAGAGCTGATGATTGGATTCCGGTTATAAAAAGTAAGTAAATAATGGGGAATAGTAATCAACCGAGGGTACCCATTTGGCTCGTAGGAAGGCAGCAAGTCATTTAGAATTCCATGTGGGTTCACGTCCTGCATAAAGCGTTACTGTTTTCAGAATAAAGGTGTCCTTAAAACTTAATGCAATATGGTCTTAAAGGTCCACCGTCCTGGTATGCTTTATACATATCATTATGCTGTCATATGTATGTTATGTCAGAATATTAAGAAAAAAAATACACTGTGAAAAAAGTTATTAGTTTAAATGCACTAGAAAACGTTGTTGCTGTTGTTTATTTGTTTTTTACTAGAGTATACTTGTAAGCCATATGTATGTCTGTGGTCATTTATGCTTACATGTTTCTATTTAATGTTTAATTTGCATATAGGTTCCTCCAGGGGGAGTTCCTGTAGGTACTAGGCATTCATTTTGTGTTTGCTCTTTTGTGAATTGCTGTGGTTCATTTCCTAGTTCTCTTTCTTTTCCGTAAAACAAGTAGACACTTCCTTCAGTATCCGTTATAAAGACATCTACAACGACTTTATATATGTCTGTGTAGATGTTAATTTAATTTTATGTTCATCATATTATTGGTTATAGTAGAATGAATTGTATGGAATCCAAATTTTATGTGAACTTTAGCAAAGATTGTTCAATTTTTTAATGTTTTTCAGTTTATGACAAACATTAGTAATTCATCATCGTATTTCTGAAAGACTCTAAGCTTGGGATTGAACTCTTTTGAACAAGGTTGTCTGAAGACAACTACTGTTGACCAATTCACATTGGCAGATGAGATTAGTTTCTGTCATTTCCCCTTATGCTTCATAATTAACCTAAGTATGCATATGTACATATGTGCACATATACATACATTTTTGTGTTGTGTGTGTATATATATATGAGGATGCATATAAACGTGTGTGTGTGTGTGTGTATGTGAGAGAGAGATACAGTATTCTGGTTCTCATTGGAAACCCCAAATTGGCTTCAAATCCAGTTGATTGTTATATTTGAATGGATTTCTTCTACATGATAAGATTTTAAATTTTACATTCACATGTTGTTTACCTTTGCATTTGTATATGTCCTTACTTTTGTCTTCAATTTTTCTGTGCTGTGAGTGAATATCAGAGTTTATTTTACCCTCCCAGAGAATAATACACAAACCAATGAAATGACACACTTATCGTGTATAGTTACTATATACTTCAGATAATATAATATTACCTTGGGGCTCCTGGGTGGCGCAGTCGGTTAAGCGTCCGACTTCAGCCAGGTCACGATCTCGCGGTCCGTGAGTTCGAGCCCCGCATCAGGCTCTGGGCTGATGGCTCAGAGCCTGGAGCCTGTTTCCGATTCTGTGTCTCCCTCTCTCTCTGCCCCTCCCCTGTTCATGCTCTGTCTCTCTCTGTCCCAAAAATAAATAAACGTTGAAAAAAAAAATTAAAAAAAATATATATATAATATTACCTTATGTCAGGGGGAAAAGGAAAATTTGTTAATCAGCCTTCTGTATACATACTGATTTTAAAAAAACTAATATGTATTTTAAACAAATTTTTAAACACAAGGGCTGCATTAAAAGTACTGACCCTGTAAGAATAAGAAGTCAGATGGAGTGCTTGGGTGGCTCAGTGGGTTAAGCATCCAACCTCAGCTCAGGTAATGATCTCACATTTCATGGGTTCAAGCCCCATGTCAGGCTCTGTGCTAACAGCTTGGAGCCTGGAGCCTGCTTTGGATTCTGTGTCCCCCTCTCTCTTTGCCCCTCCCCCTCTCGTGCTCTGTCTGTCTCTCTCAAAAATAAATGAACATTAAAAAAAAAATAAGAAGTCAGAGCATTTTCTGTCCATTTTACACTCATAATATGCCACACCCGAAACTAGTATTAGCCTTAAAAATAAGTCCTAGGTAGTAAGCTTTGAGTAGTAATTGGCTGCATATTCCCAAATCTGCCTTCTTCAATTCTTGGCCTCAAAGAAATATCCAGGTATTCACCATTAGCGTCTAAGTACCCTATACATAGATTTTGAAGGTTACTATGGTAACTATCCGTAAATTTCACAAGTTATAATTTAACCAGAGATTAACTGAGCAGGAAAGATTGGCATGAGCTATAAAATGCCATTGACAGTGATAGCTTTATGTGTTATATTATCTTTTTCACAAAAAAAAAACAATCCGCAGGTCTGGAAAGTCGTATTTTAGTCTCTAGCTAGTTGCAACGGGACTTGAAGACCAGCAAATTATCAAAAAGTCTTTAATGTTTCTCGTTATCAAACGTAAGAGTCTGTTTCTGAAGTCCTGGCGGGCGTGTCATCTTGAAACAGGAAGCATTTGAAGTGAGGGTCTCGTGGCTTTCATAAACCGGGAGAACGAACGGCGTGGTCAGTGGCACGACCGGGTGATGCGGTGTCCCGTGTGTGTACCGTGGTGCACGGCCCGGCGCTCACCGCAGTCCTGCACCATCACCACACCTGACATAACAAAGAAAATGCTCACAACATGTGGTGAGTCTCTGAAGGCATTATACCCAACAAATTTACCAACAGAGACTCCAGGGGGAGGGAAGAAAGAAATTGGGAGAACATTAGTTATGAGGAAAGTAGAGAAGGACTGAGGGATCTGAACAAAGGGAAAGAAGCAAATATTTGCTCTATTAGGTCACGGGGCAGAGCTTGCTCAGCTCGGATTACTGGCCACGTAGAGGTTTGAGTATAGGATGCTGCATTGCTCAACATCACTGTTGGGACACTCGGAGAACAGGAAAAAATACATGAATTTAACAGCCTAGTGATTTTACCCTGGTTGGTAATTGCTGTTAATTGAAACTGCCTTTTAACTTTCTCGATCCCTTAAAAATAACCATCAAATTTTATGGAAATTGACTTTAAAGTACACACACAGTAAGAAGGAACCTCAAAATATGGCTTACAATATGTTGAATTTATATGCATTTTATCGTCTATTTTTTAAAATAATTTAACTTTTTATTAACTAATATGTTTGATTAATCAACCCCCCCACCACCACCTGCTAGCCATGCTGAGCATATGGGGTCATGATGCTGACACGGAAACTGAGGTTCCTGTTTGAAAGTATCCATGTAAAGCCTCTGACTTTTCACGGCTCTGAACAATTTTGATTATTTTATAATAAAGAGATCAATGGAAATTATTGTCTATCATATTCATTTTTTTTTATTGTTGTAGGATCAATAAATGTAGCATACTGGACTTGTATCAAAATCTTCCATAGAAGACTTTAAGTCTTCTATGGACCTAGAAGCTGCAATGATATAGCTAAGTGATATCTCAAATATCTAAGGTGATATCACAAATACAGAACTGTGTGAGGTCCAAATGAAACCATTCATTTCAAAGTTATTCAGAATATGTACATACAGAAGCTTTAACAAGATGTATAGATTTCAGCATCTGTGGGTTGCATCAGGACCACCTTTTAATATAGCAGTACAGATATCAACTTTCTCAATTTCACATAAAAATGTTTAAAATGTGAGTGCTAATTTTTTAAGTCAAATTTAACATGTCTTTAACAATTTTTAAGTCTATACTCTGCCCTCAGCCCCCGATTTCAGACATAGAAAAGGAATCTATGATATTAAATTGCATTTCACACTACGCTATGCATACCATGTGTTGGGCGCTTTTTTGAATATAGTTGACACACAGAGCTACATTAGTTTCAGGTGCACAACACAGGGATTTGACTTCTGTCTGCATTATGTCATGCCCACCACACGAGTACCCGCCATCTGTCACCGCACAATGACACTGTTACGGTACCACTGACTGTATTCCCTGTGTGGTGACATTCATCCCCACGACTTATTCCTTCCATAACTGGATGCCTGTATCTCCCGATCTCCCTTTTCCGTCACTGCATAATTTTTAAAGTTGCCCAAATCTATAAAAATGCCTCACCTCCCTGTGCATCTCTGTTGCTGTTGTTGTCATAGCCTTATCAGAAGCCGTCCGTCCCAGATACCCCTCTTTCCTTTGGTGCACTTGCCCTCTGACTCCACGATGCAGACACCAATGCACACCTCCCCACTTCGTGTCCTTGTTCTTTCTTGAAAATGCAGAGATGGATGTCTTCTCATTCAGGGACGTCAATAGACTGTGAAGGGTTTCCCCTGCTTAGTGAATGTTCTCTGTTTTGAACTTTTGCAATCACTTCTCTATGTACATATCGTGTTTCTGGGCTCTTTTATCAGACACACGCACCCAACTCATACACCTTCAATCTGATTATCAGAAATTTTTAAATTAAAATGAACATTATGTTTCCCCTTGGAGAATCTTTAGAGCATTAAAATATGAAAGAACGAGCATGATATTTATAGGTAATGAATTATACATAACCAGTCTTATTTCTATTTTACATTAAACATGAGAACAGAATAGTAATATGCATGTGGGTGCTTTGTTACCACAAATCAAGTAGTTGTACAATCCTACAGCTAAACTTTGGGGCTCCATTTTCTTCTCTTGCATTTACTTCTTATTCCTTGAGCTCAGTGAAGTTCTGGAGAATATTGATATCATAAACCAATAAGAACATATTCAATTGGATTGTTATCTATCTTATTTATTTCCTTTTTTTACATTAATAATACTTACAGTTATTCCACTATGTTGTTTTCCACAAAGTGAGTCATTGTCTTTGCATAATTCAGCTCAGTGATGAGTAAATGCCTAGTAAACCCTATCTTTTCTTTGGAAATTCTTTTGACACTCATGGATGGTTTTGTAACAGAGTTGTCAAATTAATTTACAGTTCATGAACTAATAGCTGCATTGTTTATTCAACTTTTTTTTTGTTTTCTCAAAGACGAAAGACCCAGAGCTTCACCTTTTTCTCAACGATTACACCTCAGTCTTCACCGTCACACAGACCGGTATCACTCGCTACCTCACCCTACTTCAACCAGTGGACCGAGAAGAGCAGCAAACTTACACTTTTTCGGTAAAAAGATTTGTTATTTATGTGTGTTCATGTACGTGTAACGGAAAGTGATGTCTGTTTAAAACTGGAGAGGTCCGTGGGGCGCCTGGGTGGCTCAGTCGTTTAAGCGTCCGACTTCAGCTCAGGTCACGATCTTGTGGTCCGTGAGTTTGAGCCCCGCGTCGGGCTCTGTGCTGATGGCTCAGAGCCTGGAGACTGTTTCAGGTTCTGTGGCTTCCTCTCTCTCTGCCCCTCCCTCGTTCATGCTCTGTCCCTCTCTGTCTCAAAAATAAATAAACGTTAAAACTGAAGAGGTCTGTGACTTAGGGAAAAAATGCAGTATTTTCAAGTAACTGAGAATTGAGACTATCAGTAATAAAATTCTTTACATGTGTTTCTCTTTTTTCTGTTTATAAGTTTGTACAGCTATGTTATCATTATTTACCAAAAAAAAAGGAAAATAATTTTCAAGACGAAAACAGGAAAATGAGACTTTCATTCTTCACCATGCTCTCATAATTGACTTCAATTAAGATAGTATAAACTAGAATCCACAAGTAAAGAATTATTTCCTAACCCTTACTTTATTTTAATTTATTTTATGGTTTTTGTTATTACATTTTATATTTTGGCATAGGGTTAGGCCAGTGGTTGTCCACTGGGATGATCCCTGCACCCCCAAGCCCTGTCCCACCCCCACCCCCCTACCCCCCTGCCGAGCCCTGGGAACATTTGGCAATTTCTGCAAGACAGTTTTGGTCATCACTACAGGATCTGCTGCATCAGGTAGGTAGAGCCCAAGGATGCCGATATGCATCTTGTAACACACAGGACAGCCTTCCCTCTCTCCAACAGGGAATTATCTGATGGAGGAAGCCTGCTTCAGGTTAGTTAAGAAAAAAAATGGTGAGGGGAGATTATTAAAGCTGTATATATATAATAGAATATATACATTATATTCTATATTCTATGTTCTATATATTCTATGTATTCTGTATTCTGTTACACAAACACATACATGATTTGTGGGGGTGAGAGGTGGATATAGATAAAAAGAAAATTGTATTATCCAAATTTATGAGCCATATTTTATTCAGATATTAGAGGAAAATGAGCCAGTGGAAAGGACTTAGGACCTACAGAAGACTCCTTTCTGGAGACCCTTCTTTATACAGCAAAGCCACAGCTTCCAGAAACCCTCAGTGACATTGCGAACTTAGACACAGAGTGGATTTCAGAAGTCATTCAGAACAAAAATGGTGGCGTGGCAGTGCGGACTTTGTTTGTCAGACCTTCCTAAAATGTTAATGATGTAATTAACATAGCACTATTAAGTAACATCAGTAAGTCCTTTAAAACTTCCATTTTGTAAATTACCAGAAAAAGACATCGCATCCCTAGGGCGCCTACTTTCTTGAGTTATCAATATAAGCATGTTGGCTCTAAAAGCATCTATGGAATTATATATAAAATATGTAAAATGGAAGAATATTTTCCTATTAATTTTTAAAAATTAAATAGTAGTTAACTCCTAAGAACCAATGTTACTGGCCCACTCCAAGTTTCTCTAACACTTTACATATCTGCTTATTTACATGTGCTTAGAATTGAATACATTAAAAATAAAACAGAATCCTTTGTAATTGCTTCTTAGTGCATTAAAGCACGTTGCTTATGTGTATTATTATAAGTTTGTTATTTCTATCAACAAAACATTTTGGCACCCTTTTAAAACTGAAATTATATATGAGAAATGCCTTAAATCATAGGACTGAATTCAGTAGTGCTTATGTTTGCATGACTTACCTGTTACATGTGTTTTTCATCCCCAAAGATAACAGCATTTGATGGTGTGCAAGAAAGCGAGCCAGTTATTGTCAATATCCGGGTGATGGATGCAAATGATAACACTCCAACCTTCCCTGAAATATCCTATGATGTCTATGTTTATACAGACATGAGCCCCGGGGACAGCGTCATACAGGTAACTACCCATATGGTACAAGGCACTATGCAAAACGGTTGTTTCCATGGGCATTGTATAATGCGATGCTTCAGAAATTGCTTAAGAAATGAAAACAAGGGGCACGTGGGTGGCCTAGCTGGTTAGCGTCTGACTCTTGATCTCGGCTCAGGTTATGATCTTACAGTTTGTGAGTTCAAGCCCTACATCAGGCTGTGTGCTGACAGTGCAGAGCCTGCTTGGGATTCTGTCTCTCCTTCTGTCTGACCCTAGCCTGCTTGTGCTCTCTCTTTCTCAAAATAAATAAACTTAAAAAAAAAAAAAAAAAAAGGAAATGAAAATGAACTTCAGGCTCATTATATGGCATAATCTGGCTTAAAAAGCTTGAGCCTTATGTTTACTTGTCACATATAAATGTATTTATATTGACTTTAAAGGAGAATTAACTAGTTATTAGATGTAAACGCAGCTATTTGATCAGTTTATACTTGATTTTTAAGAGTTTAATACACCGAATACACTTAATTAATATAGTAGTATTTTTAATATATTGATGTTTTCAAGTATTAGATGTATAGTTGAAAATTCCAAATTGTTTGGACCTTTTGTAAGTATGGGTTAATTTTCCCTTGGCGATTGGGGCGCCTGGGTGGCGCAGTCGGTTAAGCGTCCGACTTCAGCCAGGTCACGATCTTGCGGTCCGTGAGTTCGAGCCCCGCGTCGGGCTCTGGGCTGATGGCTCGGAGCCTGGAGCCTGTTTCTGATTCTGTGTCTCCCTCTCTCTCTGCCCCTCCCCCGTTCATGCTTTGTCTCTCTCTGTCCCAAAAATAAATAAAAAACGTTGAAAAAAAAAATTAAAAAAAAAATTTTTTTCCCTTGGCGATAAAGGCAGAGGACTACGTTAATGAGTTGGTGGATGACATTGTCAGACAGTGGTTACCTGGACATAACATGGAATCATCACAACAGAGAAAATCTGGATTTCATAGTAAATGGTATCTGTGAAACTACAGAAATCGGCAAAATCTTTCTCTTTGACTTGTCTTATTATTAACTGCATACTTACTGCATTTAAATTAATTATAAGTTATCTCAAACTATGTTGGTTTTTTTTTTTTTTGTATTCTGTGCGTAAGTCATAAAGAAGTAATCATATTCTTCCTCGAGGGCTTTTGGGATAGTAGAGTCTAGTACTTTGCAAATTGGCTGTACTGCGGAATTATCTAGGGAGATGTTTAGAAACACAGACAACCAAGATGTCACTTCACCTTTCTGGGATCTTAGGTTCTATGAGCAATACTTCGGTTATTGATATTAAAATAATAAACCCGAGGGGTTCAGTGTCCAGACACATAAAGACCACTGATGTAGATTGTCCTCAATATCTGAGAGTCAGATTCAATAATTTTAAGTTAGTTTCAGGCCAGGAAGGCCATGATTCTGTATACTTTTTAGAGCATTTGAATGGCTACAAATTGTTACTAAATGACATATTGTATATCATATAAGTATACCATAATGATATGTAATAATGTATATATAACGCATACTAAATATGCACTAGTATAATATATAATTAATGCACATAACTCAATTTACGTGTCTACATGTCTTAGCATATAGCATATATAAATAGTTCAGAATAGTAGAGCATCAGCCTAAAGACCCTGACGACAAACATAAGCCTTCACGTGCGCCTCCCGATTCCCCCGGCTCCGCGTTTGCCTTCTTTTCCTTTGCACGTGCTTTGCTCCTGAACCACCAGCTCACCTAACCGAAAGCGTGTGGCTTCCTCTTTCTCACTTCCTCCAGTTAGCCGCTTCCCTTCCATGTACAGCTTGATGAGCCTTCTTGTCCTTCACATTATTTCCTTTCTGAGGACGCATGCCTTGGCGGTGTTCATCCTTCCTTGATGGTCCCTGCTCTTGCACCCCACCTGGACACAGTGCTGTGCAGCCACGCTTCTGTGATCCACTGCTGTGACACAAAACACTCATCACACCTTGTCCCACATCATCACTCGTCATCGGTGTGAGACATTAGGGAAGAAACGGTTCACATTCTTCTAAGTGCTTCTGCACACTGTTTTCTGTCGACCAAGAGTACTCTTCTTAACCCAGATTTTGCAAGGCTGGCCCACTTTCTTCGTACAGAACTCTGCCCAAAGTGTCACCTCCTCAGAGAAAACTTCCCTCGAGGCTTAGTGCTGACCCCCTTCCAGCTCACACACTCTCTGTGACTCCCCTCTCAAATGATCCTATTTTCTTCTCTCTTGCCCTCACCCCACGCTGAAGACCCCAAGAGGTCAGTGTCTTTTTTTTTTATCACCGTGCTGCCTCAACACGCAAGACGTATCACCCATGCGGTACCTAGTCATCCAAAGGATGAATTGTTACCAAATTCACATGGCGCTGTTTTTAACATAGTCTAGAAATAATTCCGTGCTATCTCTCTTTTATTCATCGGATTAAGATATACTTTCTTGGGTGATAAAAGGGATGACATTATAGCATGGACAGTGGAAATTCACATGTACGCGCTTCCATGCGTGGATACCCCCTGCTGTATATGGCAGTGGAGAAAAGGCCACAGTACATTTTATTCCTATCTTGCTTATGGCATGTGTCATATTGACGGGATCCACCCTTTCAACCATTTGTCTTGAGGGCAGAACTCTCAAGACAATTAAAAATTAGTTTATAGCATCCACATCAATAGTGCCTAGCATATCACAGGTGCTCAATAGAGTTGATGCTTAATATGTTTATTCCAGGATGACAGAAGGGAGACATGTGGACAAGCAGAATGAATGGGAAGGTATAAACACATTGGCCTCTATTTCTAGTTGATTGGTGGACCTCAAGAACTACATTTGTCTTTACCGAGGCACTTATATGGGCAGCAACATTGCAGTGTATACAGATAAAGGAATGACACTCGTTGTCATGTTCTTATTTAATTAGACCTGATTCTTATCTCTATAATAACATAATTGGAAGTAAAAGTAAGTTTATACATAAAAAATAAAAAAATAAAAAAATAAAAAAAGCCAGCAGGGAGCTGGAAAGTGTAACTAAGAAAATGATAGCAATTATGTGGTGGAACTGTATCTCAAAAAATGTCTGCCTTGGGGGATCACAAGCTGATTTCTGGCATTTGCTGGCTGAAACAGTTAATTTCCCTATGTATCTCTTTATAAAATAGATCTTTCTTTGCCTTTAAAGATTCATATTTAAATAACTTCCTGAACCATGCAGATTATGAAGATAGAGTGTCATTTGTGTTTATATGGCTCTATCTTTAAAAGTTACTTAAGCACCAAGAGATAAAGACTTATAATTAGTATTTTAAATGTTATTCCTGGCATGTGGTAAAAGAGTGGCATGGCTATAAAACATCCTTCAAGGGCCTGGAAATAAAAGGAAATCGATTTCCTATTGAGAGAAAAATGTGTAAACAAAGCAAAATGATTTAGAACTGGGACCTGTCCCTGCCTCATAAGAATGACAAAATAAATTCTGTGCTGCACCCACCCAGCCCTCGCCAGCCCTGTCTTTCCACACTGACCCAGCACAGTATCACCTCATTTACTTTTAGTTACTATTCTGGTGTCAGAAAGAGTAAGAACATTAGAAGCAAAGGTGACAGTGAACAGAGACTGTCCAGCAGAGAGCTCCTTGGATAACAGATTTTAAGTGCATTTTATTTATTTTTATTTTTTTTATTAACTTGTTTTATTTATTTATTTTTTAAATTTACATACAAATTAGTTAGCATATAGCACAACAATCATTTCAGGAGTAGATTCCCTAGTGCCCCTTACCCATTTAGCCCATCCCCCCTCCCACAACCCCTCCATAACCCTCAGTTTGTTGTCCATATTTATGAGTCTCTTCTGTTTTGTCCCCCTCCCTGTTTTTATATTATTTTTGTTTCCCTTCCCTTATGTTCATCTGTTTTGTCTCTTAAGGTCCTCATATGAGTGAAGTCATATGATTTTTGTCTTTCTCTGACTGACTGACTTCACTTGGCATAATACCAACTGTGGAAAATAGTATGGAGGTTCCTCAAAAAACTAAAACTAGAACTACCCTACAACTCAGCAGTTGCACTACTAGGATACTACTGGGTATCCACGGGATACGGGTGTGCTGTTTCGAAGGGATACATGCACCCCCATGTTTATAGCAGCGCTATGTCAACAATAGCCTAAGTATGGAAAGAGCCCAAATGTCCATCGATGGATGAATGGATAAAGAAGATGGGGTGTGTGTATATATATATATATATATATATATATATATATATATATATACACAATGGAGTATTAGTCGGCAATCAAAAAGAATGAAATCTTGCCATTTGCAACTATGTGGATGGAACTGGAGGGTATTATGCTAAGTATATTTTAACCAGGGCATTCCGAATCTATCATTTTCAATGTGGCCCCGAGACTGCCTTGGCCTGAGGAAGTACGTTCTCGATTATTGCAGCACCTTCTTGGTGGAAACATCCTTGACTGCGAGAAGCAGATAGGTTAGGCATAAAGGTGTGAGTAATCAGGTCCTTATAAATTGGTCCTCTGACTTTATATCTCTGATGCCTGAGTATTGAAGCAGGAACAGCGTGATTCTCATGTGTATGGGTCCTGAGCACCCCGGCCCTGCCCCTCCAGGGCAGTGCTGTCACAAAACACCATCTGCACCTTCCATACCTGGAAATGAGGTGCAATCAGAGTACTAGCATATCTCGTCTTGAGGGGGAAGTTGGTGGCATGAGTGAGAATGATTTTTGGCCTGAAAGAGCTTTTTGTAGGCCATCAGTGAAACTCTGCCGGTTTGGCACCAACGAATATCATGCTGTGTTGTCTTAGGTCTCATTTCACACATTGCTGGTTTTCTCGAAACACCAACTGCTGTGTATTAAAGATACAGATCTTGGTATGTAATTTTAATATTTTGAAGATGTAGATTTTCGTATCAGTAGTTAAGTCTAGTCCATACTCTATGGATGCTATTCTTAAAATTGTACAACTTTCATTGGTGTTCTTGATCCTTAATGAATATAGAGATATTCCTGAGCAGCCTTTAAAAATATCAGTCAGGGGGCACCTGGGTGGCTCAGTCGGTTGAGTGACCGACTTCGGCTCAGGTCATGATCTTGCAGTCTGTGAGTTCGAGCCCCGCATTGGGCTCTGTGCTGACGGCTCAGAGCCTGGAGCCTGCCTCAGATTCTGTGTCTCCCTCTCTCTGCCCCTTCCCCACTCATCCTCTGTCTCTCTCTGTCTCAAAAATGAATAAAAGTTAAAAAAAAAAATAAAAAAAATATCAGGCAGTTAAAGGTCTGACTTCGGCTCGGGTCATGATCTTATGGTTTATGAGGTCAAGCCCCACATTGGGCTCTGTGCTGACAACTCAGAGCCTGGAACCTGCTTTGGGTTCTGTGCCTCCCTCTTTCTCTGCTCCTCCACCACCCCTCTCTCAAGAAATAAACATTAATTTTTTTTAAATATCGATGCCTAGACTTCACCCTGAGATATTTTTATATATGTGATCTGCCAATCACAGTAGAGCCACTGTGAGAGATTTGATTTAACAAAACAAAGCAGCTCTAATATGCAGCCAGTTTTGAGAAAACCCATCTTGAGCCCTCCCAGTGTTTCACACGTGTGAAAATTGGAATCCCTAATGTATCAAGATGGAGTCTTACGTGGTGCTGAGTCCTCGGATCCTTACCCCCGTCTTTCCATTTTTCTCATTCTTCAGTTCCCATTTTCTTCTGTCCTGCTTCTTACTCATCCTCTCCCCTTTTCCTCACCTTCACCCGTGCTCTACTAATAATTCCATTTCTTTCCATTTCCTTCCACTACAGCCATGTCCCCTCTGTACTGACGCCATCCTGTTGGTCTGTCACTGTTCCCGAGTCTCCCCATGTGCTGGTCTCCATGCCCTTCCCAGGTCCAGCCTCACACTGCCTTCTCACCCTGACCCACCCAGGCGCTTGGATTGGTTGATGCATTTGCAGAATTGATTAACTTATTTCCTTATAATTATTCATTGTTATTATTTTCTTTCACTGACGTGGTACCATGAGAAGCATACAAAATTGCAAATCATGTGAGTCCATCTTTAATTGTCAAATACAAGAGCACTTCTCCCTCCTCCATCGGGGCAAAGCTCTCATCTGTACCGTTTCATAGAAAACCTCCCTGGTGACTGAGGTGCTTTGTCGCTGGCTCCCTGTTCACTTCTCATTCTTTAAATATTAACATTCTCCAGAAATCAATGTGCAGTTTTCTGTGTCCTGTATTCCCATGTTGTTAGTCATTAGCGCTATGCATACTCACACCTCCCAAAGTTAAATGCCCCGTGGCCACCTGAACATCAAGCTGGTGTTCAAGTATCTGTTGCACGTTGGTAATGCAGGCTTTTGACAGGCACTTGAGGTTGGACATACTCCGCGATAAATGAGCTAATCCATCATCTTTCATCTAATACAGAAACACAGACTCACACAGACGCATCCTGTCTTCTTAGCTGCTACATTGGGACGGGCCCAGTGAACCTAAGATCATACAGGCCTTAGCAGCAACCTCAGATTTCTGTTTTGTATCCCCTCCTTCACCTACACAGATCCAGATGTCCAGGTTCTGGAATTGCTATTTCAAAATGGATCTGCCATTACTTCCCTTTCTGTGTCTATGCCCTGTGGTGAATTAGGCTACTACAGGGGACTCTGACCCATAACCCTATTTCTGAAGATGCCTCACGCCCCTCCCATAGGTGGTTGTTCCAAAACACGAGGCAGGACAGGTCCTCATCCGAGGAAGGGCCCAATCTCTACGCGTGTCGTCTAGCACATCTCTGTCACACCTCAAATATGCTCGTCTTCTCCTGGTACATCCCTCCATGTAATTGACTTTGACATCATATAGAGGGTTTTATTTTGTTCGTTTTGTTTAACTTCAGCATGAAATATCCCTTCCCATTCTATGGTTACCGACATCTCTGAAATTTCAAGGTTTGAACGAAATTATATCTTGCACAGTTCAAATGTTACTTTTTAGAGGTTTTTTTTTTCCTTTTTAATTTTGTTAATGTTTATTCATTTTTGAGAGACAGAGAGACAGAGCACAAGCTGGGTAGGGGCAGAGAGAGAGGGGGAAAAAACAGAAACTGAAGCAGACCCCAGGCTCCGAGCTGTCAGCACAGAGCCCAACGTGGGGCTCGAACCCACAAACCGCGAGATCCTGACCTGAGCCTAAATTGGACGCTTAACCGACGGAGCCACCCAGGTGTCCCTCAAATGTTATTTTTTAAATAAAGCCTTCATTTCTCTAGCAAGTCGGAATGAATTGTTCCTTTCAGCATACTCCCACACATCCATCTGGCAACTGTTATCTGGCTCACATTTTACCGCACCTTGCAGTCAGGTTGGTGCCTACATGCCTGTCCCCCTGCTGAACTGTAAATTCCTTTAGGACAGGAACTCTTCATGATGTCTAACCACCACTGGTCAGCACATCACTTCCTCACGGTAGGGCTTCGCCAGATAGCCATGGAATGTATTCCCCCAAAGCTTTCCCAGTCAGTTTAGAAAAAGCCTCATTCTACAAATACATTTTGTTTCGCTTCAGAATTCCCACTGCCATTCAGAGTGTTATCCCCCAGGGCCCTCTCTCTAAGTCCACAGTTTCAGCCAGGCTACGCCTGTATTGCACTTCATGTAGAAAACAGTCCAATGGGGTGCGTGGGTGGCTCAGTTGGTTGGGTGTCTGCCTGCAAGCGGTTCATGAGTTCAAGCCCTCGAGATCCCTGCCGACAGTGCCTAACCGGCTTCGGATTCTCTATAAAACCCCCCTCCCTGCCCCTCTCCTGCTTGCTCTCTCTCTCTCTCTCTCTCTCTCTCTCTCTCTCAAAAATAAATAAACACTGAAAAATATATACTTTAGGAAGCATTCTGCACTGAAGATGTTGCTGATACATTTAACTTAGGCTGTGTCACAGGTCACTGCATATTAGAGCTTGAAACTACTTTGAAAATATTTCTTGTTCATATCCTCATTCAATAAAGAATTTGAGTCGATACACTGATACATGATTGGTCCAAATTCACAACGTTTATAAGTGACAGAGTTGACACCGAATCCAGTTTAAAGACAAGAGATTCTGGGGGCGCCTGGGTGGCGCAGTCGGTTAAGCGTCCGACTTCAGCCAGGTCACGATCTCGCGGTCCGGGAGTTCGAGCCCCGCGTCGGGCTCTGGGCTGATGGCTCAGAGCCTGGAGCCTGTTTCCGATTCTGTGTCTCCCTCTCTCTCTGCCCCTCCCCCGTTCATGCTCTGTCTCTCTCTGTCCCAAAAATAAATAAACGTTGAAAAAAAAAAATTAAAAAAAAAAAAAAAAAAAAAAGACAAGAGATTCTGGGGCCCAACTAGCTGTGTCCCCACGTCGGATCCTTATGTGTCTCCATACAAAGAGCTTAGTCATCTCTGCTTTCATTTTCTAACCTGAAAAAGGTGATAATTATAGTATCAGCTTCACAAAGGTGTTCCGAGCTTTAATTAGTTATATAAACTACTGCTACACTTGTACTTGAAAATATGTCTCATATAAATGTTATCTAGTTATTATTATTATTGAATTATTCTCATGCAATATATAAAGCATTTATGATTACTAATAACCTTTACTGCCTTATCTGTATATATCCTTCTCTGTTATGGGTACTAGTTAGTACTATGTGGAGGAACATACACACTACACATAAAATTATATATTAAAATGATTTTTCATAATTTCCAACATTATAAAGAAAATTAGGATAAACCCATGTCATATATCAATGCCTTTTGACAATTTATTTTATGTCAAATAATGACATTGTTCTCTGTGGTGAATGTGTGTGTTGTGTGTGTGTGTGTGTGTGTGTGTGTGTGTGTGTGTGTTTGGGTTTGTGATATCATGACTAACGTCTGAGGGGTATATTTATTTAAAATCTTGGTGGAATTTAGTATTTCAGCAAATACCTGATAGATTTGATGAGCAAACCTTACAAAAATGTAAGCATATTTTTACATTTGTAAAAAAAATTTCATTTATTTTTGGTATTTGAAACAATTTAAATTTTTTAAATTTATCTTTAACATTTATTTTTGAGAGACAGAGACAGAACACAAGCAGGAGAAGGGCAGAAAGAGAGGGAGACACAGAATCCAAAGCAGGCTCCAGGCTCTGAGCTGTCAGCACAGAGTCCGACGCGGGGCTGGAACTCACGGACCGTGAGATCATGACCTAAGCCGAAGTCGGACCCTTAACCGACTGAGCCACCCAGGTGTCCCTGAAACAATTTAATTTTAATGAAGACCATACAATTTCTTACCCAAGCCCACTTGCTTTAGAATGAGAATATATGCCTAAAATCACAACTCTTAATTTCTATGGGTTAGTTGCCCATGTTGAATTCGAAACCTCATTACGCCATCTGTATTTTGTTCATGTGGATGAGATTTCGCACCTGTGAAAAAGCAACACCTTCCCTTTAGGTGCTCAGGTTTGAAAGCGGAGTCATTCCTGCCACATTATTTACTCCCTCCTCTCTGTCGGTTACCAAGTCCTACTGGTTCCTCCTTATGTACGAGCCAAATGCGCCTGCTCGAGTCTTTTCCCACAGGCTCCATCCTCCCGAGAGCTGCCTTCATCATTCATGCTGACCAGGCAGACCCTTCTGTGGGCTTCATTCTATCTCCTGTCTTCCCTTCTCCATTTGGCAGCCACAGGACTCTTGCAAACCTGAAAGCAAATCAATCATTGCCATGCTGATGCCTTTGGTGATTTCCCACAACTCTAGGAATAGAGGTCAGTCACTGTCTCACATGACCTGTCTGCTGATTACTCTCCAGTTTGATTCTTACCAACTGCTTTTCTCTTGTTCCTTGAATGCTTCTACTTCTATGCATATGCCGGTCATCATTAAGATCTCAGTTTAAGTGTCTCTTCCTCAAAGAAGCCTTCTAGGACTCCCTTCCTAAATTATACTCCCTCTGTTATCCCAGAGCATCCTGATTCTTCCTTCATAGCATATTTCAGAATTTCTTATTATAATGTTAATTATCTGTTTCTCACATTAATAGTTAATAAGCTCAAATGCAGCGTAGACTTGGTTAGTTTCTCTCTCTGTCTTGTTTCACTAGAGTTTGTATTCGACATCTGGCACAACACCTGGTACATAGTAAACCTTTTATACGTTTTTATTTAATGAACAAATGGATAAAGGGATTAATGGATGCGGGTAAAATACGTGTTCTTTAATTTATTGTATGGCTGTTGGGAAATTATCTATATTTCAGGTTAAAGTGATTTAAAAACTAATCAACTAAACTTCAGGTGTATTTGCATTCTTGAATAGCATCCTAGAATATAGTACTTTCTAGCTTGATTAGTCAGAAGAATTTTTCCAGTGAAAGCTCTTGAGAGGCTAAACAATCTGACAGAAAACATGTCATGAGAAAGTAATCACATATGCTTTTAGAGAAGCAAAGGGGAATAATTAACACACTTACTGGAAAATCATTCATTGTGTTGAGTATCATAAGGAGAAAAGGAACCACTAAGATTTAATTTCTGACCTTCAGTCATAGGGAAAAAGGGAATATAATATTTTTTGTTTTATCATGGTGATAAGTATGGCTCGGATAATCCAGTTGAACATTATGAAATGTTTTAACTTGTAAATGGCTCTTAAGACCCCAAGAGTTATGTTGTGTAGAGTAAGCTTTCCCATTTGATAAACTTGGGGGAAATATTAATGAAATCAATACAGTGATCACCAACATCTGCATTTTTAACTTGTATATGTAAAAATTAATTCTTGCATTTGGCTTTTATATTATTTTTCAATCATCATCCCCCTTCCCTGATACATAAAGAAACCCAGATTTTCAAAGAAAATCTATTTGTAAAGGCAATTAAGTTAATTTACTTTTATATTTATCTAGCATGTTTTGGATTGTCACAGTGAAAGCTGTCCGTGGTGAATTTCAATAAGCAATGCTTAAATGCGTGCATCTTTATAAAGCTTTTTGTTTAATTGTATGTGATTGCTTTTAATATCATCTACATTGTACATTTTAAATTCTGACAATATTCTCATCATTACAGTTCTACATATTTCTGGTTTACTAGGTAATTGATTTGGAACTTAGAAACTGGAAGAAACAAAATGTTTAATATATATATTTTTTTCTTTATACCAAAGTATGTTAGCTTTTTTTTCCAGCTATTGTTTCAAACAAAGAATAAAGGTCTCTTCTCCCCTCAACTCCCTCTTGCAGTAAATTATGCTACAATGTCAAAGCATAATCATTTGAGTATAAGAAAAATACTTGCATATTGAGACATTTCAAAGATAGGGAATCTTAGGAAAAAGCCAATATTTCAAATAGAACAGTAGAGATTTCTTGGAAGCATAGTAAACTTCCTCATTCAGTTTGGCAAATAAAACAAGCAAAAATACCATTGAGCAAGCCCTAATATACATGCATGTTAAAACACATGTTAAATATGTATTTTCTTAGACAAATTATAATTTAATTTATATAGATTTTTATGTGCCTGGTGCTAACCTAGATGCTCTGGAAAAGGATGAAGAAAGTGCTAACCCCTGAGGAGTTCCATATATATTGTAAGAGGTCATCTCCATTCACAGTGGAGTCACCAGAAAATATCTCAAACCGGGGCACTAGGGAGCTCAGTCGGCGAAGCATCCGACTTCGGCTCAGGTCATGATCTCGTGGTTCATGAATTCAGGCCCCACATCGGGCTCTGTGCTGAGAGCTCAGAGCCTGGAGCCTGCTTCGGATTCTGTGTCTCCCTCTCTCTCTGCCCCTCCCCCGCTCATGCTCTGTCTCCCTCTCTCAAAAATAAACATTAAAAAAATTTTAAGAAAATATCCCAAACCATTATTGAATTTCTTTTAAGTTTATTTATTTATCTTGAGAGAGAGAGAGAGACAGAGAAAGAGAGGGAGGGAATCCCAAGCAGGCTTTGCACTGTCAGCACAGAGCCCAATATGGGGCTCAAACCCATGAACTGTGAGATCATGACCTGAGCCGAAATCAAGAGACAGACACTTAACCAAGTCAGCCACCCAGGCCCCACAAACCACTATTGAATTTTCTATATTACATGGAAAAGAATGAGAATATTATGAGTGTCCTTTAGAACATGAGTGGGGAGGATGGTCTGTTAGGGCCTGAGCAGCTGGGAAGGCTTCATTGCCTGAACCTATGAGGACAGTCAGTGCTCACAGGCAGGGAAGGGGGTGTGAGGTTATTGGAGATGGATGCGTACAACCAAAGGTAAGGGAGATACCACTCCGAATGCCGGTGGAGAGGAGAGGAACTGAATGGTAAAAGTTTTGCCTTTCTGTCACTAAGCCAAGTGTGCATTGCTTTATTCCCCAAGTCCCTGTCTTTATAGGCATTTCTGCCTATAGGCAATTCAGCATTGTAGACAGTGGAAGATTTATTAAAGAAGTATTTTAGACAGGGTCCTTCAATTGATGAGTTAAGGCATGGGCTATGACAACTTATGGAAGCCAACTTTGAGGAAATCTGTATTCGAGGTAATGAGGTAGGAACTGAGCATGAGAGAACGTACAAGCTTGAAAGCATCTAAGGTCTACAGTTCACAGTCTTAGAGTTTGAGTAATGAGATTCAGTGAGCCTCTACACAAGGATTATGAAGTTGCCACAGAAAGGGAGCAAGCCCTCCAAATTCTCAGGCAATATAAAGAAACACTTTTAAAAGTCTTACTGTTGCAGCTTTATTCTTGGGCTTTTTATCGGGGATAGGAACACCTAAGAGAGTAACCATCTCCAGTAACAACCCTTTTAATGGTCCCTAAAATATTAATGATCATGGTGGTGTTAATGGTGTTCATACCTCCTCCTGAATTATACACCTGAAAGATACCTTTGCTAAACACCCACTCAACTGACGTGACTGCCATCTTAGATTAGTCTGGGACGTGCCCAACAGGAGAGGGCTGACTAGTAGCCCCATATGCTTTTTAGCTTCAAAGTTCACATTAAGGCTGCAGAGAGCATGATGTGGAGATGACTAGATTGCCCAGTTTGCTTGACCGGAGGCAATGGTCTTAGGTTCAGACTGACTGCCAACCTTGAGATCCAATAGGCCTCTTGTAGCTCCAAGTTTATTTAGCTTCAGGTTAGGATACAGAGCAGTTAACAATGTAACTTGTATGACAATAGCCTAGTGGAAGTCTTGTGTCTAAATATAATTTCTAATGTCTTCTAAATCAACCACACTCAGGGTATTTTACCCCCTTGATACATATACCTGAGGCATTCTCCTGAAATTTTTGTTATAGCAACTTCTATAATACCTAGTAAATAAAAGCAGACTTCCTAGAACACTGGTAAGCACGAGAATATCTTTTATCCAGTAAGGAGTTAGAATTCCCTCTGCAAAATACATTTCCGACTATATCTTTCCCTAAGTAGATTATCTAATATTTCTTCAACATTTTAAAGATTAGTTATTTCCTTCATCCGTTTTTACTTACACTTTTTCGTAAGTGTTAATTGTGATATTCAACTCTGTATGAAAGTTTTTCAAACATAAATTAACATAAATTCTTTCTCCAACAAATCTCTCTCCACGGTTATTACCTAGCTGGTGAGTTTTAGGTTGCCTTTCCAAATAATCTTTCTATCCAGGAGATCAATATCCACTCAAGTTTCCTTTTGATCTGACTGTATAAGTGAACCGGAAATCCTTTATTATATCATAGAGCTGAGGCCAAGAAGTTAAACGTTTAACACAGCACACTTCAATTACTATTGCTATGTTATTTTCTCCACTTTCCAAAAAAAATCAGGTTTTTCTCGCATATCATGCATTTTTCAATACCAGAGTAAGCAGTAGAGACTATCTCTCAGGAAACTCTGGGTTTCATCTGGTCTGGCATCATAACCATACACCATCCCCCAGGTATAAGTTTTCACAAACATAAGCTTCTGGGCATCATCTTAGCGTACCAGGCATTTGTCTCTCATGCGACAATACCGTGTTGACCCCGAATCTGTCCAAACCACACAAAAGGTACCCTGGAGAGCTACATTTCCAAGTGATCCCAGGTGGGTCTTATACGTTGGCTTCATACAAAAGCCAAATGCAGTGGCCTCCTCTAGCATCAGCCACAACTCAATATCACATCTGAGAGGAGCCATTGACAGGGTTATATTCTTGCTCTGAAGTGTTCTCTCAGAGAAAAGTATAACGATATGCTTCCTTTAAATCTTTGTTTATTCTCATTCCATATTCCACATTTTTACCTGGTTTACCTTTTATTACTTTTCTTAACACAGGCTCAGCATTCCAGAGTGGGATTTGCTGATTGTGTTCTACCTTTGTTCCCTAAGGCTGATGTTTCCTTGCCTTCCAGAACTTTCCCTTCTGTCCATTCCCAGGAAGAAGGGGTAGGTTTGAAAAGGTGTCCTGGAATAACATGGAGCTGAAGACAATTACCTGAGAGTAGAGGAGGTCATAGTGGTTTCAAAGATAGAAACACCTGTTTATGAAATACAACCAAGACCTAAACTTTGAAATGTGCATTGGAAGGAAGAAGGAAAGAAAGGAGAAAAGTGAATCAAATCACAAGACAAGGAATGAATAATTAGATTAGTTCTGGTCGGCCTGAATGATATCCTGTCAATGCATTAGAAAGGCAAAATGGGTAAGGATGGGTAAAGATTCTACATTCCTTCGTAATCTTGGAGAGCATCATTGAGCATAATTTACATGTCCTAATACACATTCATCATCAGGGTGATTTTCTAGTAAATTTAGACACTTATGTAACAGTGACCACAATCCAGGTCCAAACATCGTCATCACCCAGAATGGCTCCTTGTGCCTGCTTGCCGTTAATACTTCCCCCAGCCCTGACCCTGGGACCCTAGTTCTGCTTTTTATCTCTAAAAAAATGTGCCTTGTCTAAAAATCTCAAAAATATGGAATTGTACAACATGCGGTAATCTTTTTCGGGGGAGGAGAGGTGGTGTCTTTCATTTAGCATGACTCAATAGTATATTTAGTAGCAGCACTGTGACTGTATTTAGCCATCTATGTTGTAGCATGACTCAGTACTGTAGTTCTCTTTCTTGGAATTTCTCAGTAGTCTTCCATTGTATAAAAACACCAGGTTTTATTAATCTGTTCAGCAACTGATGAACATTTGGACTGTTCCAGTTTTGGAGAATATGAATAACGTGGCTATGAATTCTCTGTAGGCCTTCCTATGGACACACACTTTTTTATTTCTACTGGGTGTATATGTAGATACCTGGAGTAGACTTGCTCAGTCATGTAAGAGATACTCACTTACCTTTTCAAGAAACTGCCAAACTCCTTTCCAAAGCGACTGTACCGTTTTACATGTCCACATCATCACAGACGCTTGGTATCGTCAGTCTTTATTAAGCCCACCATAGCAGGTACCTTGCCATATCTCATTGTGGTTTTAATTTTCATTTCCTGAAGGAGTCTTGATTTTGAGATCTTTTCATGTGCCTGTTAGTGATTTTTCTATTTTTGATATAATGTCTATTCACATCATCTGCCCATTTTCTTATTTGTACTGCTTATCTTCTTCATATTGACTTGTAATTCTTCTTTGTAAGTTATGACCACAAGTCCATTATCCGATATATGATTACCACATACTTTCTCAAAGTCTGCGTTGTGTCTCTCATATTCTTAGCAGTGGTTTTAAAAGACCAAAGCTTTTAATTTTGAGAGAGTTTAATTTATTATTATTTTTTCTTTTTTGTGTATCATGCTTTTGGTGTGATTTTTGAGAAGGTTTTGCCAAGTAAGTTCATGAACATTTTCTGTTATCATCTGTGAGGCTCATACTCTTAGCTTTTATGTTGTACAAGTGATCCATTTTAAATGCTGTGACATAAAGGTTTCAGTTCATCTCTATTTTTTTAATCTTCTGCATAGAAATATCTAATTGTCTCACCATGTAAAAACTATCTTTTCATCCTTGAATTACCATGGTATCTTTGTTGGGAATCAGTTAGCCATAAATGGAAGAGGTTATTTCTGAACTTCTGTTCCATTAATCTATATGTTTACTTTATTCCTAAACCACATTGTCTTGATTATTGTAGGTTGATAGTATATTTTGAAATCATCTAGTATAAGTCTTTTTAAATTATTTATCTTTTCCAAAATTCCGGTGGCTATACTGGGTCCCTTATATTTCCATAGAAATTTTAGGATTAACTTGACAAATTCTAGAAAACAAAGCCTGATAAGGATATTGGTAGAGGTTATAGTGAATTTATAAATCAAATAAATTGTGGAGAATCTCCATCTTAACAGTATTGAATCTCTCAATCCATGAACATGGACTCTCTTTCCGTATACTTTTACATTTATCTCAGCAATGTTGTAGATTTTGGTGTGTACATTTTGCACATATTTTGCTAAATTTATTCATAGTTATTTTGTCATTTTTGAAGCCATCATGGATGGAAATATTTTATTTTGGGATTGCTCACCACAAATGTAAAAAAAGAAAGAAAATGCAACAGATTTTGTTTAGCCTTGGTAGTCATTTGCTAGCTTTCATGGTTTCCTGTAGATTACTTAGCATTTTCTACATAGATAACCGTATCTTCTTCAAATAAGTATGGTTTTACTTCATCCTACCAATCCAATGCCTTTTATTGTTTTTGTTCTTTTACATACTTTATTGCACTGCCTGGAACCTCCAGTACAATGTTGAATAGAAGTGGTGAGAGCATCCTTTTTATGCTCCTTTAAGTATAATGCCAGCTTTTGGTGGCTTTGTAGATAGTTTTTGTCACGTTGAAGTTTCCTTCTATTTCTAGTTTGTTGAATCACCTTTTTTGTAAATGGACAGTTTTACCAATTGCTTTTTCTGTATTTATTGAGATTATCATGTGTTTCCATCCTTTGTTTCATCAATATGATGTATTATATAAATGATTGAATGTCTTTATTTTGCCTTCAATTTGAAGGATTGTCTCACCAGATAGATATATTATACTTGGTTGACAGAGGGTGGTTGTTTTTCATCCCAACCCTTTGAATGTGTCATTCCTATGCTTACTGACCTCTATTATTTGTAATGAGAAGTCAGCCGTGAATGACACATTGTTTCCTTTTATGAAATGAGTCCTTATTTTTTTCTGCTTTTAAGATATTCTTTGTGTTTCAGCAATTTGGGTGTGATGTGTCTAGGTGCACTTCTTGTTTGTATCTATTATTCAGATCCATGGACCTCTTAGTTCTTGACAGAAACTCTCTCCCTGAGCAAACTTTAGTTCAGCTATGGTGAGCCTTTTCAATTAGGCCTCATGGTTGGGCCTTGTCTTTGGTGGGCCCAGCCCAGTTTCAGCAAGAATCCTGTTCCTCTTGTTATAGACAGCCCCTAACCTCAGTATCTGATCAAATCCCTCATCGCCTACCCTGGTATCTGATCCCCCTTGCCTGCCTTCTGCAAAAATCCTGCTAAGTTGTTTTAACAAAAATCCCCCTACACTTGATGTCTTCCATTAATAATTTTCCATCCACTCTGGTCAATAGCTGGAAGTCCTCAGCTGCCTTTACCGCAGCTGGAGTTGAGCTGAACCCTCCTTCTCCCCTATGCTGATAGTCCTGACACATATCACAAAGGGCCTGGACGATGCCTTCCTTACCATGTTAGCAAGTGTCAGAATAATTTTTTAACGATCTCTAGATTTATTTTTTAATTACCACGTTTGTTTTAACCCTATATTGTAGTACTTCTGGATCTCGATATGAACTATGAAGTGTTTTTGTTTTCTTTTAATAACATATACAGACTTCATCTGCTGAACCTGTCTCTGTTAGGTTTGTGACTCCTAACGTCTGTCCATGATTTTTGCTTTGATTCTTATTTTCAATTTTTAGCTGGCTTTTTAGGAGTTGTTCTTGTTTCTCTATATCTTAATGCCAGCCAGTGATTTCCACTGAGGTTTGCACAAACACCTTTACCGGTTGATCTGAGCGGAGGTTGGGCCGAGCACAGAACGTTCAGGCCGTGCTCAGGGTGTCCTGTCGGCATGGAGATTCCCCAAGCCTTCCCATGTCTCCTGTCTGCATGCCAGTAGTTTCAGACATGAACAGAGCCTGTATAGCCCTTCTATTGGGCTCTCATTATCTGTATTTTCTGCTAAATTTCTGGCTTGGTCCCAGCTTACTTCAGCTGAGACACCCCCAACTCCACAACTCCTATGGGCAGAGCTGAGAAGTTTCCTCACTCATTTCCCACTGTGCTTCAGTCTTTTTTTTTTTTTTTTAATATAATTTATTGTCAAACTGGTTTGTTCTTGGGTCTTTTAATACCACACCAGATTCTGTCTATCTTGTATTAAAGCAGATCTGCTGCTTTTCATGGCCAGTCCTGCTTTTATAAACCTGTGCCAAACCTTCTGTACCTGAGGGATGTGGGGGGTAGAGTGACACCCAAGCACAAAGGCCACTGACCCCTGCTTTCCTTCCCTCATGTCGCAACAGTTTTTCATGAATAATTTCTCTCAATTCTCTACTTCAGTGAATTTGTAGAGCCCTAAGTGGTGTTTTTGATAATTTTGCTTAGATTGTTACTTTTTGGGAAAGGGATTATCCAGCCTCCTCCTACCACAAGAGCCAGAAGCCCTGCCTCCTGGATGCCCCTTTGAAAGAGCAGTTTCAGTCAGGAGTAGTGATGGGGCCACGTGTATTGTATAAAGGAAGGAATAGAATTTTGAAAATAGGGATTTCTGTGATGAATTGGCGAGAAACACATGAATCAAATAACATAAAGGCATTGTATTAACAGGAAGAAAGCACTTTTGTTTTCTTTCTACTGAAATAATTTCAGTGAATATTTTCATGAATCAGTTACAAGTCGTGATTGTAATTTATGTTTATCAGAGGAAAATTCCATATATTTTTATATCACTTCTATGCAAATGTATTCATTTTACAAGACCCTACACTTCATACTAGACATCGTCTATGTGTCTAATAAGAACTGTAAGATAACAGATGTGCTGGGGCACTGAGTCCTTGTTCTGCTGAATTAAATAATCAAAGGGGATTATTTCAGTAATCCCTTACTGTCTGAAGAGAATTGGAAAATCACAAATTGTTTAGCAAAAGCATAATTCTGCAACATATTACACAAGCCTTCAAGAACTGCACTTGTGACATTTTCACAAATAGGCCAAGAGAGAAACAGAAGAATAACCTACATTAAGTGCAAAATACAAAATGAAAGGAATCCGGCATGACATACTGGGAAACAGAAGTGAATGTCGGGTGGCCCAATGCGGTCTTGTCTGCCTTGGCTAAAACTCAAACTAGACCAGCCCCAGACACTGTCTGAGGTTCTTGAAATGACATAGAGTGCCTTTCACGGTGAGTATTTCCTAAGGAAGTCCTCACCGCAGCACCATCCCTGTATACTCTCCAGGTGAAATGCACTGGAGGCTGGAATACCAAGAAATTCCTTATTAATAGATTATCTCCCTTAATAATAAAAAGCACTAGATTGAAACGGATATCCAGGTGGTGAGGGTCCCAGAGTGAACACTTTGCATCATCAGGTAGCAGAAGGCTATGGGAGAGCTGGGGCCTGTGTGCGCCACAGACAAGTACGGCCACATTCTTCATTATCGGACTGGTGTCTGTGCTGTTGACCACAACTTTTCCTCCTTCAAATTTATTTTGTTCTCTAAGTCAGGTGTGAACGTTTTGATCCATTTTTTGGAGATAAGCACAGTTGTAATTTTTGTCATAAATAAGAACCATTCAATGAGTTCACCGCTATTCTCTGTAAACTTCTGACCCACCATGATGGCACTCTCTCTGGATTTTCCTACCATAAGGATCAGATCTCAAATACCAGTAAATCCTTTCAGTATTCAGTTGTCACACACTGATTCAAGTTCATCACTTGCCTCTACATGTCGCCCTTCTTCGTCACGTGTTACTCTTTCTCCAGGTCATCACATTCAGGGTCCCCAAGACCCTTATCCACTGCCCTTTCCTCAGGGTCCTCGCACATGCCCTTCCCTTTTCCAATGACTGTGTGTAATCCATCTTCTTCAATCATGCGCCCATCTTTCACTCCCAACTTCCATGTGACCCATGCCAATGGGCTCTCACACATACCCTGTAGCTCACTCACTGTTTATGTTCATTTCTAGTAGTACTTGCCACAGCATGTCAGTATAGATGCCCTAGTTTTATTAATAATTTTCTTCTGTTGGAGTGCCTGGGTGGCTCAGTCGGTTAAGCGTCTGACTTCAGCTCAGGTCATGATCTCCCAGCTTGTGAGTTCGAGCCCCGCATCGCTCTCTGTGCTGACAGCTCGGAGCCTGGAGCCTGCTTCCGATTCTGTGTCTCCCTCTCTCTCTGCTCCTGCCCTGCTCATGCTATGTCTCACTCAAAAATAAAAATAAAAAAAATAAAAACAAAATAAATAAATAACTTTCTTCTGCCGATGGTTAATTCCAAACATAAGGAGAAGAAAGGAGGGGAAAGGAGGAGAAGAAAGAGGAAGAGGAGGGGAGGACGGGAGGAGGAGGAGAGGAGGGGAGGGGAAAGAAAGAGGAAGAGGAGGGGAGGAGGATAAGGAGGGGGAGGAGGGAGGAAGAGAAGGGAGACAGGGAATAGGAGGAAAAAAGAGGAGGAGGAAAGAGGAAGGAGAAGGAGGAGAGCCCACTTTTTCTTGACCACCTTTAGCTTACCGCCAGCTCCTAGCACAGCGCAGTGCTTAGGACCATTGTATGTTTTCATTAATTTTTTAGAAATGAATGTTTTTCTCAAGATTATTATTTTCCCTAATTTAAGTTCAGGAATTAATTCTGCTTTTATGATTATCACCAAGTGATCTCAGTTGGCTTACTTCTATAACTCTTGTGGAAGGATACAGAACTTTCCAGACTCTTCTAAACTCGGCTTTACATGTTTTCACATGCCATCAATTCAAAATTCACTTTGCAAATTGAACTTCATTTTAAAAAGAACTAAACATGAGTATTTATGACTTTACCTTGGACTAAATATCTACAAAACTTACACACACGTCTCGAGTTTTTTGTCTGGTTTGAATAGTTAACATGAGTAATAACAGGAGGAAGAAAGACATTCTAAGAAGCATACATTTTTATAAATTCTTAATTATTTAGATAATTTGCTTTGTTTAAAAAAGAATTGCTTTACTACAGGGAAATATATACTTGTTATTTATCTGTGTATACCTATTTTTTTATTACTTTTTAAATAGCTAATCATGATTTCTACACAAGGGCAACTCTACGACTTGCGTAGCGTGACCCTTGACCATTGTCGTGAATAATCATACATTAGATCAAAGATGGTTGATGTATTAATGACCACATGGCACCACACAGCAAAACCTCAAAGTACAAGACCCCTGAAGAATAGTCACAAAGGAAGCCAAGGAGAATAACTAGTCATAACATTTTTTTCCTATAATATTTGTTTTTTTTTAGGGTTGAATTAACATAATTTCAAAGTAAACTCGCTTTTTCTTTTTTTTTTTTTTTAAGTACATTTTTGGTTCATATATCATAGAAGTTCAGTGGTGAATTTGCCTCAGGCATAAGTGGAAAGAGTGTCATCACTGATATTTTCTCCCTGTTTCCTGGCATCATCTTCTTCTCATGGACCTCAGTCTTGGAAAGACCCAATGCAGACATAAACATGAGGAAAATGTCAGATATGAATTGACCAGTAGGGTCCTCAAGAAATGCAGAGCTACCCTCTCCTGTGGTTCCAGGAGTCACCCTAAGTATGCAGCCTGGATAACTTGCCAGTTGTGAAACCAAGCAGTGTCCAGGCCAGAATCTCACTCCCATTGCCGGAGCTAAGACCAGCCCCAGCCAAGCATGGGCTGTGAGGCGGTGAGCAGCTCTCCGAGGAAAGTGAGTGGCTTTTAGTAGAAGCAAGGTCCAGGATGCCCAGGAGGCAAAAACGTCAACTGCTCGACATACTTAGTCATGGTCACTTTAGCCACCATGCACGTAAAAATACCATGTTCACGCTTTACTATAGCTTAAGTCTGATGATTCTCTCTGTATGAACTATGACTTTTATTTAATCCTTTCTTCTATTGTGAGACTCCTATTTAAGTTTTTGTTCAGTTTATGACCCAACATTCTTTATATTTGTCTTTTTACATAAAGCCATATTTTTTCCATTTCTCAGGCACAAGAAAGAGATTGAAGAGAGAGATAAACCACAGCCAGACCTAGACAGGAATAACAGGGACAGATCAGAATGTTGTATTTATTTATTCATCTTTATCTTTATTTCTTGTGGCAGCGAGGGGTGGCTCGGGCTGTCTGGAGCACGCACATATAGGAATAGCAAGGAGGAGGCGGTTAGGGTCCTCCTAACGGGTGGGGGTTAGGGTCACACTTCATGAAGAGGACTGTAGCACACTGCAGAAAAGAGCTATAGACACACGACACGCAAGGTCTCACCATCTCAGTATCATAACGTTTCAGTAAAACGGTTACAAATCATGGATTTTATTTTAGTTTGTGGTAACTTGCAAGCGACACTTTGGCCTCTCCGTGTAAGTCAGCCCCTCCTCCATTCTCTTTGACTTAAGAGGCAGATTTCCCCTCTGCTTTGGGAATACCTTCAACACCTTCATCTCAGAGATCACTGATTGCAGTCCTTGGGGTGTGATTGAATGAAATCCCCACCACAGTGGAGTTGCTGAGCTCTTATGCAGGGGAAATTACCATTTTTTGGATATTCGGTCACTGTCTCCATTCCCTTTTCAAATCTTGGACCACCAATAATTTCTTCACAATAGTTTTGTTTGATGTGTGGGGACTCACTTATGTTGACTCTTAGCCCACTGTGTTAAGATTTAGTTCTAAAAGACTGAAAAGGAGTATCGAGCTGTATACGTCACTTACACGTGGAACTGATTTGGGGCTTCTTTGTTAAAGTCTCTGCTTCCGGATGGTTTCTGTGGAGCTAGTGATGTTCCCTGAATATATCAGCTCCTCCGTGGTTGGCTGGCTGTGCAGTTTGGGGACTGTTTTTCTCATCTGTGCGTTGCCGTCCTATTTGGTATTTATAGCACCTTCCAGACGGGTGCCTTCCTCAATTTAATTATTATCCAGTTTATCCTCCTTTCTGACATCATTCATGAAAATGTTAAATAAGACCGGCCACGATACCTACGTCCCCCCAGCACGCCCCTCAACACTTCTTAAATTGATGCCTTGCCATTAATCATTAAATTCCTTTAGCCAACTTAAGTCCCAGGAAGAGTGTTAATATTGAATCCAGTTTGAGCTACATTTTAATTAAGATTTCCTGAGACATTATGTTAGGTGATTTACTATAATCAAAATTGATATCTCCTCTGCTCCTCCACCCACTAATTTTCTAATTTTACCCACATATGAAAGAGAATTGAGTTGGTCTGGCTTGAATAGTTCTCCATAAATATACATCACTCATCTTCTCTGTTTCTGCAAATAGTTTCCTTCTCCCTTGCCTTTAGGACCATGTCAGTCATCCTCCCATAAGTCCAGAATGATTTTATAAAATGCTTTTCCTTCTGGCAGCCACATCTGTCCACCCCCAAATCTCAGCTAACTGAATGCCAACCTCTCAAATTCCCTTCTTTCCTCTCAATTATTTTTGTAGCTGCTGTTTCTATGCACATTATCATTCTAAATGCAGTTGATAATGACAATAGGAACATAGTATGCATAGCATTTCCCCTTAGGCATGATGGTGTGTGTAAAGTACTTTGTTTACATTTTATTAGGGTAGGGAACATGGAATTTGGGCATTAATTAACACAGCGTTCTTAAAACTGAATGCAAGTGAAAATTAGGGACTAGAAATTGATATAAAAATGTCACAAATTTTTTTCTATAAATTTTTTTTTTTTAACATTTATTTATTTTTGAGAGACAGAGCACGAGCAGGGTATGGGCAGAGAGAGAGGGAGACAGAATCCAAAGCAGGCTCCAGGCTCCAAGCTGTCAGCACAGAGCCTGATGCAGGGCTCAAACCCAGAAATGTGAGATCATGACCTGAGCCAAAGTTGGACATTTAGCCGACTGAGCCACCCAGGCGCCCCTCTGTAGTTTTATTTATTACAATTATATATTTTTTTCTTTATTCAACAGGAACCTTTCTTTAAGTTTAAAGTTACTTTTTTTTAAGTTTATTTATTTATTTTGAGAGACAGAATAGTGAGCATGCATAAGGAAGGGGCAGAGAGATGGGGACTGACAATCCCAAGTAGACTCCAAGCTATCAGTGCAGAGCCTGACATGGGGCTTGATCTCATGAACCATGAGATTGTGACTTCATCAAGAAACTTTTGTTGTTTTCCCCTTATGTGTAAACTGTATGAGGTCAGCTTTCTTATCTCCATCCATCAGTTTTGGAATGATGAAGACAAAAAATTCTGTGTATGTTTGTAAAATGCATAAGATTTCCCAGTAGAATCTATTTTTTCTCCATGCCCCCCATCCCCACCGGGTACATTTATATTTATCAGCAAGTCAAAGAGGCTTATTTAGCACATTAGATTATTCTTACCTTAATTTTGCTTTATTAAATGAAATTATTAACTGCTTTCACACATAATAGCCCGAAACTAACTTGTATGCAGTAGTTTTAACAAATGTCTATAACCACATGTGAATTAGCCTTACAAATGCTCATGTGGTGTTATTTCAGGGCCTCTGAATTCAATCCCTTTTCTCAAAAAAATCTTTCTTGGGCTTGACAGTCTAATTTTTAATAAGATTTTCTACAATCGCAGATGCATTTCTGTGATTTTGCAAAAGTAATACCCTAGGCCTTTTGCAGTCTTTCATAAATCGGTGCAAATAAGATTTAAAGACCTTTCCTTAAACTAAATGTAAATAAAGAGGGTACAAGGACAAGAGACTTTCTGAGAGACAGAAGGAAAGTCTTATGGATGTAAAAATCAAGAGCAAAGGGAAGAAAGGGAGTAATGAAGGCCAACTTCGCCCACGTCATTTTCTCCAGTGTCACCAGGCAGTAATATGTGTTTATGTGTCCAGAACAGGAGGGAAGGTAGAGGAAAAAAATTAAATTTCCCATAGTGATATTAGATTTTCTGTTAGAGCTTTCCTCTTACTTCCTTTAGTAAATTAAAATAAAGATACTCTTCGAGATCCAAAACTTTTATCACTTTCATAAGAAAAAAAAATCCTTCTTGCCGTGATCGCTTCGGAATCCAAGCACTGTAGCATTGGCTCAAGAAACAAGAGTGAATGTGCCAAGAGATCTTTCTTTACCTACTTTTATTTTTAATGTTACTTTCTTTGTTTCTTTGGGGGGGTTTTGTTTTATTTGGGCTTTATTACAATAAACATTTTTTTTAATTTAAATTTTGGCTAGTTAACATGCAATGCAATGTTGGTTTCAGCATAATTCAGTGATTCATCACTTACTTACAACATCCAGGTCTCATCCTAACAAGTGCCATCCGTAGTACCCATTCCCCACCTAGCCCATTCGCCATCTACGTCCCTCTGTCAACCCATAGTTTTTTCTCTATCAATAAGGGTCTCTTGTGGTTTGTTTCCCTCTCATTTCTGTTTCTTCCCTTACTTCCCATATGTTCATCTGTTTTGTTTCTTAAATTCTACGTATGAATGAGATCCTATGATATTTGTCTTTCTCGATTGACTTATTTCACCAGGAATAATATACTTCATCCATAGGTCCATCCACACTGTTGCAAATGACAAGACTTCATTCTTTGTGATCACCGAGTAATACTCCATTATATATATATTACCACATCTTCTTTGTCCATTCTTCAGTCAGTGGACATTTGCACTCTTTCCACAGTTTGGCTATTGTTAACAGTGCTACTATAAACTTTGGGATACATGTGCCCCTTCAAATCAGCATTTTTGCATCCTTTGGTTAAATACCTAGTAGTACAATTGCTGGGTAATGGGGTAGTTCTATTTTTAAGTTTTTGAGGGACCTCCACACTGTTTTCTGGGCAGGCAGAGTGCCTGCCCCAGTTTGCATTCCCACCAACAGTGCAAAAGGGTTCCCCTTTCTCCACATCCTCACCAACTTCTGTTGTTTCCGGAGTTGTTAATTTTAGCCATTCCAACACGTGTGAAGTGGTATCTCATTGTGGTTTTGATTTGTATTTTCCTGATGATAAGTGATGTTGAGCATCTTTTCATGTGTCTGTTAGCCATCTGGATGTCTTCTTTGGAAAAGTGTCTGTTCACGTACTCTGCCCATTTCTTCACTGGATTTTTTGTATTTTGGATGTTGAGTTTGATAAGTTCCTTATAGATTTTGGATACTAACCCTTCATCTGATATGTTGTTTGAAATTATCTTCTCCTACCTTTTGCCTTTGAAAGCAAGCTCCTTTTGTTGGGGGAGTGGAATGACATGGTGGTGGAAAGTTAGTTGAGCCCCGAAGACTGATGTTGTGATTTCCCGTTCCAGCTCACCGCGGTGGATGCAGATGAAGGGTCCAACGGGGAGATTACCTACGAAATCCTAGTTGGGGCTCAGGGAGACTTCACCATCAACCGAACCACGGGGCTCATCACCATCGCTCAGGGGGTGGCGCTGACAGTGGGGCGCACCTATGCGCTCACAGTCCAGGCTGCAGACAACGCGCCTCCTGCAGAGAGAAGGTAATTCAGAGTGCAGGCAGTTTGCCTTCCGAGTGCCCGGTTACTCACTGGTACATCAGGGAAGCACAGCAAGCATTCGGTTACTCTACAGACCTCTACATTAGACCAGAAAATGACAGGGACAGGATTCTCAGGAACTGCATGTTCTTATGTGGTTATGTTGTGGGGAAAGGACAATAAAGACAAGATTCAGCCACAAAATAAGTAACCGTGATTTTACAGATGTGAGGGAGGCAGGTGTCTGCTCTTGGGTGGAAGTGGGGACTGGGAAATATCAGAAGCGTGTAGCAAATTTATTGCTGAAAGGCAAGGTTGATGACAGTACGAGGTCACAGACATAGCAGTGACATGAAATGTCTGGGGTTTGAAACCACCTCTCAACCTCTGAGTAACTGTTCAAATATATACATGTGGACATATATATACACATATATATTCTATCTGTATATATACAAATTCTGTGCATGCATATATATGCATGTATACAAGTATGTGTTCTCTATATATTCTATCTATAGGTTTATTATATAACTGATCATTTACCTGTAAAATATATCTATATGTATTCCATATATACATATACAAATATATAGATACATAGATGGTGTGAGAGAGTAAAAAGCAAAAGACTATTATAATGCATTTATCTAGTCCCCCACCTGAGATACCTTTTTTATTAATTCCTTGCTCATTTCCAGATTTCCAGTAAGCATTTAAAAATATATATAGATGGATGAATAGTAATTCATTCCTATACCTCCTGGGTTATTTCCCTGCTCACCACATATTCTGGGGTTCTTTCAATATGAATACTGAATAATTTCTTCAAAACTATTTTCACAGCTACATAATATTCTTCCATACGTATATAATACTGTGTTAGAAACCCACTATAGATGGAATTTTCAATTCCAGTTACTCTTTCACTGACAATGAAGAAATAAATGACACGGAACCTGTGTCACCTTGAATGTGTGCTGATATATTATTGCAGTAAATTCTCATTTACCAAACGGGATATACAATTGTAAGTTTTAGTGATAATGCCAAATTGTATTCCATGGGGCTCATGACAACTTACGGTTCTGTCAGGTCTGAGAGTGGATAAGTCTGCAGTCTCCCCAGCTATATGTCATATCCAACGTGGATTTTTGCCAATCTGATAGATAAAAATAACATCTATTTTTTTAATCCATGTCCTCATGAGTAAGTTTGAGTATGTTTCCTGTGCTTACATACAAGCCCATTCTGTTACTTTTTCTGTAAAGTCTGTGTTCATCATCGTTGTCCATCTCTCTATTGATATGCCAACCCCAGGTTACAATTATTTGCTATCCTCTATTAATGACTTTATAAATTCATGCTGTACGTTTAAATCATTGTTGCATTTGGAATTTATCCCAGGGTACCATAGGAGGTGGCAATCAGCAATTATAGTTTTAGACTATTCTGCCATTTTCTACATGCAGTATGTTAGATAGTTCACCTTTTCCCACCAATTTGAGATGTTGCATTTATTATATCATACACTTTCTCATTTATTTGGAGTTCACATGAAACTTTCTCTTCTATCCCATTAGTTCTTTTCACGAGCTATTGTCACAATTTTAATTGTTAATCTTTATTTTTGTTGTTGTTGTTGTTGTTAATGTTTATTTCTGAGAGAAAAAGAGACAGAGCATGAGTCAGGGAGGGGCAAAGAGAGAGGGAGACACAGAATCCGAAGCAGGCTCCAGGCTCTGAGCGGTCAGCACAGAGCTCAACGTGGGGTTTGAACCCAGGAATCACGAGATCATAACCTAAGGCAAAGTCAGAGGCTTAACCCACTGAGCCACCCAGATGCCCCAACTGTTTATGTTTTAAACTGTGCTTCATAATATGGTGGTGCTAACTTATCTCAGTGATGTTTTTCCCTAAAAGTGTCCTGGTTACTCTTTCTGTTAATGTTTTGACTATATGTAAGCTTGTTACATGAAGTTTTTAAACTACATTTTTATTAGAAACACATTCAACTTACAAATTAATTAGAGTTAAAATGAGTGTTTTTGATGTCGAGTATTTCTGTCCAAGAACTTTCTGTTTCTGTATCTGTCCTTGCTTTTGTGTCCTGTAGGAGTTTTTATTTTTTAAATATTTTCTTTTTTTTTTTTTTTCAACGTTTATTTATTTTTGGGACAGAGAGAGACAGAGCATGAACGGGGGAGGGGCAGAGAGAGAGGGAGACACAGAATCGGAAACAGGCTCCAGGCTCTGAGCCGTCAGCCCAGAGCCCGACGCGGGGCTCGAACTCACGGACCGCGAGATCGTGACCTGGCTGAAGTCGGACGCTTAACCGACTGCGCCACCCAGGCGCCCCTTTAAATATTTTCTTTATATGAATCCTGTGCCTTTCTTTCTTGGTCTGTTTCCGTATCTTTTGTTGTTATTATACGTAACAATATACAGTGATGTTATATATGTGAATTTTATTAATTTTAACCCACTTTGTTATTTAATTCTCTTATATTTTTGTAGTTTTCCAGTCAATTCTCTAGTGTTATCCAGGAATGTATTTTATAAACAGTAAAAATTGTGTGTCCTTCTTTCCATTTTTTCCCCTTTACTTTCATTTGCTAATTGTCTCAATAAAAATGCTTATCTTGTTTTTAACTCACATGGGAACATCTCCCAGGTTCCCCATTATATTAGTGTATGTTTAAAAAAAAATTTTAATTATGTCAAGAAAGTTTTTATTCCCATTTTATTGACTTTTTAAAATAAGAAATACATATCCATCATCTATGAAGACAGTAATGACTGTTGTCTTCAGCTAATCGTATAATGATTGATCTTAATATAGTTCCTGAACAAGTCTGTTTTACATTCTTGGTACGAATCCCACTGATGTTTTAATCTTGAATTAAACTGCTGGATTATGTTTATTTTATGTAGTGACAGGAGTCTGTGCTTTTTTTGAGAAGTTTTTATGAAGATTTGATGTAGTTGTTCTGATACCTCATAAAAGAAGCAAACAAAAACCACCAAAAATGCAGGGAAGAAATAACAAGTGTGATGGCAAGTGCAAATAAGTGCTAAACATCTCTAAAACCAGCAAATAAATCCAATTTGCTTCTGTGAGAAAAAGAAGTAAAAACTAAAAACATAATTACATGGAAAAAGCACCAGCTCACTTAGTCAAAAAAGGGAGAAAGTCCAATAATGGCTTCTAAGGAAATAATACAGCAACAGGAAACGAAAGGAATTGTAAGAGACAACTTTCCTTTAATATACGCAAAATTTGAAAACATGAATGAAATGGGTCATGTTTCCAGAAGATACGGCTTATCATTATGGATCCCAAAGAGGAAGAAATCAAAGAGATCCACCTCATAGAGGAAATAGAGGAAGTTTTCAAAGAGCCACGCCCCGAAACTGTGTCAAGGCCAGGCAGTTTGCCAAGAGGGCTGTAACACGACCAGTAACAGGGAGTCATTCCGCTTTGGCCACCCCTCCCCAGAGCACCCCCCATGCCCCCACACCCACTGGGCATGTCTCTTGCCTGTCACGGTGGAGATGCGGTAGGGCGCTCCCTGCTCCTCACGGATGTCTGTGCCCTGTTCCTCCTCTCCCTCTTGTCCTCCCGTTGAGTCTCATATCTCTACTCCCCGTCCTTGCTCCAGTCACCTGTAGATGACAGGCCCCTTGACATCAGTTCCTCTTCTCTCTAACTTCATCTCCCACCATCATGTACAGACGTGCAGGGATCCTCCACAGGAATTTCATTCACAGCTGTATAACATTCACTGCCACAGTACCTGCGTCAAAACTTCTCAGGGTCTCATGGCCAGGCTTGCAGCTGCTGTGTTCAAACACCCCGGAGCCATCCTCAGTGCCTTCTCTCTCTCAGACCCCAAGTACAATCTGAGCCGTACCCTAGAAACAGGTTCAGAAACCGACAATTCCCTGCTCTCCTTATCGGCATCCTGGTCCAGGCCCGCTGTTGTGCCCCAGTGTGGCCCCAGGGGTCCAAACCTCTTCTAAACTTCTGCAGTGCACCTTGAGTCCCTCCTCTGTGCGGGGGCCGGAGTGATCCTAGCAACACGGGAAGCACGCTTTCAGGCTCTCCTGGGGTCTCACATCTGACTCAAAGACAATGACAAAATCTTTAAAGGCCAGTGGAGCCCAGCAGTTTCCAGCTGCCCCCAGACACAGTACACTACGTAGGGTCACCTCTTCATAGTAATGTCATGTCCTGCTCCCCCGGCTTCTCTTAGTCCACTCCAGCCCTCATGCCATCTCCCCTTGTCCCTGAGGCCGGCAGCTGCCTTCAGACCTTCAGCCTTGACTTTCCTCTCTCAGCCTGGATGGCTCTTCCTCCCATTTGTCCACAGATCATTTCCTTCTGACCCCTACCCCTTCTTTCCAAATCTTTTCCAACAAACTACTTACAACTGCAACAGACTCTCCATGCTTCCACACCCTTTGTATCTACTGCACTTGTCACCATGGGACAAGCTATTGTGTGCCTTCGTTTAGGATATGACGTCTCTTGTGCGCCCAGCCTCCTCTCCACTGCAATTTTAGTTCACAAGGACAAGAATTGCTCTCATTTGGTTGTCTCTTGTGTCTGCAGAAGCCAAAACAGTTCCTGGAATGCCCTAGGTTATTAAATATATATATATATATATATATATATATATATATATATTTAA
>NW_024412442.1:3469223-3470755 GCF_014898765.1 Herpailurus yagouaroundi
TTTTGTTGTTTCCTAAGTTCTTAAACATGTTTCTGTTTTTTTTTTTACAATGGCATGAGGAAATGAGACCGTGTAATACAAAACTCAAATAATTTAAAGAGCCCCCAAGACAAGGAGACAGATTTGAAATTATTCTGCCTTCTTTCATAGTATACACCAATTGTATCTAATTTTGTCGCTAATAGGTTTTAAAAAATTTTAAACAGCGTTTTAAATTATGACTTTCTGTTCAGCCCAACCAACTATTTGTTACACAAGTGCCATCTATTGTGTCTTGGAAATGCAAAAATAAACATGATACTGTCCTTTGCAGGAAAAAAAAATTCAGTAAAGGGTGAAAAGTAGAACTAGAAATAATTAAATTCAGTTCAGCATGGTAAATCTGCGCTTGACCCAGTTTCTCTGGTTTCTAGGGCATTGAGGAGGGCACGCGTTATAATGAGGGAGTACTTAGAAGGTCTCCCAAGCAGACGAGTTTCAGAGATTGAGTAAAGGTTGACCAGGTGAAAAAAGTATGTCATATTATTTGCACAGCCTGAAAGGTCTGAAATAGCTTGGTAATTATGGGTAATTACCAGTCTAGTCAGTGTTGCCAGTGCATAAACTGTGGTTCCAGAAGGGACAGGAGAGTTAAGGGTCATTTCATGGAAAATCTAATTTGTTGTTTTCTTTTAAGAAGCTTGGACTTATTATCCAGTCTGTGGAGGGTACTTGCGGAAGGACTTTAAATTAGAAGTCGAGTGAGACAAGTTGGGTTTCTGGAAAATCCCTCTGGTGTCCCTGTGGGAGATGGATTTGAGAAGAACAAAACTGGAAGCAGAGAAATGACAGAGAACTCCACCACTGTCCCAATCCAGAGGCAATATTTTGCTAATGGCTTGAACTGGGAATGTTTGGAAAAATGGACAGATGGAATCATCATAAAAATGTTTAAAAATCTCCTGGGATTTTGTCTAAGGTGACAGGGTGGTGGTATTAAGTTGGCGTGCATGGTTTGGGTGAAGGAGATGAGCTCAGTTTGGGGCACATTTAGATGGATTTGGCCATAGTGCATATAACCCAAAAGGAAATAGATGTATACGTCTGAATGTGAGAAAATAGTTAAGGGCTATTCCTTGAGAAGAAACACATAGAATACTTTTGGTATATTGAGTAGTTACAGAACCTGAAGTAAGAGAACAAGTTTGAGTGAATTTAAAGAATAGCTTTATTGGGGTGCTTGGTTGGCTCACTTGGTTGGGCGTCCGACTGCGGCTCAAGTCATGATCTCGCAGTTTCGTGAGTTGGAGCCCCGTGGCAGGCTCTGTGCTGACAGCTCAGAGCCTGGAGCCTGCTTCAGATTCTATGTCTGTCTCTCTCTCTGCCCCTTCCCTGCTCGCATTCTCTCTCTGTCTCTCTTTCTGTCTGTCTTTCTAAGAAAGAAAGAAAGAAAGAAAGAAAGAAAGAAAGAAAGAGAGAGAGAGAGAGAGAGAAAGAAAGAAAGAAAGAAAGAAAGAAAGAAAGAAAGAAAGAAAGAAAGAAAGAAAGAAAGA
>NW_024412442.1:3470765-3543344 GCF_014898765.1 Herpailurus yagouaroundi
AGAAAGAAAGAAAGAAAGAAAGAAAGAAAGAAAGAAAGAAAGAAAGAGAGAGAAAGAAAGGAAAAGAAAGAAAGAAAGAAAGAAAGAAAGAAAGGGAAAGAAAGAAAGAGAAGAAAGAGAAGAAAGAGAAGAAAGAAAGAAAGAAAGAAAGAAAGAAAGAAAGAAAGAAAGAAAGAGAAAGAAAGAAAAGATGTATTCATACATACTGGGTTATTCTAAAGAGGATTTAGGGTGATTGATGCTATTTAATTAGCATACAATAGATATCATGCAAACTACTCTCTGTACAAAAGCTCTTATCGTAACATCAACACTGTGACTTTTGTACTACTTGATTTATTTTTGCAGACCAGAAATCTGAGGCCGAAGGAGGATAATAGGCTTGGCTAAATGGTCCCTTGTCCACACTCCCACCCACCCCAAAACAAATTGTAGAACCTTCACCTGAACTGGGACTATTGGATTCTAAGACTTTCTCTTCCACTCTGTTCTATATCCATGACCATTTATGGTGATTATCCCGGAGGAAAAAAACAAAACTAAACTACACTAAAGTAAAATTGCTTACTGTCAATGCTAACTTTAAGAATAAAGGTACTTTTTGTTTTTATCATTTACGCTTTTATTAAAATCCCTTAATAGTCATCAATTCATTTTATGACTTTTTATTTTCCTTGAGGATAGCCCTGTACTATATAGATCTGGTCAAATCTATATATGCTTCTACATTATGAGTGATGACTTTATAATGACCTTATAATTTAATGAGTGAGACTTTATAACCCACTTCTTACTCAGTTCCCATTGGCGAGTCCTGTCACTGATTTGCTTCGATAAGCTCTTGTCTGCAATAAGAGGATTTCACTTGAGTAAAATTGTATTCCACTTCAGGAACCAAAATGCCATCCTCAGAATCTGAATTCACAGATCTTTTCAGCGACACTAAGCATATAGTTGACCTGGCCTCATTGTTTTCCTTAGAGACAATGGTTTGGGCATTGAAAGATCACCTTACAATGTTTGGTCAAAGATCAAGTGGAACCTACAGAGAATAAAATCTGTATACATCCTTTCTACCTGCTGGGATAATGTCATGTTCCCTGTAGGATACTGACATTTGCTATTTTCTGCAGGAAAATTAATCCTTCAAATTGACTTGAAGGGATGAACTGAAGAGTTGTGAGGTTTTGCTTTCAGAGTTTCCTTTGAAAGGAAGATGCTATTTGAAAATTATCACCATGAATGTATGGATGGGGATATATTTCACAAATGGACCCACCAGCAACAGTGGTATTAAGCCTATTTAAATAACAACACAAAAAAACAATGGCGATTTTCCATTTTATTCTTTTTCTTGGATTGGCAATCTTAATTTGTAAATTTAAATAATAAAATAAGGCCCATTGAATTAACTACTCATGTATTTATTATTCTAGTTCAGTGAACTTGCTAAAAATTCTGAGTATAAGAAGCAGTAGTCTATAATTTCTGTTCTGTTTTCTTGTAGTCTTTCATAAGCATAAAAGGACAGATAAAAACCAATGGATTTAAAAAGTAACCACATTCTGAGATAGTATTTAGTTTATTGGTGTATGTAGGTCTTATACTTATTGAATTAAATTAAATTAATATTTATTTAGTCTTAACATGAATAAAGTATTACTATTAGGTATTTATAAAGACAGAGAATAAAGGACAGTCCTATCCCCAAATACCTTGTAATACAATTATGAAAAAGTGATCGGCTCATGGCAGGGAATACTTTTTTGATTCCCAATTTTTTTTTTTCCCCATGGAATCCAAGGCTATCCCTAAATAACATAAGGTTAATAAAATCATTTTTTTCAATTGCTAATTTCATTTTTTAAATAGCTTAATATATTTAGCATTAATAAAAGATGATGGGAATATTCGTGTTAACAAAAATTTACTGAGTTCTCACAGTTTTTAGCCTCTTGAAAAGGCAAGACATGTAAGACGAGGTGTCTGCCCTCAGAGTATGCATACGGAGGCAGTAAGTGTGGACATACAGTAGTGGGTAGTTACATGTGCTTAACTTTGACAGGAAGGGTAATGCGATATCCAAATAGAGGGCACAATAAAAGCAAAGACACAGAGACATGATGAAGAATGGCATGTGTGGGAACATGTGTTACTTGGCCCGTGTGAGCATGTCACTAACCCGCTTACAGTCTATCAGCCAATGCCCACTGTTGTCAAGATGAACTTTAAATCAAATCAGTATAGCACAGGAGTCCCTGCATGATCTGGGCTCTCTCTACCTCTCAGGTCTTAATGCCTACCATTTCCCTATTTATGCCCTTCTTTTTACTAGCGCAAAACTTATACTCTTCTATTTTATTGCCCTGTGAATATGCACAGTGAGTATGCATTTTCCCCTGTCTGGAATGTTCTGTGGTCTTTAAACCTAAGTACATCTTGTGTCTTCAAACTCTGTCTCCGTAACTTCCCCTGAGAAGTGTCTCTGACTTCCGCTGTTGGTTTTAAATCTGAAACCTTCGCTCCTATAGATTCCCATATGCGCCTTCCAAACTAGTAAAAAAACTAAAAAACCTGCACACATTGATCTGTAAATACAGCTTCTCCAGCACAATGTTGGTGGGAGACAGAGGAAAAAGGAAGGCAATTTCTGTTTTAAGTCTACTAGGGAAAGCAATATACACACCTTCATGTTAGAAGCAAGGTGGAAATGTAGAGTTACAAGCACCCTGTAGCAGATGGTGACACATTCATTAGAAAATTACAATACAGATTGTACAGTCCACACTCCAGCAACATCATCTCATTACGACTGAGTACTAGTGCCCCATCAAAACAAACTGACTTTTCCCCCTTTTTAAATATTTCTGAAAAGTTAAAGCCCCTTAAATCTATCTTCCCAACCTCTTCTTCATTCGTATTCTATTTTGGTCTTACCAAAAAAATTCTAAGTTTCATCCATGGTATAGTTAAAATTAATTGTGATATCATATCCTAAGCCCAAGATTTGAAACAGTCTATGATTTCTTGTAAGATAACATCCTTCATTACAAATTTCTTCAACCAAGAATGTCTTATACTCACACACAGAAACACCCACATCGGATAAGTAAACTATCTCCAATTTACTGCCCAAATTTGTTCTTGTAGGGTGTGGGGGCAAAGGGCAAACAGATTTGGAATTTAGAAGCCTTGCCTTTTAGTTTATGTGTGGTTCCTAATTAACTTTTTAACCTTGATTCAGTCACTTAATCTTTCTGATTTTCTAATCCTCTTTTGTAAAATGAGAAGAGTTAAATTAGATGGTTACTAGGGTCTTTTAAAATCGTTAAGATCACCTGCGAAAATACATCAGCTCCTGTGTTCTACTTTGACCTTCATTACCAAATGAGAAAGAGAAAGCTCTATGATTTTCATTTTTTTAGGAATAGGGATTCATCTTCATCATACTGGTTGTATTACGAAAGTGAAATTTGTATTATATAACTGTTTGATATTATGCATTTAAGACTAGCTATAAAACGTTAATATAAAATGTTCACATAAAATGTTATTATTTATCTAGTGACTATCCTGTTTTATTGTATGCTCAGCTGATGCTGTTGAATAACTACTATTTATTGCAACGTTAGTGGTATCATTTTATTGGGAGTATTGTTGGTGTTTCGTGTTAGGAAAGCTAACTCCGACACAATGCTGACATCAGGGATAAAAAGGAGACAGCACGGTAGAAGGCAGTAACCCTCAAGAAGGCTGCTGCTTGTTTACACGGGTTGTAGGAAGTGCCAGGAAGTTTAAGATGAAAAACGCTAGACTTTGAAACATGATCTTTCTCGAATAATTCCAAGAACCAAGTGCAGGGGCAGGGGGCCGAAACATATGTAATTAGCAATTTCAGCATTTGATTTATTGTGGAAAGGAACAGAGGAACCTAAGGAGTAAGGCTGGAGGAAGAAGCTTGTGTTGAATCAAGCTGTGCTCCATGGTTGCTCTGCCTTGGGGTACAGGGCTTTGTGTTTGTTTGTTTGTTTTGCGTTTCAAAGTTGTCTTCTCTGTAGCAGACACACCAGCCTCATTGGGTGTAGAGGTCCTTAGTGTGGTACTGTGGATATAAACAGTTTAGCCCCGCAATGGGAAGGCGGTCAAGGGGGAAGAGTAAGAAAACACACCAAGTATAATCAGCTTAGTGTAAATCATACTTTCTTCCGTGGAAAGAGCCTCACATTCTGGGAGACTTCATAAAGTATTCCAGACCAGTAAGCTGAAGCTGCAAAAAATGTCAAAAGCTGGAAAGGCCTAACTTCTTGAAAGAAAACTTTGAATTTGGAGTACAAGTGTGTTCTAGGTCAAAAAAAGTGTTGATCAGTGAGGGACTCTCTTACCTCCAGCGTTACTGAGGTGAGCCTCAGGTCAGTTTATAGAGGAGCCCTCAGGCTACAAGAGCTTCTGGGGCAGTGGTCTTCAAAATCAAGTGTGTGTGTGGGAATATTGTATATCCATAGAAAATGTAGACTCTTCAAAATCAGAAGATTCTAATCCAGTAAGTCCGAACCCTGACACCATCATAACCCACTTTTGGGAGGCAACCCTGGTATCATGCCCATAGGTATTTAGCCTAAAAAGGTGAAAAAGATGCAATTAAAATGTCTGATATATTAGGGCACCTGGGTGGCTCAGTCGGTTAGGCATCCAACTCTTGATTTTGGCTCAAGTCATGATCTCCCAGTTCATGAGATTGAGCCCCGCATCAGACTCTGCACTGACAGCGTGAGCCTGCTTGGGATTTATATTCTCTCTCTGTCTCTGTCTGTGTCTCTGTCTCTCTCTCTCTCTCTCTCTCTCTCTCTCTCTCTCTCTCCACTTGCCCTGCTCTGTCTCATTCTCTCTCTCAAACAAACTTAAAAAAAAAAAAAACATAAAATATCTGAAATATTCAAAGAGAATTCAATAAGGTATATGCAAATTTATTTACTGCATTCCATAGAAAAAGACTCCTTATTTTGAACAGTTATCAGTAATAATGGATAAATATGCTTTCATATGTGCATACATATACATATATACACACAACATACATACACATGCACACACACAAATATATAACCTTGTTTACCTCTTATGCTAACCTTAGATGTTATCATCATTCTCATTTTTTAGATGAAAGTGGTAAAACAGATGTAATTTGCCTAACATCCCACAGCAGTAGCTTCCAAATTCTGACTCAGGAATGTGTGTTATAAATCCCGTGCTCAACGTCACTCAGCCAGCATTATTGCCAATATGGTACAGGGCGTATGTTATAAGACTTCTTATGCGTAGACAATGTGCTGGCCAGAAAAAGGAACAGATTTTTTTTTCAGTTTATTTATTTATTTTGAGAGAGAGCCAGGGGGGTTGGGGGACAGAGAGAGAGGGAGAGAGAAAATCCCAAGCAGGCTTTGCGCTATTAGCCAGAGATCGTGACCTGAGCTAAAATCAACAGTCAATCCCTCAACCGATTTTGAGGCACCTCAACGAACAGATTTATAAAATGTTGAAATGACTTGATGAATAACAGACACTAAGAGAAGCCAGGATGGCGAGGGGAGCATCAGGCAGAGTCTGTGTCTCGCGGCCTCCGTGGGAGCCAGTTCACCACCTGGAGGTACTAGGTCTGCTTCAAAATGGTGGTTCCTTTGTTCCTACAGTATGGGAAGCGGGGCTCTGCTGTGCACGTTAAATTTGGTAACTTCTGGGTATTTTTCTTCCTACCATGTTTTCTTTTCAATCTAGCCATGAGATTAATACCTATAAATATATAAGTAACGTTTCATTAACCATTTTAACCTACTGTAAACATCTTAGTCTTGAAGTCCAGTTGTAAATATATATGTTTTTGAAAAGAAAATCAATTAGTATTTGATTAATTTTATTGACAAATTTTTAACAATAAAGCGATAAACCCAGAGGCAAGAATGAATACAGATACTCTGATTATAAATTTTAAAAATACTAATTATAAAAGAGATTTTAACTTAAAATGAGATTATTTCAGAATAATATTTTGATAAATGTTAAGTGTGATTTTTTTTTAATTCACTGCAGCTTTTTAGAGGTGTTTAATATTCTGTAGGTATCTCATCTGTGGAGAGCATGTTCAGAAGCAATTTGGACATAGGCATATTATAAGATGATTAGCTGAAACAAGTTTTCAATGCCTATGATCTACAGTTCTCTGCAAAGCTTTTCAAAAGGTAGACTGGGGCACCTGAATGGCTCAGTCGGTTAAGCGTCCGACTTTGGCTCAGTTCATGATCTCGCAGTCCATGAGTTCGAGCCCCGCATCGGGCTCTGTGCTGACAGCTCAGAGCCTGGAGCCTGTTTCAGATTCTGTCTCTACCTCTCTCTCTCTGACCCTCCCCCGTTCATACTCTGTCTCTCTCTGTCTCAAAAATAAACGTTAAAAAAAAAATTTTTTTAAAAAGGTAAACTAAAAATAGTCTAAAAATAGGTAGACTAAAAATAGTCTAAAAATAGACTAAAAATAGGTACAGTAATCTCTGAAAACCGTTTTGGTGACGATGTGTTCTAATTGAAACAACTAATATAATGAACTTTGGACTGCTTTAAGAAAATTCTAGTGCCCATATAGCAATGACAACAAATGTGTTTTTAGTAAAAAGTGGTGATTTTGTTAAAATAAGTTTAAAGTGCACAGTGTAGGTAGTGGCTGTATGTTCCTCATGGCAGAAGGCTAACTTCGTGGTCAGACGTCAGTGGTGACATATTCTTCCAGATGGACCACTGACTCTCTCACTAACATAATTTTAGCCAGTGTCGCTTCGGTATAAACTTGGAATATCTTGCTCCTTTGCCTTTTGTTGCACAAAGAAATTGCCGAGTTTGGACATGTCAAAAAAGTTGATTATGGCAGCACTAATATTTTTGTCTTTACAGTAGTAGAATATCCTCTTGTCCTGCAGAAAAAATTCCTATCAATGTTAGGCTTCAATTAAACCTAATTTCTAGCCATTCAGAAAGTAGTCTTCAAAGAAGACCTAAAACCACCTTTAGTTTTGTCTGCGGCTGTTTTGCAGAACGATTACTTTATGAGCCTGATTCTTGACGTGCATTTGCATGAAGCCACTGATGTCAGCAAGAAAACTAATAAAACACAGCCCGTATTTTGTTTTGCGTATTGTTTTAATCAATACTCCCTCTGCTGGTTTAATAGGAAGAGAGCCCCAAGGACAGCTCATTTTACCAGATATTTATAGAATGCTTTTTGCTATTAGAAAGACATTAAAAAGTAAAGTCAGGAGTCAAGGCTCCTGTGAATTTATTAGCTTTATTTGTACAGCTATTCCTTTTTAATTCACACTGTTAATCTACGTAGGAAAAATCGGTACCCCAGGGCATTTCTTTTTTCCAAGATAATTTCACAGAAACATGATGTGGTGGTGGTAGCTTTGATTTTTCCATCCTTCTGTTCTGAATTATTTTGTCATTTTCTCTAGAAATTCAAAGTGTCCTCTCCTGTAAGCCCAAAAACGGAACGCCGAGTGCAGTCTGTTGTTCAAGGTGATGTAGACTTGTACCCATCTCGCTGTGTTCTCGTTCTCTGCAGGCACTCCATCTGCACCGTGTACATTGAAGTGCTTCCTCCAAATAATCAGAGCCCTCCCCGCTTCCCACAGTTGATGTACAGCCTTGAAATCAGTGAAGCCATGAGGATTGGTGCTGTTTTATTAAATCTCCAGGTATGCTTCTTCGTAGATGTGTCAAGTTCTATGGGGACAATCTTGAAGGCTAGTAGGTCCATATTTGGGCGTGGAGGGAAATTCACATGGCTGCCGCCGCCACTCTAGTGAAGGAAAATTCCATCTGGAAAAGAACGTAGGGGTCATATGGACGGAGGGTTTCCTCAGCTAATCTATTCTCTTGATTGCCACCGCTGAAGGACTAACATGAGCTGGCACGGATTAGCGGCCATCATTACAAGAAAGAATGAAGGGATTGAAAACATGCACTTGAACATTTTGTACTTTGCACGCAAAGAGTCTGCAGCCGACTATTATTTTCTGTCTCGGAGTCCTGTACCCCAGCAGGATTTATTTTTGCTGCAGTGCTGTATGGAGAAAATAGCTTTGGGTTCACTGGCAGACGGTAGGCACTCTAATTCCAAGGCAGACAACTTCGCTCCGTGGCCAGGGGCAAATCTTGTGATTTCTGGGCCTCATTTGTTCATTTAGATGAAGGGAGGAGGTTTAGCTCATATTCCCATTTGCAGCTCCAGATTCCTGGGCGTGTGAGTTACTTGCAGGATTACTGCTTGCTTTTCACTCTTTATACATTCCTGACTGAAGCACATTTGGCCAGGAAAGGCTGCCTCTTCAACTTAACCTACAGCTGCAATTCGGGCCACCTGTGGTGTTGCTAACGGCCACTTGCTGCACAAATCCTAGCGTGACACCTCACTTCACCTGTGGATGTCTGCAACACAGGGAACGTACCTTCTCCTGGGGTAACATGGGAATGGCTGACATGGCTGACCAGAGAGTTCAGGAAGCTGGCCTTGACAGTTAGGAGAGAGTTACCGGGATGCTGGAGGGAAATCCCAGCATCTATCTGTACCTCCAAATGAGGTGGTATCTCCAGTATTTATTTTGTCACTTTTCCCCAGGTAACTAGAGAGAATTTGCTTTTGTCGTTCATTTACTATTAAAACATGTGGGGAATAAAATTATGTGACGGTAGACATATTAGCAACAAGGACATTTAGAGTATTTTAAGGGAATAAAAGAAGAAGGGAACCACATAGTCTCTTTAGGAGGGAGAAAACAGCCAGTTAAATCATGAACATGAAAAAAATAGGAAAACTAAATAGGAAGACAAGTGCATTTAATGGAATGATGAAAATCTTTTCTAGATAGACAGACAGACAGATGGACAGATGGACATTTATTTGTGTAAACAAGAAGAAAAAATAAATAAATCCTAGATTTGTCAGATTCAGGCTAAGAAATTTTTCATGTTTTACATTTAAATAACCCTTCAGAATGTGCCTTTGTATGATTTAACTTTCTATGAGGTAACATAATCTTACTTATGAGATGGTCTAGGTCTCATTTCAAACAAATCCCAGAAAGGTCCGGGAACAGTATTATAGGAGAATAGCTCTACCTGTGAGTTAAAAATGAAAAGGAGTTGGTCTTTTTTATATCTCAAATTTCTCTACTGCAAAAGCTGCGAAAATGCTTGAAATGACATTTCTATTCACCCTTTCTGCTTCTGGTAGGAGCAAAAAAAAAAAAAAAAAAGGGTGCCAATTGCAGTGGCTGTTGCTGGGGGAAGGAACGCGGGTGTCCTCATCATGGCATTTTTCATAAGCCACCAGCCATTCACTTTCGCTCATGATCAACTGAGATTGAATTTAAACTGGGGACATAAAAGCTGAAAAGCTTCCGCCAAATTACTCTTCCAGAGACTTCTAATAACAACGCACCAGAGGTACCTCCGGCTCCGTCCTCATCTTTTTCCCACGTGGCACTGCCCACTGCCGCTGACTCACTGCTCAATTTAGAAAGACAGATTTGTGGAGAAATATATTTTTGAAGGTAACAGCAGCCTGGCTTCTGAATAATCTGTTCTGGCTGAGATCAAAGTGGTTTCTTCTGAGGAAACAATCCTTGTTTCTCCCCTTCCCCTTCCCCTTTTAAGTATTTTCCTTTTATCTGTCTAAAAGCTGCTGGGGAGGCTGTGATTTTCCTTGGGTTATGAAGGCTGTCCTGACTGGTTGCCGCATCGAGGGTGTTCAGTGGAGAGAGCGACCCAGAACTCTGCTTTCCCAAATTCCTATGCCGAGGACGGTCAGCGTTAGCTGGCATTTTTTTTTTCTCCCAGAGTTGGTCAGATCTTTCACCAAAGCATGATTGTACATCGCCCTGACTTGCCAGTGAATCCTGTTAGAATTCCTAGATTGTGCGCTGGGATCATGGGACCATGGGAGCCCCCCGTGCACAGTTGTCCCCACTCTGTTCCGTCACGTCTGTCACTAGCCTGAAATCAGCCATGGTGGGTGCATTTATGCCACAGAAATTACGGGTGCCGCAAATCAGTACCTCTCACTGCATCCATGGCTGGTTGTTAATCCTTTCCAGCACACCACTGGATGAGGAGCTTAAATCAGGATGAAGTAACTTCGTCAGCCTTCTGCATCTTTGTCCCTCTGAGATGTTGACATCCGCTCACACCATCACCGTCACCCTTATTCTCATATAACAATACTCATAGGTAACACGTATGCGGCACTTAATGAGGTATGACTGAAGTTCTTCACTTACCGGTCTTCACGGATAGCTAGGTTATATTCCACACACTCTCAGGCTCAAAATTTCAACAATTTGCTACTAAGAAGGGTTATTTCTCACTCCCACTGTGCATCCACCACGGGTCCATTCCTGCTCCATTCTCCACCATTTTCTCCCCACTTTGCAATGAAGGGGCTGCCTCTATCTAGGGCAGTGGTATTCTTCTGACAGAGTGAAAAGACAGACACAATAAACCACAATTTGGATCCTAATGCTTCTCCCAGAAGTGACGCCTGACCCTTCAGCCTGCGGCTCATCCATCACACTCAGACACAGGCTACTCCTGGGCCCCTCACCCCAGAGATGCATCATCCCCCAATGGGAGGCATGAGCGAACCACCTGGCTACTCTGGTGTTGAGAGCTATGAGGTCTGGTTCATCGCTTGCCTTCCAAGTTGTCGCAGGCAACCATTTTGCCAAATGCGTTATCTCTGCCGACCATGGTTTCCCATCCTGATAGCCCCCAGTAACAGTTTTCTCACCAGCTTCCCATCTCTTGGAGCCATGCTATCTGTTTTCTGGGTGCACACTCCACTTGTAAGTATCAGGCTGGGATCAGTTAGGATAACTAGGATTCTGTTGCCAGCCTTCATGTTCAGTGCCATATGAAGTTGACATAGGCTGTGCTGTATTCAGTCTTTGCTCCACAACCCAGCTGATGAAGTGGCCTCTGTCTAGAACAATAGATCTCTTGAGGTCAGTGTTTGCTGAGGAAACAACAACAAAATAAAACCCAGTTCTTTGTTGTTACCTACACGTGCTGCACATGATACCTACCATATTTATTTTCCCCATTGACCAAAGCAATTCACACAGTTCCTCCTGAGTTAAGAGGTCAAGAAAGTATAGTCTTCACGTAGCAGATGGCCTCAAGGGTTGCATGGCAAACATTGAGGTCAGTGGAGCTGAGATGTCTTACCTCCCCTAAGAAAGGGACTGCCAATACTTTCAAAATATTTACTTTGAACATTAAAATGTATAAATTGATTAACTTTCATATAAATAAAATAACAATGTTAACACACATTTGTTTCCCCATTTGATTCTTAAAAAAGCCCAAAGCAATTGGAGCTATTATCATTGTCATTTTATAAGTGGGGAAACTGAGTCACAAAAATAAAAAAGATGAATTATTTTCCATGCTCATCGTGCTTAAAAGTTGTACACAAAGGACAAAACCTACACAGTCTGGGTAAACACACGTGTTTACCCATACTGCCCCTGTGCCTACATTGCTTCCTTATACTTGAAGTATCTGCAAACCCTCCGTTTTCTGTTCTTTCTCCTTCTCACACGCTGGGAGGCAAGGTACTGCTTCCTCACTGAGGCCACTTTCTAGCGTGGCTGGTAACCACTGTTCCACATTCAAAAGTCTCCTCCACCTGTTAAATACCTTCCCCCACCCCTGACTGCAGAACCCTGCCTGTTCCACTTCTAGACCAAGGGAAAATACATATTTCCTTTACACACAGCTTTTTGATAAACATGATTTTTAGACATAGCTGACTAGTTCATATGTCACATAGTCCATTCTTACAGATCGAAGGTTCAAAGTTAGTTGTCAGAACACCAAATCCTGCATCACGTCCATTGTTTCTAATAACAAAGACATCAATTAAAAAAAAAAAATCACTTGGTTTGGTAGAATTAGATAAAGCAGAGTGTTTACCAAGTTCTCATCTTTCAAAATTTTGCCTCTATTATAATATTTCTCAGTTATTTATTTGATTTTATTTCTAATTTTCCATGTATGCGTTGGGATACATTGTTGAAAGTCAACTACTTTAACCTGCTGAAAAACAGTTCTGTGTCCTCAGCTTTAAGTATAATGCATCATTGCATTCGGTTGTTACCCTGGCCTAGTGCGTAGGCAGATTTTGTCTTTATGATCTGGCAAATGAGGAAGTGGAAACTCAGAAATAGCAGGGTTTGGGAACCAGAGTAGTTTTGGGGGTTTGTTTTTATCTTCTCCCCTTTGGCTCCTAAATGAGGACCCTGTCTACTACTATATCTACTAAAATAATATAGGATATTATTTTAGTTTAGGCTATAGAAAAACTATTAAATTTCATTTTTCCCTATTTTGGGGGGAGCGTTTTTTTTTTTTTTATATTACGTTTTGTGATTTCCAAAGGTTAATTTTATGATGTTTATGAGGGCAAAATATTTGAAAGGTGGAGGGGAAGGTAACGATTTATTACGTGGCCTCACAAAGAAGCAGTTAAGGGAAATGTTAACAATTTCCACTCTGACATAGAGATTATAGATAGAATAAGATTCTAACCTGGGTACAGCACAGTTATGTAAAAAATTAGCAAAATTCCCAGATCCTACCTCAAAGAATTCCTTGTTCTTGGTAGAGCCCTCTCCAAGATGCCAAGTAAGAGAGATCCTGTATGGTTTTGGAGACCTTTACCATAGAAATAGGTGAGAATGGATGTTTTTGGTGCTCCAGTGTTTGATTTGTCCAGTGTCTCCCCGAGCCCAAGACTGAGAGGAGAGAATCCAAGAGGAAGTAGGGGAGATTGGCATCCAGTTCTTTAACGGAATGGCTGCTGGGACTTGAGTCCGTGCAACTACACAAGGGAGAAGATATTGGAAAGAGATGTCATGGTGGAGCGGGCAGTTGGCAGGAAGGCCTGGACTGCTCCCCTGAAGACTTTGCCCATGCTGTTGGTAAGATGGATCCTGCCCGTTACCGTAGACCTCAGAGTTGAGGCTGGTGAGTGTAGACAAAAATGAAGGGAACCACAGCTTGTAGAGAAGAGAGACATGCACGCACCCGGATGTACAACAAGAGGCCACCGACTGAGCATTAGGCCCAAGATTCAGCAGACGTCACAAGGCACCACCAATCCTGAGGACGCCACTTGGGATCGAGCCCTGTCCGAGGGAGTCTCCTGGTGCCAGTCTCTCCCGTGCTAATTCTCAGGTGACCTCAGCACAATCCCTTTAAGAAATGTGTTTTCCCCTCCGTGTCCTCTCTATACCAGCATTACAAGGGAGCACGATGGATATGAGTGAGAAAATCACACACACACACACACACACACACACACACACACACACACCACATCCCTAGAAACGAAATTGGTTTTAAAATAAAAAGAAGGTGTCATATTAGTAAGAGAGAGTTTTACTAAGTGACAGTTGTAGACTTTTCAGCTGAGACACAGTGGAAGAAGCTCACTGGACAGGAGAGAGGTAGAAGCGATAACACAGCAGCTCCATAGCAGCCTGGAAGAATTGAAGCCATTTGCCTACTCTCCAGGAGATTCCTTATACAAAGGAGGCATAAGATAATGCAAAGATGAACTCTTGTACTTAAAGCGGAAACACCCAGGAAGGAAAAATTTCGGAGAGTGCGTGGAGGTGCAGGTTTGTAGTGTTTGGCTCTGGCCCTGCCTCACTTCCGAATACCTACACTTGCCTGCATTGCGTATTGAGCCAAGTGAAAATGAGCATTATTCTCAGGGCTCTGACTCTGTTTCTAACATAGGTCATTCACGATGGGGCACTTAGTTTCTTTCGCACTTCTACAAATAGTCAAAATATCTAGTCATCAGCTGTAAGTTCGTGCCTGACTGCAAAGAACAAATCTTAGTTATAAACAAGTTTTGAATCAAATGATCCATTCACTTATTGCTGATGAGGTCATCCCAAAGGAAAGTTCAAGTACATTTTGCAAATGTTAAGAAACACATAAATGGGAATGGAAAAAAAAGTATACCCCTCCTTGTACATGATACATTCCTTGAGAAATGAAGAATTGGGGCTGGGGGAAAGTAAGTGCTGGCAAATGTCCCTTGTCTTTGCCCATGCTGTCTATTTTTGCTGGCACACTTCTATTTTATTGACATGTGGACTTATTTCTGAAAATGAGTGGTAGTGGAAACAATAATTTGCAGTGTTGATTTTTTTTTTTTAACACATGAAGAATGGGTATAGTAGGGCATAGGTTAAGAAACTACAGCCTGTGGGCAAAGCGACCTGTTTGTATGGCCGGTAAACTGAGAATGGGTCTTAGGTTTTCAAAGGTTTGTTTATATAATATAAACAACAACAACAAAAAACAAAGAACAACCCTCCAACATACAATGGTGTCCAACACCATTATACTTAAATAAAGTTTAAAGGCACTGCTAAAAGAGATAAGGCATAATCTCCTTATCTGTAAAGATAAGATAATACGTATCTTTATAGACCTAAGATCTAGGGCTATAAAGTTGAATAAGTGTATTGAATTTAATTATTTAATCTGCATCAGAATATCTGAGATGGGTCTCACGTTAGTTAGCTAGAAATAGAAGCAACATCAGTTGTCAGGATAACTTGTGTGTATATAAATACTTAGGTCAATATATATTAGTTAAATAAAATAATGGAGACTAAATTATCCATTGGTGCATAATAGAAAGCATAATTATAAAAGCTTGGCAAACGAGAGAGATTATTGTCTTTGGATTAGGGAAGCTGAGGTTAAGTGAGATAGCATATAAATGGCTTAGCTCAATGCCAGAAATAAAAAAAGAAAGTGCTTATCTCATGGTAGTTATTTTTTTTTCCTATTCATTACCATTCTTGCTTTTCTGTTAACTCATGCTATGATATGGGGTTTTAAAGTGTGCAAGAAGGTGCCAGGCATTTGGAAGAATGAGTAGGAATAGTGGACTGTCAAGGAACATGGGACAATGGATACATTGCCAAGAATGAATTCACCTGCTTTTATGACTTTACTGGTTCTTACATGATCACTTTCAAGTTAGAGAACAAAGTGACACTTTGGAAGCCCAAGAGATAGGTGGTTAAGAGATCAGTATTAATAAAAATATCATCGGGGTTCCTAGGTGGCTCAGTCGGTTGAGCGTCCGACTTCGGCTTAGGGCATGATCTCACAGTTTGTGGGTTCGAGCCCCACATCAGGGTCTGTGCTGAAGGCTCGGAGTCTGGAGACTGCTTCGGATTCTGTGTTTCCCTCTCTCTTTCTCTGCCCCTTCCCTGCTTGTGCTCTCGCTCTCGCGCTCTCTCTCTCTCTCTCTCAAAAATAAACATTAAGAAAATATTTTTAATTAAAAAAATAAAAATATCATCATATCTGAATTTATTGCTGCTATTAACCAGGAACCACGCTCAGCATTTGGAAGCTTCCCTGGCTTTTATATATTTAACTAAGTGCAGTAGCTTTTCCGAAGTCCAGTAGAGCCCTGCTGTGGAATGGGGCTTCCAAGTCCAGCCACACGGCCCGCGAGTCAGTGCACTAACTGTGCTCCTCTCTGCCTTTCCTGGGGCCTGAAGTTCACTCCGTGTCCTCTGCTTTGCTGGATCTTGCAATCACTTCGATAGCAGTGTAGATCTGCCCACAAAGCTAATGCTTCTTTTCTTTTTGAGAGCTGCTTGATCAGAGTTGATTTTATTTTCTTGTGGTTGCTTCTTGCCTCGTTACAAGACTGAAGAAAACTATTGCACAGAGAATGACGACCGATACTGGGAAAACTTCAGGTAGCCTCTGCTTTAAACTCGCATCTTGAGCTGACTGGCTCCTGCGGTTTGAGCCCCCTTTCCTTTTCCTGGCTTCTCTTGGCAGAAGCTGCAATGGGACGGGACAGCTCAGACGCAAATCGCGGGAGGAAACAGGAAGCAGTGAGAAGCAGCCCAAGAAGTCAGACTTGGCACCTCTGGTTACCTGCGGAAAAACCTACATTTTTCTAAGGAAACTGCCTAGGGAATGAGTGTAAGGAGGTCCGGGTCAGCCTGCTACACGCAGCTCCTTTTCATCATCCCCCATTCTCCTTTTTAATAGTTTCAAAAAGTTGTAGAATTTAAAGTGTGTGCCTCAAGGAATTATTAATTTTAGTCCTGAAGAAAAATGCCTACCGTCTTGATTTGATACAGAATTGATCCATTTCCAGAACAGTTTGAAAGAAATGCGGGCCATTGTATAGCATGCCCTCTGCACTAACAGGTCCTGTCGGAGGTGCTAATTCGTTTCTCTGACATCTTTCAAATGTTCGAGAAGGTTTGGGGGTTCTTTCCTCTCCTTCTTTTCTGATGAATATTTATGTATAATGGGATAGTTTTTTTCCCCTGAAGATGATAACAGTTTATGATTCATGGATGTTTCGCCGCTGGTGCCGGTACAGCGTGTGTGAATCATAAACTCCGTGCCGCAGAATCTGTGATGTCATTTATATTATGGGGATCACTTTGGATATGTCACTTGCTCTTCTGTCATCAAAGAAGCTATTCTTTCTGCAATCCGTTTGTTGAATGTGTTACTGCAAAGATTAACGCCACAGATTATATGAGAAGACGGCTGGTTTTCCTTCAGTTTCATAATGGATGACTTGTCTATTCAGTAGGTTTCTCTGAGTTTGATAAGTGTGAGAAATGAAAGTCTCATTTGTGTTCTTTATTTTCATTTCAAGTAGGGGGAGATACATTTTCTCGTCCTTCCTTCCGCTAGGTTTCAGATGGCTCTTTCATCATTAGTGGTATCTGAAATGAGTAATCTCACTGTGGGTGCCTGCAGAGAAGTGGAAACACATTGAACACGGATACTGGCCATCTGCTTCCAAAGTATAATTTATATTTTGTGTTAAGAATAGATAGATAGATGGATGAATAGACAGATACATGTTAGAGTAGAGAGATGTCTCACAATGCCAAGCATCTCCTTTTTGCAGAAATGGTATCTTATTTGTAGTGCTCACTTTTCTCCTTTAAAGCAGATGTTCTGATATGTCTAAGTCTCCAAGGGAAAAAAAAAAGTTCAATCCCCTTGACAGTGTGGGATGTACATTATGTGAAATGATTTTTCATCTACAAGCATATACATTTGTCAAAAATGAGAAAACACATTTTTAACTGTGTTCTTTATTCATATATGTGCGTTCCTCTTCCCAAACAGTTATTTGGCCTCTGTAAATCTTCCATAGACAGCAATATGCTCACAGGCATAAAGCCAGACAAGTGTCGCGAGGGTGAGGAAAGGAGAAATCTAGGTCTGAGGCATTTAAAACAGCTAGCTCCTAAATTATTTTTTTTCATGACCTTCTTCCTCAAGAAGGAAATAAAAAATGATGCAAAAAAAAAATGTGAGCTGTTGCCCCAGAAGAGTCGTAAGCTATCCATGTTACCTCATACCTTGCATATCTCTTATGTACATACACACGCACTGTCACGTTGAAGTGTATATTTAAGTGGAGCTAGACTTTCCTTCTGCTCAGACTTACGCTCTCACAAGTAGTAGGATGTATAGGAAATGGGTGAAAATTATTTTCTTTCTCTTTCAAAGAAGACAGCCCATTTAGGAAACTTGAGGTGGTAGGAGAGATAAAGCCACATTCTCAAATGCTCTTAAAAATAATTACGGGCCTAAAAATAAGTTTAATGAGGTAAAATGGTGTTTTCTGACGTCACCGAGCGTGAAACGGAAGTGCTGTGGCCCACTGTGCAGAGGGACGCGGATCTGGATTTGTGGTGCAGACGCAACGCAGAGGCAGCGATGCTCTGGCAGGAGAAGAGCTTTATCGTGGCCCCCCTCCTGCCCCATGTTTTCATCAAACCCTTGGAAGAAGACTTTTACAGCCTCTGGTCACCACTCTACCCATATCTCTGCACCTCTATTCATGTATTTTGTTTTGACTTCTGAGATGAAACATTAGCACTCCTTGTGTCTATGTAAACTGTTCACCCGCATACTTGATCAGTGCCTCTGAAAGCCTCTGTAATGAAGGATGCATCTAAGTGAATTACTAGAAAAATGAAATACAAGACAAAAAATACAAGCTCATTTTTTTTTTACTATTGGATTTGACAGATAAAAAAAATAACTGTCAAATCACGGTTTTTTTTTTTTTCCTAAACTAAGTTCTACTCCAGAGGAATTACTCTAAATTTCTTACATCATGATCCATAGTAGCCACAATGCAGAATTGGCACTGTGACCTTGGACCACCCTTTAAATGGCACTCAGGGACTGGCTATGTAGTTTGCAAGGCCCAGTGCAAAATGAAAATGCAGCCCCTATTAAGTGTGAGTGCTGTGCACCGACCCAGAAGCTCTTTCCTAGACTCTGCCCACTCTGGCCTACTCAATCAAGGACGTTGCTCCAGAATCACCCTTTTACCACCCTGCAGCAGGAACAGTTCTTGCCCTTTCTGGTAGTTTCCATGGACATGAAAGTCTACGGTGGTGCCTCCCAATTAGAAACAAGCAAACAACACGAAACGCCCTTGATCTCATAACCCGCTCTAGCTATTTATGTATTTCTGTGCTTTCCTTCGTTCTGGAAACTACTCAAATCCAATATCCATGCTGGCTTGAAGAAGGTCTCCGTTACTGTCTCTGCTATTCTGTCTTGACCGCATTACGGACAGGATTTCAAACACAACAATCACTAATGCGGCTCTTTTTGTCCTAGTGCTTATTGCCAAATCCACTTCCCATCTTACTGCCCATCAGCAAGGTGGGGTAGAGCCGATAATCCCCTCCTTAATTAGAAACTTACTCCAGCACATCGGCGTTCCGGGGTTTTCCCCATCCTCCCCAGCCGCTCTCAACTCAGTCTGCTCTGACGTTCCTCTTCATTGCCCTGACTCTTAAAAGTTGGAATGCCCCAGTGCTCAGGCTCCTCTCCTCTCCTTACACTCGGTCCTGACATCAGTTCACCTGGTCTCATGGATTGAGCTTGTGACATGCTCATACCTGCAGTTCCTGTCTCCACCCGTGCCAGACTGTAGGGTCAGTATATTTTTGGATGTGGAATAGGCATCCCTCTTTGGTTGAGTTTCCAGAGAAACAGACTTTGAGATGAAGAGTCAGCTGCAGATGTTCACCAAGGGATGTTTTTGAAATCAACTCCTGTGGAAAGAAGAGGAACGTAAGCAGCATTAAGTTGAAGGTGAAGTGGAACTTCAGCTGACCCCACAGAAAGCTCTCGAGCTGAAGGAGCCCGTTAGAGTTAGGAGGTTGGCAGGGTGGGGTAGCCCCTCGACACACCTGTGTGCGTGACTTGGGTGCAGGCTGCCTCAGAGCCTAGCTCAGCCGTGGCAAGGTGGCTCTCGTCAGATGCTCTCAAAGAGCACCGGCAGTGCAGGCTCTCAGCAGGCAACGTTTCCAACACATCGGGAATATAATATAATTTCTTTATGTGTTTGAAGGAGAATTTGGGAGGTATATTATAGTGTTATCACATGAACGTGGTAAAAAGCATCTTATCCTGCAAGATCATACCGGAGCCGAAGTCAGATCTCAACTGACTGAGCCACCCAGGCGCCCATCCTTCTGATAAAAGATCTTTCAACAAAGGTTTCTGAGTATAGTATGAAAGTGATGATTTTCATTTACTTCATGCCAGAGGTCTATTGTAGGATTCAAAGAAAAGTTTACAATTTTTAAATCTGCTCCATGAAAAGCTTTTGGTGTTTTGGTGCTTGTTTGTTTTTCTTTTTAATTGACTAGAGTTACCCATTCTGCTCTTCCTAAAAGTTAGATTTTTTTTAAAACAAACAGATTACTTTGAGATCTGTGTTTGAATGTGGAATAACATTTGGCTGAGCAAGTCTTTGATAGCTGCCGGTATTTTAATAGCAGTAATCAGTATTACCTTTAGTAACTTGGCAATAAACGATTCTGTGCGCGGTTTTCTAAATAAACCTCACAGTTTATTGCATGCCTCGAAGCTGCCTCTTGCTCTGCACTCTGTCAAGTATTGATGATTAAAGCTTGAGTATGTGAACACAGTTATCTCCCTGAGATTTTTATAAATGAGACAAGAACAGAAACAGTGTTCCTGAGGTATACTCAGTAAACAGCCATTAGGTATCAGCTATGTAGGGAGAAAGACCGGGAGACCCAGCTGGGGCTGAGCAGTGCCTGTGGTCTTGCTACACTTAGCTGTCTGGAATTAGCAGATTCAGAGCAAAGTAAACATGTTTTTTAGATAAAAAGAGATAAAGAATATTTGCTTTGGAATAGTTACTTCAGAAAATTGAAGAATTCAATTACATGTCTCTTGTTCTAGTTGTGAATACTTTTTTCTTTTACATGGATTCACGAAATCCTGTAGCAGTGTGGAAAAGAAAAGGAAGGAAAAAAGTCTTGATTTCTTTGATCCTCAGTCACGTACTCGCCTTGCTCCATACACACAAAAACAGATTTTTTTTTCTTTAAAGAAGCTCCAGATTAAGAAAACATAGGTTTCAAAGACAGAGGCAGAATTATCTGGCAATAAAAATTAATTCAGCTTTGCAACAGTTGTTCCCCACTACCTACCCCCAAATGAAACAAGATAATTTTGGTTTCGATAAACAAATGATTACAAAGAACAGTAAGGCTTGATTGCAACCACAGTTCTACTAATTCAATCAGTGCGAGTGGGGTGATGTGAATCAGAAGTCGCCTTTGTGAGTCAGGAAGAAAAACTCAAAAGATTAATGCCAAAAATAGCCAGCTGAAAAGACCCGCTGTTCATATTCCTCTTTCCTTGTTTAATTTTAGTTTTTACAATGAATATGTATATATTAATAGGTGCAATCATATCGCGCACGCTATTTCTTCTTTATGCAGCTTTCTTTTCTATTTTCTGTTTTTGCTTCACTTCCCACTTATCTGTCCCCTTCCCTCCACCAAACCTGCCAGCCCTTCATCATGAGGGAACTCCTGTTCACCAGGTGCTGTGCATCTTCCTGGATTTTTCCTATCCTGGTCCTATATGATTGTGTAAGGCACAGAAGTGTGTGTGTGTGTGTGTGTGTGTGTGTGTGTGTGTGTGTGTGTTTATATATGAGCACAGAAAGGACGTACACACATGATATACATATAGGTGTTTTCACTATTGTCATCATACACCTACATTTATGGTAATTTTTCTTGGAGATGATATAAAACTTGACAACCATTCAAAAACATTGGAAAATAAGTTACCAGCACCCTGTGCCATCACCAAGTACAATTTCTAATTCCTGTGAAGAGTTTAGTCTCCTATTAACCACCACGCACCTGCAGCTGTTGGAATTGGGAAGTAACTTTGATACGTCACCACAGTCTTGCCCTGTGACTCCATTCAACTTTTGTGGGTTACACTTATAATATCCTTCAGAGCAAAACAACCCATCACATGGCTCCTTTACCTATCATGCCTTGTTGTTCTCCTCAATCTGCAACAATCCTCCGCTGATACTTTTGAAGACTACAGGTTGCTTATTTTGTACGTTTTTCCTCTATTTGGTTCACTGGTATTTCTCGATGACCGGTTATGTATATTTCGGCAAGAATATCCCAGAAGTGATGCTGCATTAACGTCATTGCATCCTGTCACATTACATGTGTCCCATTTCAGGGAATATTACTGTCGACAACCTGATCTAAGTTGCATCAGCCTTCAAGTGTGTTAATGACTTACCTTGAGATTACGTGAACGTTCTTCCCTCGTTTATTTTCACTCATTTTTAACATCTTGATGTTCTTTGAATTATTGTTATGATTGTTGCCAAGTGTTGATTTTCTAATGCCATCATCTCTTCGACATTTGTTAGTTGGCACTCTGCTAAAAGGAAAGCTATCTTATTCATCTTAGTTAATTATAATCCATTACAGCCATTATTTATTCTGAGGTTCAGATTGTCCCAGAATTAGTCTTGGCGAGCCCATTCAGGCAGGCTCTTGTGTCCTTTTAGCACGCCCCGTCGTGTTTGGAGCACCTGGCTACTTTCTAGCTCGGCAAGGTGGTCCACATCCATCTTATACTTCCCTTATCCCAGCCCTGGGTCTAACCATTTCTTGACAAAGTTCTGGTTTCTTTAAGTGGGGATGGAATTTAGAAACCAAGTTGGGGCACCTGGGTGGCTCTGTTGGTTAAGCATTTGACTTCAGCTCAGGTCATGATGGGCTCATCAGTTTGAGCCCCCATCAGGCTCTGTGCTGAAGGCTCAGCTTCAGATTCTGTGTCTCCCTCTCTCTCTCTGTCCCTCATCCGCTCATGCACCACCCCTCCCCACTCTCTGTCAAAAATAAATAAACATTAAAAAAAAAAAAAAAAGATCTGAGGGCACAGAATGTTCTCCGCTCTCAGATATCTCTGCTTGCAGTCCTCCCCAATGACCAAAGCTCGGCAATATATGTATGTTAATATATGTGTATGCACACATGTACTCAAATACACATATGTCCACGTGCCAGTACATAGGCGTGTACAATATATACACATACGCTCATTTGCATCTGTAGTAATGTTACACCTCCATATTTTTCTGCACACGTACATATATATGCATATTGTATGCAACATTGTATGTATACATTTTTATATATTGTGAAATAGCATATGTATAAAACCATTAGGTCACACTAGTAACTGTCACAGTGAGAAAACTGGCCCTTATTATCTTCAGTAAATTTACTTACTGGAGGTAACCAGCCTCCTGTTTCTGACCTCCATACTGATGTCCTCTTCACCCCGCTCATATTCTAATGCCACTTACATGACCTCCCCTCCTCTTCTCCTGCAGGCGTGTGCCCCACATCCTGCATGGTCTCTGGTGGGCTGGGCAGGACGATGCAAACACCTTCCCACCCGAGTCCAAGGTGGCTCCTTCATGCCACCTGCGCGGTGACATTCCACTGTAGATTGTCCAGCCCCTTCCCACGCAGACGGCATCATCACCTCCTAGCACAACACCCCCATGGCAGCCCAGGCAATGCCCTCATCATCCTGTTGGAGCTTTGCAGCCACACCACGCCACAGCTCCCTCCCACAGAAGCCCAGCTTATTTGCCCCAGGTTCTACCATTAATTCCAGGCTTTGCGAGTGCCTTCCTTCACCCCGCTTGGGTTTGGATGCCCTGCGACAAGCCGCCAACACCCACCAGGCTCCTTCTGACTCCCCACATCAGTCAGTTCCAACAGTGTTTTGGAATTTTCAAATTGCAGTGTTTCTGCTGCTCTCATTAAAGTTATTCCTAAGGATTTTGTTTTTTAAATTTTATGAAGTGGCATTGTTTTCTTCGTATCATTTTTGATTGTTTGTCACAATGTATAGAAATACTATGGATGTTTTTGTATTGGTCTCATATCCTTCGTCCTTTCTGAGCTCATTTGTTATTAGTCTCATAGTTTTTGAGTGGATTCTTTAGTATTTTCTTTTTTTAATGTTTTTAAGTTTATTTATTTTGAGAGAGACAGAGTGAGTGGGTGAAGGGAAGGGGGGGAGAGAGACAGGGAGAGGGAGGGAGGGAGGGGTTGAGATTGATTCATTCCAAGCAGGCTGTGTGCTGTCAGCACAGAGCCTGATGCGGGGCTTGAACCCACGAAAACATGAGATCATGGCCTGAGCCAAAACCAAGAGTCAGACACTTATGTCATGAGTGAACCCCCCAGGTGCCCTAGGATTTTCTGTTTAAAAGGTATCATCTGCCAAATGGAGATGGTTGTACTTCCTCCCTTCCAAGATACTTTTATGGGTTTTTTTTTTTTTTTTTTCTTGCCTAATCACCCTGGCTACAACTTTCAGTAGAATGTGGTAATAGTTTTTAGTATACATCTTTGTTTTATTCCTGATCCTAGGGAAAACCGTTAGTCTTTCAACATCACTACAATGCTAGTTAGGAATTTTGTGTGATTGTCCTTTGTCAGTGTGAGGAAGTTCCCTTAAATCCCTCGTTTATTAAGCATTTCTATCACAATAGAGTATTGCATTTTGTCAGACGCTTTTTCTGATTTTTCTGAGATGATATTTTTTTTTTGGAAAAAATGTATCTGTTTATTACAGTAATTGATTTTCTTCCGTTAAAAAACAACTTTGCATACCTGTGACTAATCACATTTGGTCTTTGAGTATAATAATTGCTATATATTGCTGAATTTGAATTGCTAGTATTTTGTTAAGGATTTTTACTTCCATATTTATAAGATAGACTGATCTATAGGATTCTTTTCTTGAGTTACCTCTGTCTGCTTTTGGTAAGAGGGTGATACAAGCCTCCTAAAATTAGTGAGTGTTTCCTTTCTTTTACATTTTAGAAGAGATTGGGAAGTTCTTTACATATTTGGTAGAATTCACTAGTAAACCCATTTGGGCCTTTTCTCTTTCTTTCTTTCTTTCTTTCTTTCTTTCTTTCTTTCTTTCTTTCTTTTTTTACATTTATTTATTTTTCAGAGACAGAGACAGAGCACGAGCAGGGGAGGGGGGACAGAGAGAGACAGGGAGACACAGAGTCTGAAGCAGGCTCCAGGCTCTGAGCTGTCAGCACAGAGCCCAACATGAGGCTCAAACCCATGAACCGTGAGATCATGACCTGAGCCAAAATTGGACCCTCAACCGACTGAGCCACCCAGGTGCCCCTGGGCCTTTCTTTTTATGGAAGTTATTTTTGTTGTTTTGTTTTTAAGATTGCTAATTTCATCTTTTTTATTCATTATATGTCTATCCAGCTTTTCTTTATCATCTTGAGTCAGTTTTGGTAGTTTGTGTACTGCTAGGGATTTATTCATTTTATCTAGTTTATTTAATATGTTGGGTTACAGTTTTTCATCCCATTTTTTCTAAAATCTGCTTCATTGCTGTGAAGCCAGTAGTGATGTTTCCTCTTTTGTTTCTGATTTTAGTAATTTGAATCTCTTTTTTTTCTTTATCTGACTAGAATTTTGTTGATTTTGTTGATCTTTTCAAAATACCAACTTTTGACTTCATTGATTTTTTCTAATGCTTTTCTATTTTTATTTTATTAATTTCCACTTTAATTTTTATTTTTTTTTACTTCTGCTTGCTTTAGGTTTATTTTACTCCTATTTTCCATTGTCCTAAGGTGCAAATTTATTGCCTTGAGAACTTACCCCTTTTTAGAGATAGATGCTTACAGCGATTAATTTTTTTCCAAGAGCTGCCTTATACTACTGCATAAGTTTTAGTGTGGATTTTTGTAATTTTTTTTAAATGTATTCATTTTGAAGTGTTTTCTAATTCCCTTTCTATGATCTTCTGAGTACATGTTTAATTTCTGCGTGGTTGTCAAACTTTAGACTATATGTTATTGGTTTCTAATTTTATTCCATTGTGGACACAGTAAAAACAGTAGACCATAGGCACTGGGTTTCTGAAACATGGGGTGACAGGGGATCAGAAGGAATGATGTTGGCCTGTCCCTCCTGGGCAGATACATAGGCGGAGACTGCAGCTGTAGGAGAGGAGTCCTGTGATCCTGCGTGCACCTGCTAAGAGGGGAGCTTCTGTCATGCTGTGCTGGCTGAGACTTGGAGGGAAAAACAACTTGTAGCTAAAATTCCACAGACTGTTGCTCTTCTAACTGAGGTTTCATAGGTTTGTTTTTTTTTTTTAATTTTTTTTTTCAACGTTTATTTATTTTGGGGACAGAGAGAGACAGAGCATGAACGGGGAAGGGGCAGAGAGAGAGGGAGACACAGAATGGGAAGCAGGCTCCAGGCTCTGAGCCATCAGCCCAGAGCCCGACGCGGGGCTCGAACTCACGGACCGCGAGATCGTGACCTGGCTGAAGTCGGACGCTTAACCGACTGCGCCACCCAGGCGCCCCATAGGTTTGTTTTTTAATAAACATTTCTCCCATTACTGTTTGCTCTTAGTACAACTTCCAGAGACTTTAACTTTTTAAATATTTTTTAGTAGTAATGGTTGTTTTTGTGGGAGATCCACAAAGCTCCTCACTCAGCCATTCCTGAAGTATTTCCCTTGTGTACTCTGTTCCTGTTAATTTTTGAATGGATGTATCTTCTGCAAAAAGTATTAATAATCTTTACATGCAAGGTCTGTTTATTGGCTTAGAATAATTTGTATTGGGTATTATTTGTAGTCAATTATGGATATCACTGGATTTGTCCTTTTTAGCTCCAAGTATGGAGGACTTTTTTTCCCATCGTTTCTGAATGCTCACCCTGACCCCAGCCCATCCCTCCCCTTCCAAGAGTAACTTATTAATTAACCAAGATCACATTTTCTGATGCATTCTGATCAAACATTCTGATACATACGTGGTTGGGGGAATTTGTATGTTTTAGGTTTAAATTTTATGTCTTGCTGATATTGGTAACATATCATGTATGCTACATGGTCCAGCCTTCCATGGAGTGAGTTCTATTGATGACCGAAGGATACTCTTTTTAAAAACACTTTACAGGGGCGCCTAGGTGGCTCAGTTGGTGAAGCGGCCAATTTCGGCTCAGGTCATGATCTCACAGTCCGTGAGTTCGAGCCCCACGTCAGGCTCTGTGCTGACAGCTCAGAGCCTGGAGCCTGTTTCGGATTCTGTGTCTCCCTCTCTCTGACCCTCCCCCATTCATGCTCTGTCTCTCTCTGTCTCAAAAATAAATAAACATTAAAAAAAATAAATTAAAAAAAATTATAAAAAACACTTTACCGATTTTTTTTCCTATATCTGTATGATGCATTTTTAGTCTTGCTATTAACATCAATAGTAAGTGTATATTAAGTGTATGCTATGCACTGGATAGATACGAACTATTTTACCACTGTGTAATCATCATACCAACTCTGAATTGGATGCCATTCTATTTCAGCATCATACAGGCAGTCCTGGAGACATAAACAGGTTTAGCAATTTACATAGCTAATAAGTGACAGATTTCATCCCTATTTTTTTTTTTGTTTATTTTGTTTTTGTTTTTGTTTTTGGTTTTTTTTTGCTGTAAAACTCAAGATTTTTAGCTACTAAATTAAATTAGTTTCCTTAGATAATACTTTCTGTCTAAATAGAATTCCAGAGTTTTCTGAACATCTGTTTCCTCATCTGATTCTACATTCACTACATAGACTACCCATTTCAACTGTTGTTTATCCATTTTTGTGGTTGCAAATGTCACTTCAGAGGCAGAGCCCAGTTCAGGTAGTTAAAAGTGACATAATTGAGACTAGGTCCTCAATCTTATGATTACTAGCTCTAGGTTATTTTTTAATGTTTATTTATTTATTTTTGAGAGAAAGAGAGACAGAGAGAGAGAGAGAGCACTAGCGGGGAGGGGAGAGAGAGAGGGAGGAAGAGAATCCCAAGCAGGCTCCACACTGTCTGCGCAGAACCTGTCTTGGGACCAACCTCACAAACCATGAAATCTTGACCTGAGCCCAAATCAAGAGTCAGATGCTTAACCAACTGAGCCACCCAAGCACACTTCTGGGTTATTTTTTTATAAGTATAGGCTTAACCAAAGCATACTGAACATTATTTAACTCTTTCTCAGTATTAATATCACAAGTGATCAGAATTTTCTCAAAGGTAGAGACTATAATGCATAACATATAATTACTGATTCCTAACATTAAATATGTTCTCTATAATGGTTGCCCAATACATTTTTGGCTTAATGAACTCAGTGTGATGTGATTACTAGTTTCTAAATTAGATTCTGTCAACAGATGTTATTGTGGTACATGCAGCTTAATGGGTCTCTATGCTTCTTGATACCTATGCTCTTTGTAAAGTAGATTTTTCTGCCCCTTTCCCTCAGTACTGTCAGACCATGAGCTATATACTTCATTCAGTTGGCCTGGCTGTATTAACTCCACTATTTTGAAAATCTGGTTTTAATGTGCTGAAGTCTGGGAACTACAGTATGTAGGCTGTGGGGAAGGCTTGAGAAATCCTTGAACTAGTGTGCAAGAGTTCAAGTGTAGGCTTTTTTTGTCTTCATATCTCCACAGGCCTGGAAACACACCACACACACACACACACACACACACACACACACACACACTTCAATTTATTTAAAACTGAACAAGAGTCATTTTGTTTAGCTATTTTAGCATTAAAACTGTTGTTTCCTATTTGTATTCATTTTATTAGCAAGTGTTGAGTGTTGAGAACTGGCCAGAACTAAATATCTTTCCACAATAATTAGACTATCTTTAGAAATTATCAGTAGCCGCCAAGAAGCAGTAGGAAGAGAGGGCTAGTGTTCACTGTCACAACATGCTACTGCTTAGAAAATTCTGTCTCAAGCCAAATACTCTTACACACAAACTTGTATATCAGCAAGCAAGATTTTCCTTTCATGTGCCTGACAAGATTTTATGCTTAAGTTCACCTTAGACAAACTGAACAGTATTTTAGAGAGAGCTTGGTTAATGTTCTATTTAGTTTCAGGCAACAAGAAACTGAGTCATTAGTTTGAACCCATGCTCTAGTGGAATCAACTTTTGGGGACTATTCCAAATGACAAAGGACTCCCTGGGTTCTTACACTTTGTTCATATAATCTACCTATCTTCAATTATTACTTGTTTATAGCATTTATTAATGTAATAAGCAAATCTTCTGGAGTTATAGATAAAGATAACTGAAACATTGATTGGTCCCAATGAAATGCTTGCTGTAGAATAAAACTGACACAGACATAGACACACACACACACACACACACACACACACACACACCCCTATACGTTACTCCTCTCTCTTCTGATTCAAGTTTGGAAGACATTGAGACAAAAAAACATGAAGTATGTAAATGAAAACTAAAGCACACTTTTTACTGTAAATATAGTTGATCAAAGTACAAAACAAAATTGGATCACTGTACTTCCTTCCTTCCATTAAATTTACCCTCTCAGCCACAGGAAATGCAAAGGCAAGCCTAAACTGTAAATAAGAGTAACACTATAGTAACAAAGCAGACAAGTGACCTGCCTTCATGAAGCATACATTCTAGTAAGAAAGAGAAACATTAACAAAATATATAAGTGGGTTATATAGAATGTTAGAAGGTGAGAAATGCTATGTGGAAACGTACATGAAGAAAAATGGAGAGGGAAATATGGGGGATGACAATTTGATCAGTGATGATTTTGCTAAGGTGACATTAGCAAAGAACTGAAGAAGGTGAAAAGATGAACCATATAGATGGGGGAGGAGTGCTTCAGGTACATGTGGAAAGGTCCTGAAGTTCAGGCCCACCTGGTGTGTTTGAGGAACAGTAAAGGTACTAATGGGACCAGAATGAAGCAAGAGAGGAGGAAACCCATAAAAATGAAGTCACCCAGTGATGGAGGAGGCATGGAGATAGCTGCTCTCAGTGAAATCAGGTATTAATGGAAGAATTTGAATAGAGCAGTGACACAAACAAACTTAAAATTGAAAAGGATCATATGGATTCTGTAATGAAAATGGCCTGCAGTGAGGCATGAGAAATTGTGCAAATTAGTTAGGGTGCTATTTCCATCTAGTCCAGACTAGACCTGTTGTGACATTTCTGGAAATGGTGATAGGTGTTTTTTGTCTCATTATATTTTGTGGGTATAAACATCAGAAGATTTGTTAGTGATTAGGTGTGGGAGAGAAGAATGACTACTAAGATACAGCCCGAGCAACAGGCAAGAGCAAATTTTCATTAGCCAGAATGAAAAGAGGAACAATTCGATATTGGGCATATTAAATGTGAAATGTCTTTTGACATCTAATTAAAGCTATTGAGTCGGCAGTTGGGTATGGGTTTAGGGAAGAAGTCTGGATTAGAAGTATACATTTGGGGTCTTGAGCATTTAAGTACTACTTACAACTTGGAGGTTGGATAGGTTATTAAGGGAGTCAATGCGGAAGACATCCAAAGACTGATTTGGAAATGCTGAGGCGGTGTACCAGGAATGGGGACCCAGAGGAGCACATGTCCTGCAGCTGACTTTGGGGGAAAAAAGCATATCAAGGACAAGGGAGAGATCAGTTCTGTCTAACGCTGCTCAGAAGTCCAGTTAAAAACAAGCCAACAAAACAAAGAACAGAAACAAAGACTTTGAACCAATCAGTGGTTTTACTATTGTGGAATTTACTGGAGGTGTTGAAAAGAGCAGTTTCAGTGCACAGGTTGCTGGAGGGTTGGAAACATGATGGAGATGGTCTCAAGAGTGAATGAGAAGACAACAATTGAGAAAAAGTAGAATGCAAAACTCTGTCCCCAAATTTTTCCCTAATTAAGGGTCCAGATGGCACATTATCACTAGTAGGAAGAAAGACAAGAGTGGATGGGTATGGCAAGGTATGCCTAAGAAATCTGGGAAATTGTAGAGTAGGGAAATATGCTTTAATAGCTGGACAGAATTGCAGGTCTTAAGGCGTGCTCAGGTATCACAGAGGCATTCTACGTTAGCTGCACATCCGACTTTCAGATACATCATGTTTGCGTAGTATTTTCCTACTACTTACATTTTTTTAGAAAACAGGGGCGCCTGGGGGGCTCAGTCGGTTAAGCGTCCTACTTCGGCTTGGGTCATGGTCTCGCGGTCCGTGAGTTCGAGCCCCGCGTCGGGCTCTGTGCTGACAGCTCAGAGCCTGGAGCCTGCCTCGGATTCTGTGTCTCCGTCTCTCTCTGCCCCTCCCCCGTTCATGCTCTGTCTCTCTCTGTCTCAAAAATAAACATTAAAAAAAAATAAAAAAAAAATCAATTGGCTTTTTTTTACACAAATGAACTTCTTTCAAAAAGGAGATTTTACATGAGGATCACAAATGACAAAACAAGACTTCTCGACATTAAAAAGTCTTCATTGTTCATCGAAATAGATTCCTAAACATTAACATTTTGTTAAAGGGCCAGCAGTTTAAAGCCAGGAGGGCACACATACACATTTTTGGAAACGCCGCTGCCCTGAATTGAAAACCTCAGTTCTCGCTCTCAGTTTAATAACATAAATCAGAACTCGTTTGCCTAAGTGAGAAAAGAAAAGATCATCTAAATCCGTTGATTTTTATCTATCTTAGAATCCCTCAGGGCAGGTGGTTTGTCTTAATGTCCTGTGAAATGTGCAGAATCATTCTGTGCGCATAAAGTGCACTCTACCAGATGGTACTTGATGGCTGTATTCCTCTTTAACATGAACGAATATTAGTTTAGAGAAGATTTGTTTTCTTTTTCAAAATTCCTCTTTTTCCAATGCCTAAGCACAGCGCTTATTGAGACAAATACTTTTGTGCCCCTGTTGGTGCTTCTGAAAAATGGGGGAACTGAATTACATGCAGTGAGCTGTCTGGGTGAGCAGTTAGAAACAGCAGTGGCCTTGGTCTTTAAAGATATTCTTTGTCCTGCAAGCACAAATTAAAGGAAAATTAGCTTTGTCGTAGTTCACCATGTTGTCAAACATCTATCCGAAAACCAGTGACTGAATTCCATGATGTGCTAGCTATCCAAAGTGCGCATCGCTCAATCATGTAACCAAGGATATTTAACCTCGGGTTGTTTACCTGAGGCCACACAAAACATTAGCTGGTTTTCCATTTGCTCGCCGTTCCTCAAATTCATGAGGCACGTCCCCATGTCACTGCCTTTTCCTTGGCCGTGCCCTGTGCGAGATTTCCCTTCCCCACATGACTTGCTGTCTCCCCTTTCACAAGCGTCTGCCAACTTTTCACATTTTCCTGATGACCCGTGCATGATGGCAAGCCTGCCTCCTCCCCTCCCTGTATGTCCTTCCCAAAATATATTACAGCTGCACTTACACAGATCTGAAAGCTGTATATTTTCATTAATTATTCTGCTTGGTCTCTGGCGCCCCCCCTTACAGTACAAGTTGCACGAAGGAAGAATCCTTGTCTGTGTGGCTCCCGGAATTTTGTCTCATTGGAGCCTCAGTGCTTATTCACACAGCACAGACGGTTAATGAATATTTGGTGCATCAATGAGTGTATTCCGTATGCGTTATTCTTGTTAGCTTCCTCTTATAGTCAGGCGTCCTGTCTGAGCGGAGGTGGCTCCAGGGCTGTGAGTGAGGGGGGTGGTTCCGGAACCTTCCCAGTTCATGCTGGGATAACCCCCCAGGGAGATGACCACTCCCCGCCAAGACCTTGTGTGAGAAGCTCACATTGGACTCGGCTCATCAAAAATAAAGTCATAGAAAATGTATGTGTACAAAGGATGAGAAATTCCCTTCTGTTCTGTCTAGTGTCTTAAGTGACACTAACCTCTCCCTTAAAAAAAAATTAAGTTTATTTATTTATTTTGAGAGAAAGAGAGAGCAGGAAAGGGGAAGAGAGGGAGAGAGAGGGAGGGAGGGAATCCCAAGCAGGCTCCACACTGTCAGTGCAGAGCCAGGAGTGGGGCTTGATCCCCTGAACCATGAGATCATGACCTGAGCCAAAATCAGGAGTCAGAAGTTTATCCGACTGAGCCACCCAGGAGCCCCATGCCTTCTCTGTTTTTCAGATGAAATGGTAACTATTAATTTCCATGTTAAAAAAAAAAAACAAAAACAAAACAGATGTATCTTCCAATGAAGTAAGTTACAGGGAACTCTAATTGGAGTGGTAACAAAGCCCTTGGTCTTTCTCTTTCACCTACATGGTTAGTGTGAGGTTTAAATGAGATGATGCATGCAAAGATCGTTCCCAGCACAAAGTAAGAAGTCAATCAGTGTTAACTTAAGTATTCGCTGTTCAAAACCATATTTGAATTTCTGCCCATCATCCAGAGACAGCTGGCTAGACTCACATATAGAAAAAAAAAAAAAAAAGGACTATGTATAAAATGTTTTCAGAAAGGTATTTTAGGTCATAAATATGCATATGGTCAAATCTTATTACAACAAGGATCATTGCTTTTTCTGACTTTTCCATGTTTACCTTTTATGTCCTGTTTCTTCCTTTAAAGCATGTCTTTCCCTAAATACTGACAGAAGGAGATACAGAGTATTTACACAAGTGCTGACACTTGTAGTGGTTAGATTTCAGAGCTCTCGTCCAGATAACACACTTCCCCCTTGCTTCCTTGACTGAGAAATTATAAATCCTCCCTAATTACTACGCCACTGGCCACGGGTCCTAAAACAACCACAGAGGATTGGCTAAAAGAATAAAAGAAACAAAACAATCGGATAAGGATTTCCTTCCAAATCCTGGGTCTTCAAGCTTTCTAGTGTGGGCACAACCTCATATAAGAATGAGGTAGTTGGGGGCACCTGGGTGGCTCAGCTGGTTAAGCTTCTGACTCTTGGTTTCAGCTCAGGTCATGAATGGTCTCATGGTTTGTGGATCAAGTCCTGCATCCATGGAGCCTGCGTGGGATTCTCTCTCTCCCTCTCTGTGCCCCTCCCCTGCTCGTGCTCTCTCCCTCTCTCAAAATAAATAAAGAAACTTAAAAAAAATTAAGTAGAAAAAAAGAATGAAGTAGGTGAGGTGCCTGGGTAGTTCAGTCGGTTGGGCATCCGACTCTTTATCTCAGCTCAGGTCTTGATCTCAGCTCAGGTCTTGATCTGAGTTCAGGCCTTGTGTTGCACTCCATGCAAGGCATGGAACTTACTTAAAAATAAACCAACCAACAAACAAATCTTTTTAAAAAGTATGACATAGGCAAAGTACTGGCTCTCACATTTCTTAAAGTCTGAGGTATTTAAAGGGCCAAACAAAACTGGAAGAAATATTTCAAGGTACCTCGGGAATAGAAAGTAATTAATGTGGATGAAAAAATGGGAAGTTCTTTAGGAATTTCTCTTTGTTATTATTTTAGTAACATAACAATATAATGACTTACATAAATAAAATGATGCAACATTCACCACGCTCTCATCCCACAGCGATAATGTTAAGTGTTAGAGTAGACCCGATACATTAGAAGAAAGGCTAACATTAATCTGAACTTAACTGTATCCACACAAATCTATCTTGTTTCAGAATCCATTACTTCTGGCTCATTGAAAATACAAACAATAAATTGTCTCTCAGAAAACAACAACCACATGCCAATGAACAAATAAAAAGAAATTGATTATAACTATATGACAGGTAAAAATGACTGATTGAGGGGCGCCTGGGTGGCTCAGTCGGTTGAGAGTCCGATTTTGACTCAGGTCATGATCTCCCAGTTCACGGGTTCGAGCCCTACATAGGGCTCTGTACTGACAGCTCAGAGCCTGGGACCTGCTTCTGTGTCTCCCTCTCTCTGTGCCCCTCCCCTAATTGCACTCTGTCTCTCTCTGTTTCTCAAAATGAATGAACATTAAATTTTTTTTTAAATGACTGATTGAAAGAGAAAAACAACAGAAAAAGTTCAGTGTGCACTTTTTAGTGGTAAAATGCAGTCTCTTAATGATGTAGGCAGCCCAGGTCCGAGGACGCTGAGTGGGTCTCACGGGACCAGCCAGCCAGGAGGGTCCCTGATGTGCATAGGACAGAAGTGAAACATGAGCCAGCAGGAGGCGAGGGCGCACTTTATTGAAGGTCCAGAGAGACCAGGTATGGATAGAATGTCGGGGAGACTCGGAAAGGAAAGGAGAGAGTCTCCTCTTTATTCAGAATCTGGGGTTTTTACTGAGGATCGTGGTCTGATGTACACTTCCCCTAACCAGTCAGACAAAGAAAAAACGTCCAGGTGTCCTCCATAGCTGACTGATTCCCTGAAGCCAAGATTCTCGGCGTTGAGGTGTCTAACATGGGGGTTCTGAAATTTCCCTAGCATGGCCTCAATCAGCCGTTCTTGTCCAGTCACTCCTTAGATGTTTCTGTTATACTGGAAGACTCCAAAGAAATCATTAACTCCTTGTACCTTGCAAGGATATAGTACAAGACGTGAATAAGGTGAGGGTCGGTCTTAGAAAGGAAGCTGGAAAATGAGTAAAAAGCAGATGTTTATGGACTCCTGTGGTCTCCCTATCTCACCAATATAGCATACTTCTGTGTTTCTTCAAAAGTTGACTGTGTCATTATTTGTGGTTCTGTTTTACCTTTTTTGGCTAATACTTGCCTGGCAAAGAACAAGAAATGATGAAAATATCAAGCATCTGTGATCCATTCCATTGAGCCTGTTTAAAAACGATATTTTTTTTCTTGCTCTCTACTCTCAGATTTCTATTATAATCAATTTTAGATTTTAAATTAAAAGTTTAGATTTAGACATATATGGAATGTTTCAAAGATATTACCCTAGGTAGTTTATTATTTCATTGTATCTTACTATTTTATTCCATTGTGTTTTATTGTGTATCTGTAATAATGTAATAGTGTTACTCAAAAGAAATAAAACGTAGGTCTGAAAAAAGTGATCACTTTGCTTAATTAAAATTTGACTGCAGGGAGGGTACAAGGGAAACATCAGGGCCACCAGGAAGATGGTCATTACTGGGATCCATGAAGAAGATAGTAGTGGGGATGGGGATCAGATACAGATTTACACTGCAGACAGTTTGGGGATGGACCCAGTGGGATTTGCTGATGGGGTGCCCTGGAGAGTAGGAATGAGCAATTAAAGTCAAGGTATGAGGCCTGAGCAAAAAGGGGGGTGGGGGTTGCAGTCGCCACGATCACTGAGATAACTAAGACTGAGAACAGTAGGCTCTTGTTTTCTTGAGGGCAGAGGAGGGAGGGAGAGAGCAGGATTTGGGGGTTTGAACATTTTAAATTGGGGATGATTGTCACTCATCCAACTGGGTGTTCAGGTCGGCAGGGGATATGCCTGAAATGCTGAGGAAAGACTGGGGTTAGGGATATACTCAAAGTCCAGAGCTATAGTTTTTTTCTTCTCTGAATTGAGTGAAGGTGGGGAAAAAGAAAAAAAAAAAAAGAGTAATATTTTTTGGAAACTTTCAACACACCAGATGTTAGTCTGTGTGCCCAGACATAAATCATTTCAGTTAAACCTCCCAATAGTGATTAACTTTTGTATTGTTCCAGTTCTCATTTACAAATGAAGAAATTGAAAAATAATCACATATCTCGTCAGCGGAGCCACTTTTGAATTCGGGCTTTTGGCTTCAGGTTCGAGATTCTTAACCACAAAGCTCCCTGACTCGATATATTCTCAGCAGAAAAAGGAATTTCTCTGCACTGCAAACATTTATGCAGAGTGTAGCGATACACTCGGGTAAAATTAAGTACACAAACCTTAGGAAAGTCATTACTATATTTCCACGCCAGGTAAGATTACGTATGTGTGAAGAAAATACTATTCTTACTCACTCTTACTACTTTCACATGAGATAAAATGACAGGATGCTGAGGTCAGATATGAAATTCTGTATTTTACCTCCTGCCATCAGCTCATTTTTTATTCTTTAAGAGTCTCATGGATATCCTGTAATGTTGGTTTCAAGCTTCTATATTGTACTGTACTGACTAGGAGGGTATCAATCACTTGATAATTTAGTCGTGTTTTCTCTCTGAAGGCAACTGATCGAGAGGGAGACCCAATAACATATGCCATTGAGAATGGAGATCCCCAGCGAGTTTTTAATCTTTCAGAAACGTAAGTTAAAAATGATTTCAAAATTTATTTAAAATAAAAAGCATTAAACAATGTATTGGTACCAAGGGAACAGACTTCTAATCAGAGACTTTCAGCTGTTTGTAGTTTTATTTTACTTTTTGTTCCCCGTGAATGTTAATGAGGTCTGGGGGCGGGGGATAATTCTGAATTCAGAAATATTACCCAGGAGACTATTTATTTTAAACATTTTTACTAGGTAAAATCCACTGAGGTGGAAACATTTTATTTGTAGGCTGGGATTAATTAGATCCCTTTAAAGTTGTCAGTTACTCATAATAACAAGGGCATTTCTACAAAGAGTAACGTGGCGCTAAATTGTTCATTCAAAGAGAATTATGTAAGACAAAGCATAAATTCCAAGTTAAAGTACCACCAAAATCCATCCTTCAGTTTTTGAGTAAAGTACATATAGTCTTAAACAGCTTACACAAAATATTGAGTGTCCTTGCCAGACCTCCTGGGGTCTCTATCAGTGTGACTGTACCCAGCTCTCTGAGCACAGCAGAGACATGTTAGTCATCACCAGGAGAAAGTCAGGAGGAACACTGAACCCTTGAGAGATCACTGGCTTCCTTCTGCAAGATCACAGTAGGCTTGCTTCTGTCCCCTATGGCTGGTCATTAAAGAGTCATGCTCGCTACCTCTCTCGTTCTTTCTGTGTGGCCCTGAGTTGCTTTACTCCCTAAAAGTATGGAAGCCTAAAGTTGGCCCATGGTTATAAAGTGAACTTTTTGACAAATGACCCAGGCATTGCTTCAGTCTCACAAATATCCTGTACATAAGGCCAACTCAAGAGAGCCATGTGTGGTCACTGGTCTTGGGAAAAGCACCTATAATGTCAAGTCCACTAGGATATTCCAACTGTGAGTTAGTACACAGTTAGAAACAGTATTTCTCAGACTTTTAGATTTCACACATGAGTAAACTTACATTTAAAAAATGGAAAGACTTAAGTATTTTGAATTTTCTCTAATAGGTATGTACAGATCTTAAGTAGCTAAAGTTTACAATCATCCTGAAATGAATAAAACTTTTTCAAGGGACATTTTTCACTGTAATCAATACTGTGTGGTACTTGTTTTAAAATGCAGATACAGATCACTAGAATAAAGTTAAGGGTCTAGAAATAACCCCTAACATTTATGGCCAATCGGTTCCCTCCACCCCAAAAAAAAAGTCCAAAACAATGCCGTCAGGAAAGAATAATCTTTTCAATAAATGAAGTTTGGGGCAACATACAAAAGAATGAAGTTTTGTCTTTATCTTCTTGCCATTTGCAAAGATTAGCTCAACTGGATCATAGACCTCAATATTAGAGGTAAAAAAATTTATATAACTGTTAGAAGAAAATACAGTAAATCTGTAGGCAATGTTTTTTTTTAGATATGACACTAAAGTACAAGTGATTAAATGACAAGATGGATAAGTTGGACTTCATCAAAATTTGGAAAATACGTGATTTAGAGGACACGATCAAGAAAGTGAAGACCACACTCAGCCTGAGAGAAAATATTTTCTTTAAATGTTTATTCATTTTTGAGAGAGAGAGAGAAGGCAGGGGAGGTCAGAGAGAGAGGGGGACAGAGGATCCAAAGAAGGCTCTGAGCTGTCAGCACAGAGCCTGATGTGGGGCTGGAACCCACGAACCGTGAAATCGACCTGAGTGGAAGTCAGATGCTTAACTGACTGAGCCACCCACGTTCCCCTTAAATAAAGCAGATAATAAAGGACATACGTATAGAGAATGTATATAAAGAACCATTACAACTCAAAAGTAAACAAAGAAATAACCCAAATAAAAATGGACAGGAATTTGAATAGACATTTCTCCAAAAAAGCTACATGAACGGCCAGTAAGCACATGGAAATTCAGTCACGATCAACTATCATTAGGGAAATGCAGGTGAAAATCACAAGGCACTGCTTCTCACCTCCTTTGAGTGTCTATACTGACAAAGAAAGGAGATGGTAAGTGTGGCTGAGGACTTGGAGATTTGAGTCCTCATATATTCCTGGAGGGGCAGTAAAATAAGTGTATACTTTGGAAAACAATGTGTCGTCTTCTTTTTTAAAAAAAAAATTTTTTTTACTTTTATTGATTTTTGAGACAGAGAGAGACAGAGCATGAACGGGGGAGGGTCAGAGAGAGGGAGACACAGAATCCGAAACAGGCTCCAGGCTCCGAGCCGTCAGCACAGGGCCTGACGCGGAGCTCGAACTCACAGACTGTGAGATCATGCCCTGAGCCGAAGTCGGCTGCTTAACCGACTGAGCCACCCAGGTGCCCCACAATGTGTCGTCTTCTAATGTTACACATAGAGTCACCATATAACCCAATAATTCTACCCGTATCTGCTCAAGAAATGAAAACATACATCCACATAAAAAGTTGCACAAATATATACACAACAGAATTATTTACAAGAGCAGAATGTGGAAGCAACTCAAATGTCCATGTACGGATGAATGGATGAACCAAATGTACATCCATACACTGGAATCCTTTGTCAATAAAGGAGAACGTAGCGCTGACACCCACTACAACACGGATGAGCCTTGAAAACATTATACTGAGTGGAAAAAGTTGTTCACAAAGGACCACACATAGTGTAATTCCACTTTTACGAAATGTCCAGAATAGGCCAATCTCTAGGGACAAAAACAGGACACTAGTGGTTGCCTAGGGCTGGGGGTGGGAGAGAATAGGGAGTCACTGACAGTGGACCATGCTAACAGTGAAGAACACATTCTAAAGTTGATTGTCCTGGTGGTCAGACGACTGCAAATAAACTAAAATTCATGGAATTGTACCCTGAAATGGTACAAATTTGATCACATGTGAATTACATATTAATAAAACAAAAATTCGTGGAATCATACCCTGTGAATGGGTGAATTTGATTACCTGTGAATTACATGTTCCTAATGCTGTTTTTTAAAAAGACAGGAATGAACCTTTCACCTGCCCTCATGAGCAGGAAGCCCAGGCCTTACTGTCTGTTAAGGATTTCCATCCCTGTGTTTACCTGCTTCTCCCTTGAGGCTGAAGGATTTCCAGCTGCTAGCTGTGACATCTGATGAGTCACCAACTTTACCAAAGCAATTCTCCACCCAAGCTGCTCCCATAGCAAGGGTTTCTCTGCTTCTTCTCTCATCTCAGCTTTTGTGTGACCTAACTAGGTCACAGAGGTTCTTCAAGGTGTGAAAGATGTCAGCGCAGCCTCCTCCTTGTCTAAATTGACCACAGTTCGTGATACTTGGCCCCCACCTCAACTCAGACAGCCATCTTCTTAAATGCAAGATGCTTCTGGGACAGCCCGTGTCCAGAACATCCCTGTGATGACGGCACGGTCTCCTTTGATGATCATTCTTGATTCAGAGTCCACTACGCCGGGTCCGTTGCTTTCTACCTGTGGTCATTTTATTTCAGCCACCTCAGAGCTGTTGCTGTCATTATATTTGCAGGCTGTCCTCGATCATTACCAATATATTTGAATATTCAAGGAATATATTAATTGAATATATTCGTTACCAATATATTCCCCATTTGAAATGTGGGAAAATTGAAATTTTAATCCCTTCCCTCTCTGAAATTTCTGGGCTAATTGTGAAAATGAGTGCCACTGGTTCTATGTAAGTTTTAAGGGTTCAGATACTTCAGGTACTCTTTTAGAAAGTAATAGAAAATAGGGGCGCCTGGGTAGCTCCGTTGGTTAAGCATCCAACTCTTGGTTTCAGCTCAGCTCATAATCTCACAGCTCTTGAGTTCGAGCCCCGCTACTGGTGCAGAACCTGCTTGAGATTCTTTCTCCTTCTCTCCCTCTCTCTCTCTTCCTCCCCTCCCTCTTTCTCTCAAAATAAGTAAAATAAACCTAAAAAAAAACTAATAGGAAAGAAATAATGGTCTACCTTAGGAGACACTATATAATTTATACAATTAATGTTTCTAGTTACATTTTCCTTCTTCAAACAAAAAAAGTATATATTCATGTTTACTTTAAATATTATATTATTTTGTGCTATGATACAAATTTTAGCAATAATCATTATTACAGTCCCATTAACTTACTTTTTTCTATTGAAATAAAAATATGCCAAAGGTTTTTGTAAATCTTTAAAAACATCAGTAGTGATAAATAATCACTTCAATGCTAATATAGATCTACAAAATGTTGCACTGTTATATACATATTAATGTATTGGATTAGTCATTTAGCCATGAAAGGAACACACTCTTTAAAGGAAAGAACTTGTTCTTAAAAATCACAGCCATCTTTCATGAAAATCATTCCATACCATGTATTAAATGACCAGATCTGTGTGGTTCTGTAACATACTGAATTATTTTAACAACTTCTCATGGTGTCTTGTCGCTAGTTGCACATGATACAGCAAATATTTATTCACCAAACATTGACAGAGAAGTAAACATTTAAACAAAATATATTTAAAAACTTCCTTTATAGTACGATGGCCAAATATCTAAGTTATTATTGCAGGACGGTGAGGAATTCCTATAGACAGAATTGTAAAGAGCGTATGAGTTTAATGCAAAAGTTAAAAAGCTAAACAGAAGAACCTCAAAGAGTTATATCTGCCCGTGGTTAGAATTTTATTTGAAAATTCTTTTACCTTCACTGCCGTTGTGCTCATTTTCTACATGACTACATTCATTTTGATACCAAGTTTAAGGCTTGATTATACTTTTCACATCAGTGTGAACTTTATGATTTCCCTGAAGATTAAATAACATATAACAAAGTGATGTGCATTTGCTTTTCTGTCAACCCTACTTTCAAAATACGTATTCAGACGAACTGCTTCTCACGCCTTTCACCCCCCCTTTGCCCCTGCCACCGTCCGCTTCCCTCAACCGCAGCCCACACCTGCCTCCTCCTGTCAGTCTGCCTTTGTTAACCACTAATCACTATTTAACACGAACACCATGTCCAACTTGCAGCAACCACACACTTGCGGGTACACTCTATCCTCTCTCCATGTTATTTCAGGTACACTCTGTCCTCTCTGCATGTCATTTCAGGTACACTCTGTCCTCTCTAGATGTCATCGTGAAGCCTGAAACATGATGCCCGCAGGCAACATGATAAATCTCTGAATGACACAGATACTTATGAGTGTAAACAATATTAAATCACAGCCAGTAGAATGTATTGAAAACGCTTAAAGGAAGCATACAATAGGAACATGGAATCTGTGAGATCATTTTTCTCAGCCCATGACGCAGCTACTCTACAGTGTTTCCTAATCAACAGGGCAGTTGGAGAAATGGTTACTTGGAGATGCAGGTTCTCAATGCTATCAGACTGGTTTGTTGGGAAGAAGATACCCTCCATGACATTTTATTTACATTGTGTAAACAACGTTGGAACTCCATCATTATGGTTAGGCAAACCAACTCATGTCTTACAGAGCTTGATTTTGTCCAGCACGACTCATTTCAGAAACATAGCCTTCACGTTTGCTGAGGGGATTCTGTGTGATATAATTAATATAATTGAAGTGAAATTCACATGGCATAAAACGAACCATGTCAAAGTGAACGATTCAGTGGCCTTAGCAGACTTACCACATTGCACAACTACCCCTTGTATCTTGTTCTGGAATATCTTTATTACTCCAAAATAAGTAAGCGGCTGCTGACCCCCTTGTATCTTCTTCTGGAATATCTTTATTACTCCAAAAGGAAACCCGACCCATTATGTAAGCGGCTGCCCCCTATCCGTCCCTCCCTTTACCCCTGGCAACCAGCAATTTATGTTCTGTCTCTACGGATTTATCTATTGTCCATATTTCCTATAAATGGAATAATACATGTGAATGTTGTGTCTGGCTTTTTTTGCTTAGCCTAAGGTTTTGCAGTTCAGCCACGTTGAAGCATGGGTCAGGACTTCATTCCTTTCTATACCTGTGTAGTATCTCATGGAGTGTGTGTGCCCTCTTTTCATCCATTCATAATTGGATGGCCATTTGGACAGTTTTTCTAGGTCTTGGCTGTTGTGAATACTGCCACTATGAGCACATATGTACATGTATTTAAGAATCTGTTTTCAGTTCTCCTGAGTATATTCCTGGAATTGGAATTGCAGGGTCATACTGTAATTTTATGTTTACTTTTTGAGGAACTGCCGGACTGTTTCCCACAGTGACTGGACCATTTTACATTCCCACCAGCAATGTGCTAGCATTCCGACTGATTCCTTTCTATCTTTCTCAACATGTTATTTTCCCATTTGTTTTGTTAATGCATCCTAGTGAGTGTGAAATGGGAGTTCATTGTAGTTTTGGTTTAGTTCCCTGCTGATTCATGATGTTGAGTATCCTTCCATGTGCTTTTAGCTCACTTGTGTATCTTTGTTGGAGAAATGTCTGTTCAAGTCCTTTGCCTAATTTTTTTTTGATGTTTATTCATTTTTGAGACGGAGACAGAGTGTGAGTGGGGGAGGGGCACAGAGAGGGAGGCACAGAATCCGAAGCAGGTTCCAGGCTCCGAGCTGTCAGCACAGAGCCTGACGCAGGGCTCAAACTCACAAACCGCCAGATCATGACCTGAGCTGAAGTCGGACGCTTAACCGACGGAGTCACCCAGGCGACCCTCTTTGCCTAATTTTTAATTGAGTTGTTTGTATTTTTGTTGTTGAGTTTTAAGAATCCTTTATCCATTTGCTGAGCCAGATTCTTATCAGATATAGGATTTGCAAATATTTTCTCCCATTTTGTATATTTCTTCCAGTCTATTGGTGATGTCCTTTGATGCCAAAAATTCTTAATTTTGGTGAAGTCCAATATACCTATTTTTTTTTCTTTTGCTGCTCAGGCTTTTAGTGTCATATTTAAGAATCTATTGTCAAATCCAAGATCATGAAGATTTATCTCCAAGTTTTTGTCCAAGAGTTTCATGATTTCAGTACTTATATTAGATTTTTCATTCGTTTTGAGTTAACTTCCATCTATGGTGTAATAAGACAGTCCAAGGTCATTCTTTCACGTGTCGATCTCCACTTGCCCTGGCACCATTTGTTTAAGAGACGAATCTTTCCCTGTTGAATAATCTTCATGCTTGTTGAAAACCAACTGGCTGCAGATGCATGGGTTTATCTCTGGACTCTCAGTGCTACCCCACTCCCCAGTATATGTGGGTGCTTCTCAATGTCCTGGTTTCCCAAGAAAATCTCTGCCCACCTTTTCTTCCAGGCCTCCAGCACTCGATTGTACACCTCATCTGTAATCTTTAGCCTCAGGTGACTGCAGGGTGCTCCCCGCCTTACAGTGTTTTCTAGAAAAACCCACTGCTTTTCTGCCTCTAGTAAGTTCTGGGTTAGACGAAATAAAGGCAAGAACCATGCATCATTCCTTCAGGCATCCCCCAGACCTACAAACACAATTCTTGGTGGATAAGGGTAGCACTGGGGATGCTGGCTTCCATCTTCAAGACCACTGATGTCACCCCTGTGCGATACATTTTCAGTCATGCAAAATTTAGGTAGCACTATTATTGTTTTAACATAAACGGTTCTTACATACTTTTAATATATGAACGTACAAGATTTACTGCATTCCTAGATGCAGCCCAGTGTATCCTGAACTGTAGTTCCAGCCAGCTGGTAGGAACACTCGCCCTTTCCAATTGTTTCAGGAATTTCAGGAAAGCATGCTTAGGTGTACCCATCAGCTAGTTCTTCAGCTATAAATACCAAAAGATACTACTTATCCTTTCTCTCCTTCTCCGTCTCCCAAATATCCTGCCCAATTGCCTACTGCACTGGGCACAAGGCACACATCGTATTGAGCAAAGAGCTATCTTTGCAACAGTTACCAGACCATTAAAAATTAGCTGTTTAATTATAATATGGCTATAAATGGGGATACTATATAAATTTCTAGAGATTTTCTAATTTAATGTACAAGGAAGAACATAGATATTAGAACCTGAAACCAAGGGGAAAAACAGAAAGCAATAACTCAGTTTTCTTTTTTCTTTCATTGTCCTATGGCTAGGGCTTTCAGATTTTCTGTTTAAGTTGCTTGTGAGTAAGTCTCAGAAGCAATAATGTCTTACTTTTGTCTTGAAGTCATTTTAGAATGAGATTATCTGAACCATCTGAGGTGTGGGAAGTTCATCCAAAAGCCATTGTTATGAACAACTCTGGGTTGTCAGTTATTTGACGAAACATTTAAAAATGTACCACTAGTAAACTTCGTTTTCTATAGTTATACCATATGCTAGAACTTTTTAAAGTCCATTCGATCAACAACAATAAAATAAAGCAAATAGAGTAACCGTGACTCTGACTTTGATTCATTGGTGTTAACTGTTTTTTACCCAACTACCATGTATGATGTGAATTGCTTAAATTCCGCTGTAACAATAAAAGCACTTGTGTCAAAATGTGAAAGCCTTCTATCAGTCAGAAACAAATTATGTTTTTATGCTTGAATAACTATTTTAATGCTTTATTATATTAATATAACCTCTCCTCCACAATAGATACTCGGTAGGCCTTTATTAAAATGTCACATATCAGATGTCAGATTGTAAAATCTAAGATAAAAATTTGGGGATTTGTTTTAGAGAGGATTAGAAGTAACCAAACTGTTATAAGACAAATTACATTGGAGAAGAAAGTATTAACTATTTGGACACATTGATTTTAAACAGTGAAAGGGTAAGGAGTAGTATTAAAATATTCTAATTATGAGAATTTGTCCAAAGGCTGTTCATCTCCCATTATATATAATAAATAAAATAAAGAAATATCTAAATTTCAAAAGAATAACAAAATGATACAATTGTTAGTGTATCCAACAAAAGTCTGTTTTTTATAAATTATAAAATGGGAGAGTGAATGCTCATAAAATTATGTTTCCTAAAAAAGAATGTAAAATATTGCGGTCTGAATCCTCTTTGGAAAATAGTATAATGTATCTAAATCTGATTACTATGGAGAATAAAAATAAATATTACAAAAATAATCCTAATACCCATGAAAGTTTTAACATTTTACTGCATATTTTCTAATTTTCTACAATGAGCCTCCATTGTTTTGAAACTGGGAAAGAAGAAAAAATAAATGTTAATCACTAGGATTTGTCAAAGATAGAATTTAGATATTTGCATTTCCAGTATGGGCACATATGTGAGGATGAACAGGAATGCTATGTATTAGTTCTAAGAAACCATTCCTTGATTCAAAGGATTATGAAACTACTAACAACTAATGAAGTCTTTTACCTTTGAAATAATCATAAACAAGATAGACATCTTTCTTCCCGAAATGAATTAAGAGTAGTTTTATTTTTCTCTTGGAGGCTGGAGAATCAGCTCGGTTATCTCATTCAGTTTGGGGGTTTTTCATTGTCACTAATAAGCTCATCAGCCTTAAAGGGTTTTTTTAATCATCAACATGAATCCTAGAATCAGGCATCTTAAATATTCAGGCTACATTTGCTGAAGGGGAAAAACCTGTCAAGAGTAGTTCCTGATGGGAGGAAGACTCCCTGTGACAAAAGATCTTTGTGTGTCTTATCTGTTTGTTTGTTTTCTCTGTCACTAGTACTGGGATTCTAACCTTAGGGAAAGCCCTGGACAGGGAGAGCACGGATCGCTACATTCTGATCGTCACTGCTTCCGATGGCAGGCCGGATGGGGTGAGTACTTGGCCTGGGGACCGAAGGGTTGTAAGCACAGTGCTGGAGAAACTGAGAGACTTGTAGTCCGATACTCCGAAACAATGTATCACCATCCTGAGTCCAGGAATAATCTCTTTCACGAGGAGCAGCTCCTTAAATTACTTGGAGAAGTGGTCTTTTCTCCAATGCACTCTTTTAATAGATGAGCGTATACTCTGAATCTCTTAGGAACAGAATAGATATTTGTGATTGACATTCTTACCCAACTCGTGGGGAAATTGAAGTCTAACAGCCTAGAATGCAGTCCATGAACAGGATCACCTGCACTGCGTCCCAAAATGTGTCCTGGCTGTTTTACCCTATCGCAGCCTGTTCCCTTTAATGTCAGTTTTTGGTGGGGGTGGGGGGACTGCAGATAAATGTCTTGAAGCACTTAGGAAACCAAGTTGACTGATTCCACAGGTCATTTGTAAGCAGCACTCAGGGTCCTGACTAATCCTTGGTGATGGAAGTGCTTTACATGGCCCATAATTCCAGACAGGATAAATTTTGTTTAGTCCTTCTGGAGTGTTTTAAAATCATTTGACTGTATTCTTTAAACCACCTTGCTTACAACCACTACTGTTCTAATTTTTAAACACTGTAACATTTCAATTGTTGCTAACAGGTCATTAGACTTTTTTCAACATTTCTATGGCACGGAGTAGTTTCCTGTTTAGTCAGATGCTTATAGGCAACTCAGCACGTTATAGGCCAATTCAGTACTGTTCTCTGGAAATAATTTCAAATTCAGGTTGGGAGCATAGGTGAGGCTCACCCAATTACAATAGCAGCATAGCTCCACCTGACTTGAAATTAATTGATTAATCTGTATGGTAGGTTGATTGGGGGCATATGATGCTCTCCTCACACTTATTTGAAGAGGATTGCTCAGAAAATTAATCGATGCATCTGCCAATAATAAGCCATTTGCCATTTCTCAAACATTAGGTAGAACAGTTATATGTAGAAAATAAAATAGAGTAAAACCTTGGTTTGCATGCATAATTCGTTCTGAAAACATGCTTGTAATCCAAAGCACTCGTCTATCAAAGCAAATTTCAAGAACCATTGGCTCAGTTGTGATTATGTGACATTCAGCATCACGTACCACTCAAGTATTACAAGATGTCGCTCATTTATCAAGTTACAATTTGTTAGAAATGTTTGCCCATCTTGGGGAATGCCTGCAGAAGAAGTTATTCACATTCCAAGGTTTTGCTGTATACAGGACAGTCTGAGTAAATAGTGTGGCCAGGACAAAGTACTTAGCTGTGTGAAGAAAAACAAAACTGAGATTAAGTTTTAATCCTTGATTAAGGATTAATCAAGGTGTCCTTGATTAAGAGTGTGCCTGGGTTAGACCTACATGAAGAAGGCAATGGGAGTCTCAAGAAGACAATAAGTGAAGGCTTTGCTGTATGGTGGAAGACTAATTGGTAACTTGGCCAGGAAATAATGGAGGGAGGATCCTGAGGAATTACTCAGCATGGAGGAAGGGGTGTCAGTAGAGTGAAGTAAAATAAGCAAGGAGCACTCAGGTCAGCTATTAGAATAGAAAAAAAGAAAACAGGGGCGCCTGGGTGGCGCAGTCGGTTAAGTGTCCGACTTCAGCCAGGTCACGACCTCGCGGTCCGTGAGTTCGATCCCCGCGTCAGGCTCTGGGCTGATGGCTCAGAGCCTGGAGCCTGTTTCCGATTCTGTGTCTCCCTCTCTCTCTGCCCCTCCCCCGTTCATGCTCTGTCTCTCTCTGTCCCAAAAATAAAAATAAACGTTGGAAAAAAAAAATTTTTAAGAAAAAAAGAAAACATAATGCACAGCTTTGGGATACATCAGGTTACAAATCAGATGTTAATGGCAGTGATAATAGCTAGGAACCTTTTAAAAATCATTCCTTAGACAAGAGAACAGATAGAAAATAAATAGTATATTAAGATATCTGGTATAGTGTCAATCCACTGATTATGGGTTTCTCCACATCAAAAACAGAGAATTATGGGTTAAATATAGTGGTTTAATTTCTTCTAGAGCATTTTTCTTTCTTTTTTTTTTTTTAATTTTTTTCAATGTTTATTTACTTTTGAAGGAAAGGGAGAGAGACAGAGCATGAGCAGGCGAGGGGCAGAGAGAGAGAGAGACACAGAATTCGAAGCAGGTTCCAGGCTCTGAGCTGTCAGCACAGCTGACACAAACCATGAGATCATGTTCTGAGCTGAAGTCGGAAGCTCAACCGACTGGAGCCACCCAGGCATCTGGAGAGCGTTTTTTGTTTTTGTTTTTTTTTTTTCTGGTTACTTGTGTATGTCAGACCCCTTGGACAGGTCATTTAGCATTTCCAGCTCCCCCACATTTTCATTCGTATGATCAATAAGGTCTCATTCAGCTTTAAAATTATGATCCTTTTAAGTGAAGGTGTTTTATTTTCAAAAGTTTGTATTGAGAGTACTAGTAGAGAAAGGAATCAAAAAAAAAAAAAGCTTCTTAAGTTAATTCCATTATTTATATAATGTTAGGGATGGACTTACAAATGGGTACATATAGCAGGTTCCTGAAGGAGAAAGTGATTACATAATCACAACTGTCTCACATTTTGATAGCATTCTTCTTATCTGTATGTTTAAACTTACTCCTTTGTAGAGTTATGGTAAAACTAACCATTCGACCTTAATGGTTATGGTTTTCAAGAAAGATATTTAATGGGCAGTGACCCCAGGTGGATGGACTCTTCTTAAATCAAAATGATTACCAGCAATTTGTGTGAAACAGATTGAGAAGATATAATTTGATTTCATCATAAAAAAACCACCTCCCTGCAATCTTCAAAATGTGGTTAGGGGAGAAGAGGGCTAATATTCTAGTGGTCATTGCTGATGTGTTGTAGACACAGTTGAGGGAACTTTTTTTGATGTTCTTGTATTTTTTTCCCCCTTTTCTAAATGTAACTTTGTCAAGAGTAGTTTAAAAAAAATCTATACATGTAAGTTACATATCTCATTATAAATAGACTTCTTTAGCTGTATGACTACAGATAAGCTCATACTTTCTGGATTTTAGTAGTTATCTACAGTTACTTGGTATTACTTACAAATCTGTGAAGTTGAAAATTCCTTAATAAAGCTTCTACCATATTTTATTCCAATATTTTCACATTTTTGGTGAAATAGACTTTGAAAATTTTATATATCGTACACGTTTTTAAGCAGTTGTGTTTTACCTAATTTATAATAATAACATATAGGATAGCTCCCAAATGCATTTTTTGGAAGGAATATACACTCAATTTCTTTTCAGAAGCTTCTTTTTCACATTTATTTATTTATTTCACATTTATTTTACCTATAAACTAAATTTCACATTTCACATTTCACATTTATTTATTTCACATTTATTTTACTTATAAACTAAATCCAAACGATCTGAGCTAAAAATACATTTTTTGGGAAAATTTTATTGGAAAATGTGGGCAAACTTTATTATGCTTATGGATACAATTTGATCAACAGAGAGGGAGAATTTTTCCTCGAGTCTTTTATGGTCCCTGGCTGGGTCTGAAAATTAAACTGACAAAGTCAGACTAACAGGAAAAAGCGCATTTATTTAAGTGTTACATGACATGGCAACCCCCATAAGGAAACGAAGACCCAAAGAATTAGTGAAATCTACTTGCTATAATAGTGGGTAAAAGGATCAGAGGCAGGTGCAGAAAAGCAACTAAACTACACGGAGAGGCTGAAGGGAGCTATGAATTATTTTAACAAGGTCAGCCTACGTAGAATTCTCTCCATCTCAATTTCTTGCTCTTGTTGGGCATAAAAATGTTACCTTCCTTCTCATACAGGGAATACATCTTTCACATAGCAATTTAATATCCTGCTTTTAAGAAAAAGAAAGAAGGACTGAGTGTTTTTCCTGTATTTGTTGTTCTTCAAGTACCTTTATCTCAAAAGTCAATACACCGGAGTGGCATATTTTGGGGTGATGTCCTCTGAACTCCTTCAACAGTCAGTGGCAGCAATAGACTGTAGGAATAGGCTTGTAAGTACGGGGAAGCCCAAACAGCAGGGGCTTAAACAAATCAGGGTTTGTCTCAAATATAAAGAAGCGTTGAGGTGGGCAGGAAATGGTTGGCGCGGAGGCTCCACAGTGGCATCAGGGTGCCCTCTGCCTCATTTCTGCTCTGCACTTAATAGTGCTTGCTTGCACCTTCATTCCTGGTACCTAATGGTCTTATGGTGGCTGATGCAGCTCCAGGCACCTACTCTCCATTGCAAGGAGCAGAGGGTAAAGATGCCCTCTTTTCTCATGGAGCTGGAGCTTTTCCAGGGACCACACCTAGCATACTGCTTCTTACCTTATTATCCATACTGGGCTGAAAGACAGCTAGCTAGGGAGTAGGGCTTGTGGATTACAGATGTCCTTAAACCAAAAACACAGCAAAATACATACATGTGCAAATCACAGTGAAAGATGTAAACATGCAAATTGAGGGCAGGATTTCCTCTTTTGTTGTTGTTTCTTTAAAACAAATGTATCAGTTGTCCATTTCCAATAGGCTGATTCTTATTCAAAACCCAAAGTTGTTCTGTGGGTGTGGATATTTCTGACCAGATCCCATGAGTTCAGCAATCTTGTTTGCTATATCTGTAGAATGCTCTAGAATGCCTAGCTTGACTTACTCAGTTATGGCTTTTACAGTGAATGTCGGTGATGTTTTACAATTTCAGATTGGCAATAGGCTTAGCATCTATGCTTGGGCCTTGAACTAGTATTATTCCCTGAATGTCTTTTAAACATGATGATATAAATTAGCAATTAGAATCTAGAAGTGAACAATTAACTGTTTTAATCAAACTATGGGGGAAAAAAGAAAGGAAAAATATATATGCAAGAAGACTTGTGTGGGAAATTCAAATAACTCAATTTTAATATAGTTAGTTTAATAAAACTGTAGAATGAAATAATTCTGCCTACGTATATGTGTGTCTACAATAAATATATATCCTGATATATCCTGGTGTTATTTGAGAAAACAAAACCGCAGTGGGTTTATTTGGGTGTATAATTTTGTAAAGAGATGTGACCATGTAATTTTAAAAGAGAATGAGCTACTTGTTCATTCTCTTTGAAAAGCATAGATTCGTATTTCTTGGTTTGGGGGAACAAAATACTGATATTTTAGTGTTTTCTGAAGGAAATATTCCAGAAATTTGATATTTTTTCATTGTGAGATAATCTATGATATTCTTCTAGTTTCTATTATATGTGATATATTAACATGTATTATTACAAAATGTTACATATACTATGAAGTATGTACTCTCCTCATGCAGTGCTCAGATGTGCACAGAGTTAAAAGCTCCTGTATTTTTTTTACACCTAATCCAATCTTCATGAGCCCACTCTGCTACCTAGATTGTAATGTGTATCTGGGCTGGGTCAGGTCCCACTTGCTTAAAACAACATCCCAGCATCTTAGGTTTTAAATACTCTTCTAGGTGAACACTCACCAGTGCAGCTGCTGATTGTCTCCTCCTCTCTTCCCGGCCCTCACCCTAAAATTGTACAGGGGCAGGTGTGATTACTGGTTCTTGGTGTGGGGAGGGGGGCACCCAGCTTGAATGCCTCCATCTGTGCTGGCGTCTGTTTATATGGTGCGTGTGTGTCTGTTTTGGCCTCTCAACTGCGGGCTTTTTAATTTGATCCAGTTCCCTAATGACCCTTTGGGTGTTTGGTGCATCCATTGCCACGTAGAGCTGACATGAATTGATGTGAATTGACATGACCACCGAGGTCCTCCGCCCTCACCCGAGGCCTTGCTCAGGTAGTGATCTCTCAGCATCTGCGATTCCTGAGCACACAAAGAAACCCCGATTCTCTCTCTAGCCACCTGTCCTCGCCACTGCTGCATATTCACCACGAGGTGCTATTAGATGTGACTGCCATGGAGATTCTCTGGAGGCTTCCATATTCCACGCGAGTCAGCCACTGTTTCTCCCCAAGTTCTCTTACTTTCTCAGCACCTATCACCACGTTCCCTAAGTGCTGTTCCAGTGCCTCGTGGATGTAGACGTGGCCCAGAGTGGTGGAGGACAAGGGGTGGAGAGGAGGACCTTTGCATCCGATCTCCTTGTCCTCTCTGTGTCTCCCCTTCTGCTCCCATAATCCAGATAGGAAGGCACCCCTTTTCCTACTTTTCTGGGAGACATTTATACTCTTTCATTCTCAGAAGGGGAAAAAGCCTCCCATGTCAGCCTCACTGCTAGGAAGGTCGCCCTCGGTCATCGGAGAAACTCTATAATCTGGGTCAGCCTGGCTTGCCTCTTGATGTTGTAGCCACAGGATGATTTGTAGCTATGAATAAAAATGTTTTGGATTAGTACTTCCTAAAAAGAATGCTCAATGCAGAGTCTATACCTTCTGCTTGTCCTATTGAGCGACAAAAATGGTCAGATCCTAGACACATCCTCATTGTTTCCATTTTTATTGAAAGGAATTAAATGTACTAATAAAAGTTATTTGGAACATGCATGTCCATAGAAACTTGTAAAGGGTGTGTGTGTGTGTCTGTGTGTCTATGGATACATTTCTACATTGACAAAAAGAAAAAGGCGGCTACATCGTTCCATTTTCTATTTATCAATTATATAGTATATAGTGCAGATTCTTCTGTCAGTTTATGAGTATATAGTTTCATTTAGGCCCATGTCAGTAGAAATCATCATAATTATATCTTCAGTAACTGGAGAATGAATATATTTTGAACACCCTAAATATCTTCTAGTTAAACCAAGTTTTCAATAATTTAAGAATTTAGCTTGATAGATTCAATAAAGTCCATAATGTGAAATAGAGGAAGATTACAAGATATTTTTTAAAAAAAGTTCTCATGAATAATAAAAAATGGTTTGTGTAGATGAACATACGTATGTTTGTATTTTTTTTGTTTGTTTTTGACTTTGACTTTACATCTCACGTGTTTTATACTATTCCAAACCAAATATAACATATCAGTGACTTTATTTCAGGGCCATACAGTTTCTGAAAATAAATGTGTATCCACATTGTCTCTTACAACAACCTGTTTGCATTGTTGAGAATTTAATATGTGCTGTAAGGATTTATCCATGATGTAAAACAAAATAAAAATCTGTGACACATTATAATTAAAATAAGTAATGACCCCAAAAGTGATAATTGGTGGAATGTAGTATTTAACTGCAACTATTTCCAGCTGGTGTAGTGAAATTAGAAGTCGGTACAACTTTTGAGAAAACAGGCAGTAAGACAGATCTCCTTAATGCAAAGCAGGTAGCTTTGCACTGATCAAGCTTGTTAGTTTGGTATCTGATCTTTTTTATGTAATTGGAATAATATAAATTGATTTTCAGATTAATTGGGAACATGTGTTAGCTAACATAGTGTTCTTTTTATCTACTTTACCTAAAATGACCTGAGCTGATTTCCTAAGTATTTCATCTTAACCAACTGAAAATCTGTGCTTGATAAGATACATAAACACCCTGTAGGGCACAGCACCATGTTGAAGTATGATTGCCGTCTTCCTGAACCAACCAAAAAATGTACATGATTGTGCTTTACAACTAACTAATCTACTCTTTCAGTAGATTTAAATGAATAGAATCAGTAGGTCTAAGGTGTCACCCGGGCATTTTTAATGATTAACCAAGTGATTCTGATGTAAATGGTTTTCAGACTACACTTCAAGAAATACATAAGCTAGAAATTATTCTATGTGCATTTTTACTTAATAATTCTATAAAGAGAGACATGGATTCTCCTCATGTCATACACAGTTACTAAGATATAGAGAAATACATCTACATGGTCCTTAAATTTCAGTCCCTATTAGCACAAAATGGCGGACTTGTTTAACTTTCCAGATTACTTGGTGATCCAGCTGTCTTCTGCATTACTCAACTACAATCCGTAGTCTTTGAGCACCAAAACAGTCTGAAAACATCATACACCACAGTGTCAAGAATGGGGATTTGAAAGAATAGGATGGAAATCCATTTAGAAGATTGACAAGGAAATACAGATAGATTGGTATAAAGAGGGTCAGACAATTTGAAGGAAAGTCAGCAGACTCTAGTGTGGCTGCTCTTAGGTTTTGACTCCACGCTGTTATTTTTAATGTCCTGTTCACTCTCAGGCAAATTGGGAACTACTACTACTATAAAAACATCCTTTTACTGGTTTTATCTCTTACACAACTTTGAGAGAAATAACATTTGTTAAGCTGTTTTTTGTTACAAAAGGAAGGTAGCCTTGTTGGAGAAAATTTGGAAAATATATAAAAATTAAAAGAAGCAAATTAAATTTTCTGTATGTCATTGAATCAGATCCTATTTGGCTTTATAGAGACCCACATATGTCTACATACAAGTGTGAGCTTGTGCTTGTGCATCTTTTAAATTAAGTAGTTTCACGGAGATACGCACACAGAAGAATGCCCAAACCTCACTTGTGCAGCTTAACGAATTTTCACATAGTGAACACATTTATGTAATCAACACTTAGAGCAAGAAACAGAAATTAATTGGCCCCCAAAAGCCCAGCCTTATGGCTGTGGCATTCCCAGCCCACCTTCTTCACAAACGTGACCCTATTCTGACTTCTCTCACAGTGGAGACATTTGCCAATCTTTGAAATGTATACCCTGGGAGTCATATGGTGTGTGGTGCTTTGTGTCTGATTTCTTACACTTTGCCTTATGTTCATGAAGATTATCTGTGTGGTTACTTGTTACAGTGATTTGTTCATTCTCAGTACTGTATATTCTTCTACTGTACACAGAAAGCAATCTATATAAGCATCTTTATGGGTAGGCATTTAGGTTGTTTCCTCATTTTGACTAGACCACACTCTTCTGGTCATCATTGGCATGCCTTTAAATAAAAATTTTACTGGACTTTTACATATAAAAACATGTACAAATCATACTGAATGGTTGTATGAATTTTCACATAATAAACCCACCAACTTAGCCAGCACACAAATAGAGAAAGAACCCATATGGATACCCAAGAATTCCCTGCTATGCATGGTAAATTTAATGACTCCTAGATATTGCATGTGAAAAAATAATAAATCTTGGGGTAAAGTCATATTGCTCAAAAGAGGATATACTTTTGCCTCTGTTAAAATAGGAGAAAACCACCCTAATTCAATCAGAGTTTGAAAGTTGGGTTTTAGTCACAGTGAGGCATGGTCTAGACCCCATGAAGAATTATTAAGAGAGTGTAGAACTTCAGTGATCCCAACGGGAAGGAGGGGACATTTCCCAGGTCCTGGCCTCCTTGGTGGCTGAGGAATGCAGTGTTTGACCCCTCGGTCCCTGATGGCTGTCTCCTCAGTCACTCCCTCTGAACCTCGTATTTCTGCTCAGCATGTCAGCCTTTCACCGCACATCATTTGCAAGTAGGACAAACTGTGTTGGTATCTTTTAAAACAAAATTTGGGTAATTATTTTCTCCTGCTTTTTTTCTACTACTTTTTATTTACATCTTGTCACATAGTGTCGTAGCATAACAGATTTTTCAAGTTCCAGCTGAGAACTCTTTCTTTCTCTGATTCTGGCCCCAGGCTTCTGTGATCTACCCCACACTGTGACAGAGCTGGGGGCAGGGCATTTGTTCTCAGGCTTTGATTAGAGAGAACCATTTCCTGCTTGGCTCACATCTGATGTTCCTTGATTGTGCAAAAGTCGTTGACCTACATAATAGACTCTGGTTGCAACAGGCCAAGGACATACCTTTTCACCAGGTAGCACATACTGCTGGTAGATGTGCCTGCTTACCTTTTTCTTGGGCTGTATGATCCCAAGGTAATCACTTCACTCATGGTATATGATGCTCAGACTCCTGGTTTATATGTGAACCCCGAAAATGATGACTATAGTATTTTCTGATAGCACTTACTTACCTGAAAATACCCACTTGATGCACTGCGCTCTTTTATAATGTACAAGTTTTATTTTCTAAGTAGTGAAAAATGTAAGTGATCAAGGCTACGGAAGTGTTACATTTCAGAGAAAAGGAGGTACACGTGTGTATAAACAAAAGCTTGCCACCCGTAAAATGTGAACAAGATAAAGGCAAAATCACTTCCTAAAAGTAAGCCTCCAGGAAATACTTGACATTTTCAAGAAGATGTTTGCCCTTTAATGTCATCATTTGCTTTTTCCATGTGGGTTTTTGAGGTGCTGGAAAATTGCAAGCTTCCTCCTTTTTTTTCTTCTTTTTCCTTTTTTGGAAAGCTAGGGAGTAGGAATAGTAATGAGATGCTCTTCAGCTAGACAAATGCCAAGATGGCCAATTAGCTGACATCAAAACAAGAATAACTCTTTTCACATGGAATCTTTTTTGTTGTTTCTTTTAAGACCTCAACTGCCACGGTAAATGTGTTAGTGACAGATGTCAATGACAACGCCCCAGTGTTCGATCCCTATCTGCCTCGAAATCTGTCCGTGGTCGAAGAAGAAGCCAATGCGTTTGTGGGTCAAGTAAGGGTAAGTGGCGCGTATATATCAAGTGCATTTTTTAAGTGAATACGTTTCATATATTTTAATTTCAAAAAGACATTCAGCTAATGCAGGGTACAGTGGACCATTAGAAGTGTTGAAAGCGATCAGCGAGATCACTTGGGTATGAGGCGAAACACCAGTAAAGTGCCTTCATTCGCAATCACAGTGCCGGATACTCTTCCAGATTTTTTTCCCCGTAAATCACATTGTGTCCATTTGGCTTTACCTCGTTAAGCTTGTTGATTTACATTTTAGGACCATCAGGTGTTTTAAATGTTGATTAATTTAAAGTATTCTTTTCTTAATATATATTTTTATTTTCTGGAATTATGCTAAGATATTTGTAGAGAAATATGTGATAGCTCTACCATTAACTATGAATTTGTAGGTGCATCCCTCAAAATACAGATGTTTGGAGGTAAATTCATCTGGTTGTGTAAACATGCCCTCAGCATTCTCTGGGTACCTGTATTTCACACACAACTTTTGTCCAACGTGTTCTCCTTCTTGACTTATTTATTAGCCAGTTTTTATTAGCCAGTTTCTGTAGTTCCTTTGATGCATAATCCCATTTTTCTTATAGCAGGGGAAATATTTCCTCAGCTGGGCCATACTTGGTCTTGAACTTGGTAAAGGGTCTAGAAGCCATATGCTGAGGGCACATTTTGAGGATGACACCCCTGTTGTGAAGCATCTACCTGAGATGAGGCATCTGTGTGGGCCACAGGCAAGGGAAGAACCCTTCTCTCGGAAGGAGTGGGGCATCCCAGTGTGTGAGTCCAGACTTTGGGATCGTACCCTTTCCCTGTTAATGCCGCGAGCCGAGAACAGGAGGTTTTCTGGTGCTTTGAAGCAAGCCTTCTCTACCAGGCAGCTGCACTTCCAGTCAGATATAGGGTCTGGCATTCAGTCCAGTTTCCTCTCTGGCTGCAGAAGAGGAGGGCTTCTTTAAACAATGTCACAAAGACCCTCTGCCTTCCACACCAAGCCCTGGGGGTTTCGCTGAACAGTTGGAGCTCATCAGTGTTTTCCCTTAGAGCTTTGACGATAACTTACAACAACTTCACAGCCATTATCGTCATCATTGTCAGACTCGCTCTCAAATCCTGCGGAGGTCACATAAGGCATACGTTCCCTTGTGCTTTTATGCCACCCGAGCTCGCCGCAGGGGAGAGGTTTGTAATTGTGCCGCGACAGTGCGCCCGGGAGTCTTGATGTCATGTAGCCAGCAAGCCATCAACTCCAGAACCCTGTATAATAATACCTCTGGCGTCAAAACTCTCACCATGAACTCGGCCAGAAAAGACCTGTAGACAAAAGATTGAGGAGTTCAAGTGACACTAACAGGAAAGTGAGGAAGTGATGCAGGGAAAAGACAGGTACCAGTGCAGGGCTGGCTACTGCACAAGTCCTCGTGAGGAAAACTGGAGCTCAATCCCAACAACAAATCTAGGAGATCATATGGCCTGGAGTTATCAATCCTGAGAAGCGAGGGAACTGGCAAATTCATGCACGAAACCCTGACAGTTCTCGGTCACTGATGCTTTGGAGGGCATTTTCAGTACTTCTTGCCTCCAGTGCAAACAAGCGGCCAGGTCTCTGCAGTTCAGATACAGGAGTATTCAGTCAGACTGCACACACCAGCAGGTAGAAGTTGGCCACAGAGTATACCTGCTCTGAGGGCCACAGGTGGGGCACTAGCAGTTTCTATAACACCAAGCAGACAAGATGATAAAATCTGAGCGGCATGTGCAGAAAACACAGAAGAGGAGGCAGTGCTGGCATTTACTCATGAAGGATGAGTATTGACGAGAAGAAAATTGGGAGGGGTTGGAAGCTGTCTGGCAGATAATTGCATGAATAAAAGCACAGACCCAGAGCACTGACATGTCACATTACAGGAAATTAGATGTGCCACATTGTAAAGATTTCTCTGTGCGTGTTGGAGAAGGTGGCGGGGGGACCCCTGCAGGGTGTGACGGATGGCGTCACTAGATTTTTATAAAGCTTACTCCTGGGTAGATTGTAATGGGAGATTCTAAATTCAGAAAGCTGTATTTAGTCACATCTACCAATTATTCAGAAAGAATAAACAGGTACTGAAATCACTTAGGAAAATTATCTTTTCCATTTCTCATACTTTACCTGACATTGGAGAGTAAAGGCCATATGGAATATATAAGTAATCATAAGTAGGCATTAATATAATGATTAATTTTTCATTATTTTTATTTTTCCTTTCTCTTTATTTTCATCACTTTCCCTAGTGATTCTTCATCTTTGAAGGAATTATAGCATTAACTGTGTTTCTTGTCTCCTACTTCTAAAATTCAACAAGGAATGGACTTTGTAATGTATTTTGGCATTAAAAATTGAAGTACAAACCCTGGCACTCATAATTTGATAAAGCAGTAATTGTCATGGACTTTAGGCAATAACATCTTTTCACAAAAACCTAAAATGACTGAAACTAAAGAGGAACATGAAAACGTGCAAAGCAGGTGCATACCACTGATTCCGCCCAGTCCCACAGAAGTTGTAACGTCCATAGGATGGGATTTTCATGCATCCTAACAGTCTCCTGTTGCTACCTAATGAGAATTTTATGATACATTAATTTCACTAAATGACTCCTGCCCTGCTTATAGAATTTATTTCTAGTTGTCACCAGAACTCTATGAAGACACACTTAAAACCAAAATACATATGGTTATTTCTTGTACTGAATTTGAGTTACCGACTCCAGAGTTTTTGTTCTAATGATGTGGTGGTGTGTTAATCCACTGTTTGCATTCCAGTGCTAAAGGCACTTTTTATTTACTTTTTAAGGTACTAAGGCAGTGTCGTAGTAACTCAACTTTATTAAATAGGGAATACTTCTGAAGCAATATTTATGGATTGTGCAACGCAAAGTTTCATCAGCATGTTAAAAAATAAACTCCCAACCTGCAACGTTTTAACGGAGAGCTCACTATACGCCAGTACCATATACCGTACTTAACTTTGAAAACTATTTCCATATTCCCAGGGCACTTGTAGCAGTGGCATTGTTGGGGAGAAGAGAATGTGTGCAGAGTGAAACCTAGCAAACACAGCGAGAACACACTCTGTGTCGATGTCAAGTGTCAAAGTGGCGTCCTGGTGATTTACTGAAGGACGAGGAGCGCCACAAAGGAATAAGTAGCTGTGTCAGTGTTCATGGGAAAATGTATTCATCTGCAGTATCTGGACAAATTAGTGAGATTCTAGGTTGGAACAAACAAGGCAAAGAAAGATACCAGGTGGAGATGACCCAGGACAGAGCTGGGCTGAAGAGGCAATTTGAGAACAAGTCAACAGTCTGACAATAATGGAAGATTTCTTGAGAGGAGTTCTGGAAAAGTGATTAGGAACACGTTGAGTTCTGACGGGGAAGACCAGGGGGCTTGCTAGAGAGACTCGGTGTGTCGGCGTAAAGTCTTATTTAGTGGTTAGTGCCTTGCACAGCATGTCACGGGGGGAGCATGTAGGGGGATCTGCGTGCATATTCTGATGGTGGACCACAAGCGTGCCAACAGGGTATCCCCAGTGAGGTGTTGGTTGTAAGAGGCCTCACACCAGCCACGGACAAAATCCCTGCCCATTCCAGATCCCGGGGTATGCAGAGAAGCAGCAGAAGACACATGCTTGTGTGTGAGAGAGACACAGAGAGAGATTGTATATTAGAGAGGATCTAATAAATAATATCTATATATATATATATATAGATAGATAGATATAGATATAGATAGATATATGAGAAGATATGTATACACACATACGTGTATATAGAAATACTTAGGTATGTAGGTATTATTGTTAAATAAGGTTAATAGTTGAGGGTAAAGAGGCTGGGTCTACTGTTGAGATTATGTCATTTCTTTTTTTTTTTTTTAAGTTCAGTAAACTGCTTAGATGTGTTTCCCAGACCCTATTTATCGCTAAATCAGAAGGACCCCAGGAAAGGTTCACCCTGATGTGTGAGAATCAGGCGGCCAGGTTTGGTCCCACCACACACCCTGGGTCTACAGACGTGGGCCCTCAATGCCATGGATGCCATTTTCATTGATCTGCTCAAAGAAGGTCTGACAGATGGACCCCCGAGTCTGGGTGAGAAGTGCAGAGGAGATAAAGGGGAGACCTGTTTCAGTAAACATGGTCTTCACTGCTGGGTCACCAAAAGGACCTCTTTGTACTTGTCTGACAGAGTTTAGCCTGAGGGAGGAGAAGCTATTTTCACTTTGTGACACGTGCCCAGGAGGCACTTTGTGGAGATTTGGAGTGAGTGGGAGGTGAGGCCCCCAGAGGCCTTGGAGGCTCGTCCAGCTGCCTGCCCTCGGACAGCAGCTCGCGGAGAGGTTCCTCAGGGGCCACAGTTCTGCTGAAACTTGTCCTGTTTTTCAGAATAGCCTTGGGCATGAAAGCCCACACAGCGGCAGTGAAGGCACACTTGGAAACCACCCTGTCTGTTACGTTTAAAGCAGGTTCTTAGCAGTGTAGATGATACAGAGTGAGCCACTTCCTGGCAAACCTCTAATCGGTGCCTTGCAGCAATTCTTACACTGCATGGACTTCTTTAGCTCTAAGTGACAACAATAGAGGCCCTGAGTCAACAGAATGTTCTTCCAGTTCTAAAACAAAAGTGGCTGTATTTGTTTAACCTGAAACAGAAATGCAGTCCCAGTGTGAGGTCTGCACGCTAAGTTCCAGCTACGGGAAAGTGCTAGCAGTTCAGTCTAAACCCTGAAAGCAATTTTGAAGTCATTAGTGCACGTCAGTGTTTAGAAGGGGAGGGCAGGTGTTCGCTTTAAAAAGAAATTGGTGGGGTGTCTGGGTGGCTCAGTTGGTTGAGCGTCCTACTTCAGCTTGGGTCATGATCTCACGGTTCACCAGTTCAAGCCCCGTGTTGGGCTCTGTGCTGACAGCCCAGGGACTGGAGTCTGTTTGAGATTCTGCATCTCCCTCTCTCTCTGCCCCTCTGCTGCTCGTGGTCTCTCTCTCTCTCTCTCTCTCTCTCAAGAAAAAATAAACATTAAAAATTAAAAAAAAAAGAAATTGGTGTTTCCTCCAAATACACAATTTAATATGAAGCAAAGTAAATCTGAACCTCACTGCTGTGTCTCTGATGAATGTCCTTGTTGTCTCTCTGTGTGGGGCTCTAAAAATGAAATGAAGGTGGGGAGCTTTATGGTGTTTTATTTATTTTTTGTAGCTCACTCTGACATTCAACAGTGCCTAAAACTATAATACTTCTTTTTTAAGTGGGCCACAAGTGGGGGATTTTATGGGTTCTCTTGTCAAGTCAAACTATATAAGGCAAATACTATACTCACTCAACTAAAGAAAGAAGCCTGCACAATTTGAAAAATTGGTGACCTGTATTTTAAGGCTGTTACCTAAAAATATTTATAATGGAGATTTATCTGTTGCTTGTGAATATTTTTTTAATTTTTTTTTTAAGTTTACTTATTTATTTTGAGAGAGAGAGAAAATGAGCAGGGGAGGGGCAGAGAGAGAGGGAACTTGAGCAGGGGCGGGGGATGGGCACAGAGAGAGGGAGAGAGAGAATCCCAAGCAGGCTCTGCTCTGTCAGCACAGAGTCTGACACAAGGTTCAATCCCAGGAACCATGAAGTCATGACCTGAGCTGGACGCTAAACCGACTGAGCCACCCAGATGCCCCTAAATATTTTTGAAACTCAGTCAATCTTTCAGATTCAATTAGCAATTCATAAATGAATTAGAAAATTTTGTGCTTATATTTTTGCACTGTTTACTTGAGACCTGTCCTTGGATCAGCTTTTAGTCTTTCTATCAGCTGTTATAATAAATACGTGTGCGTGTGCTTGCGTGTGTGTGTGTAAACATTCATAGGTGTGTATAGCCCCAGAAGTATGATGAATGATATCCACCCCCAACCTGATGGTCACCTCCATATTGCCAAATGTCATCTTTATCTGGATAACTTCACTGGTACATTTGAAGCCGATCTCTCTTTCCTTTTTCAGACCCTACTAGCTATCTGCTCTCGGTTTCCATGTTGAAGCACACCTGATTCCTCCTGCCTTTCCCTGGCTTCATTTGCTTCCTAGACCTTTTGTTTTAATATGTATAAGTCCCTTTTTTCTAGCTTCATTGAGGTATAATTGGTATTCAAAACGCAGCACATGACTCATGTATACAATTTGATGTGTTTGAGTTTGGATATATAGATGCATTCTGGTTACCATGGCCACAATTGAGGCAACGGACATGCCCGTCAACTCCAAAACTAACTTTGGCTCTTGTGCATGTCTTCTCAGTTGGCTTTCCACTTCTACATGTTCATTCTGGGACATTCCCTGCACCTTGTACCCCACAGCTTCTAGAACGTTTAGATTCTCATGTCTTCCACAGCTCTACCCCTTAGCGTTTCTGCTCCTTTAAGCTACAGCTTCAAATAAACCTATATCTGTAAAACTAACAGATGCCTCTTATCCAACATGACTAACACCGAACCCTTGTCTTCATGTTCCCCAGACAGGGCTTCCTCTCTGGAATTCTCCATCTCAACCTGTGTGTCTCCTCTTTCTTCCTCACTGTGCACATCTGGTCCCTTGCCAGTCCCGATAATTCTCTGTTTCTCACCTGATCTAATATCACAACCTCTTTCTTTTTAAAAACACAGAATTTAGTTTATTTTTCTATCCTTAAAGGCCACACTACATTTAAGAAATATCTTTATAGTTTCTTGACTTTATTGCTGTTTTTCTCACTTAATTGATTATCCTGACGGTAGTCTTTGATACCTCCTAGTTATCCTTAGTGCACCTGCTGGACCGCTGTCTCTAACCACCAGTTCAGCCACAGTAAGCACCTCTCAATGCAGAAAACAAGGTGTACCTCCCGCTGCTACTTCTCCAGCTTTCCCTGCATCAATGCTCACCTGCTTGCAGTTACTAATCATTATTCTCAGTAACTCCCCCAGGTCTCTGCCTCTGCTCACGCACCCACCTTGATTTCTTCCTTCTCCATTCTTTATTTAGAGAACTCATCTTTGAAAATCTGGTCAAATGTAGTCTCTTCCAGAAAAACTTACCTAAACTTTTCCATGTCCTAAATGATCCGTCCTCATGGCCCCATTTGTACTACGCACAACGTTTTGATAGTGCTTACCAAAGTATATGGAACTGATCTATTTATCCCAATTTCTTGGAAGCACAGACTGTGTCATATTGATCTGAGAGAACTGATACTCAGCCCAATATTTGGTTCTTAGAAGATGCTGAATTAAGCTAGACCTAATGGATTAAAATGATCTAAAAGTACCATTTTTTTCGATGAAGATTGAGATATGTTGTAGAAAGACAAGAGGTATAATATATGTCAACATCTGCAAGTATATATTTGGCTTACCACACACACATATGCATAAATAAACAAAGACAATGTTTTGATATTGGGTATCTATCTACTTTTAGAATTTTTTTATTCTTGAGAGAGACAGAGACAGAGCGTGAGCAGGGTAGGGGCAGAGGGAGAGAGGGACACAGAATCTGAAGCAGGCTCCAGGCTCTGAGCTGTCAGCACAGAGCCCGACATGGGGCTTGAACCCACGAACCGTGAGATCATGACCTGAGCCGAAGTTGGACGCCCAACTGACTGAGCCACCCAGGATCCCCAACTTTTAGAATTTTTTTAAACACAGTTCATGTAGTATAGAACATAGGGGGTTAATTTAAAAGGCAATGTTAATGCCAAGAACACCTGAAATTTCTAATCAGCCTAGAGCAAAATCTTGACCACCAGGAGACAGGGAAACAATAGGTTTAAGAAGATTACTTAGAGGAACAATGTAAGAGATACGCTCCCAGCCTGTGTGGTCATGTGTTTGGAATTGTATTTTCTACTCACCCGTTTACCATATATACTCTATTTAAATTATTTAATATTTGTCTAAGAAGAAATACTGTTTTTGCCTCACAAACCCTTGCTCCATTCATCTCGCTGTGCCTTTTAATGCCACATTACTTATTTATGAGATCCAACTTTATACAAATTGCACTTCTGTTTTATAGACTGATGAAAATTCATGGCCTGTTCCCTTTGGTTGGGTTCGGTTATCCTTTCGTGCAAATGTTACAGCCCACTACAATTGCTTACACCGACTTTACTGCCTGAGGAGGACGCTTGCCAATCAACTTCTGGTTTTACAGGAGGGATCCCAACTGTTTCTGAAGCTTTTCATTAAGACCAAATCTCATCCTTTAAACTTTAAGAAAGATGTGTAATATATAGAAAGGGATTGAAAGATACATGCACAATTTATTATAAGGTACACATGCGTGCAAGTAAGCCCAGGCACGTAATCCTCACTAGGAGAGCCCCCTGCCTGCTTCTTCCCACTGTCCCCCACCTTCCATTAACCCCTTTGATTAGTTTCTTGATTTCTATTGTAGACTGACCAACTCACTAAGCTCCCATAAACAAGATAGTCTAGTTACATCTTTTTTAAATTGTCTACAAATAGAATTGTAGAGTATGTGTGCTTTAGTAACTGCCTTCTTTTATTCACCTTATCTTTTTAAGAGTCAACTTTCTTCCCGTTGAGTCATGTATTGTATTTCCAATTTGCGGTTATACCACAGTTCGTATTCACGTTCTTACTATCGGCAAGTGCTGGAGTGGTTTCCAGTTTGAGGCTATTGATGCTGTTGTGAATACTTTCATATAATGTTTCCTGTGCACATGTGCCTGAATTTCTGTTATGAATATGAGTATATTTAACTTTATTGAAAATCCCAAATCGTTTTCCATACTGACTCTGACGGTTCTCTGAGTTAGTGATTGTCCCCGTCTACATTTTTGGTGTGTCAGTCTTTCTGATCTGAGCCAATTTGGTGTGATTTTGGTGGTCTCACACTGGAATCTTTATAAGCATTTTCCTGAAGAGATTGAATATGTTTTCAAAAACATTTACTTGCTATTTTGAATTTTTTCCCCAAAGTACTTTTTAAATCTGGTATCCATGAATATATTGGATTGCCATTGATTTTCTTCTTGAGTGTCCTTTTCATCTGTGAGGATTCTTTATATGTTCATGACTTACTGTTTATTCCATATATTTCAAACATCTAAAACTCTAGATCTTGTATTGCACTTTCTTTTTTTTTTTTAATGTTTATTTATTTGTTTTGGGAGAGAGAGAGAATGAATGAATGAATGAATGAATGAATGAATCCCAAGCAGGCTCTGCACTGTCATCGTATAGCCCAATGTGGGCTCGATCTCATGAATCATGAGATCATGACCTGAGCTTGAATCAAGAGTCTATTGCTTAGCCGACTGAGCCATCCATGCGCCCCATGTATTTCACTTTCTTAAAAGTGTCTTTCGATACATAGAGTTTTTAATTTTAAAACTTCCAACTTTATCCATCATTTTTATTGTTTTTTTTTTTTTTTTTTTTTTTTTTTTTGCTATCCTTGGGTCATGAAGATATTTTTCTATATTACAAAAAGTTTGTTGTTTGTGATAGGTCTATCATCTGAAGTTGATCTTTGTGTATGATGTGACATACATACCTACTTTCATTTTCTTTTATATAAATACCCATTTATTTAGTAGGCAAGTCTTTTCCCTCTATTTTCTTCTAGAGGTATTAACAGTTTCAGGTCTTCTAAGTCTTTAATACATTTTGAGGTGATCTTTGTATATGGTGTAATATAAGTGTTCAATTTCTTTCTTTTGCATGTGGATATCCAGTTTTCCCAACACCATTTGTGGAAGACACTCCCTTTTATCCCTTGAATATTCTTGGTTCTTTTGTAGAAGATCAAGTAACTGTATAGGCATGGATTTATTTATGGGCCCTCTATTCTGTAACATTGATCTATTTACCTGTTTTTGTAGCTTTACAATATATTTTGAAATCAGGAACTGTGATACCTCCATTTTGGTTCTTTTTTTCTCAAGATTTCTTTGGCTATTCTGTGTCTTTATGGTTCCATATACATTTTAAGACTGTTTTTCACCTTCTGTAAAAAAATGCCAGGAGGATGTTGGTAGAGATTTCATAGAATCTCTAATTGCTTTGGGCAATATGGAAATTTTAACAATATTAAATCTTCCAATTCATGAACATGGGATGGCTTTCCATTTATTTATGTCTTCTTTATTTTCTTTGTCATCAATGTTCATCTGTTTCATCAATGTTTGTCTTTTTCATCATTTCATCTACCATGAGAGACAAAAATTGTCAGGATAGAATGATAAAAGGTTCAATTCATTAGAACGATAATACTAGTTATGATTATATATGCATGAAGATCAGAGCATCTAAATATATAAGCAAACACTGACAGATCCAAAGTGAAAATTACTATAATAGTAGGAGACTTCAGTGTCTACTTTTAATTGTAGATAGAACATTGGGGCACCTGGGTGGCTCAGTCAGTTGACAATCTGACTTCGGCTCAGGTCATGATCTCACAGCTCATGAGTTCGAGCCCCACATTGGGCTCTGTGCTGACAATTCGGAGCCTGGAGCCTGCTTCAGATTCTGTATCTCCCTCTCTCTCTGCCCCTAACCCACTTGCATTCTGTCTCTGTCTCTCTCAAAAATAAACAAACATTAAAAAAAATTAAATTATAGATAGAACATATAGACAGAAAATCAATAAGCAAATAGCATACTTGAGCAACATTGTAAACCAACTGGCCCTAACAGATATAGACGGAATATTCCACCCAAGAAGAACATAATATACCTACTTTTTGAATGATCCATAGCAAATTCTCCAGGGTAGATCACACGTGAGGATACAAAACAAGTCTTAACAAATTTAAGAATATTGAAATTATACCAAGTACTTTTTTCAACAATGGTGGAATAAAACTAGTAATCAAAAACAGAAAAAAAAAAACTGGAAAATTCACACATACCTGGAAATCAAACAGTAATTTTTGAAGAGTCAATGGGTCAAAGAAGAAAGCAAACAGGAATGTAGAAAATAGCTCAAGACAAATGAAAACAAAAGCACAACATATCCAAACTTAATGAGTGTATCAAAAGCAGTACCAAGAGGTAAGTTTATAGCCATAAATGTCTACATTAAAAAAGAAGAAAGATCTCAAATAGACAACATAACTCTACACCTTAAAGGAATTAGAAAAGGAAATACAAACTAAGCCCCAATTAAGCAGAAGGAAAGAAATAATAAAGATTAGAAATAAATCAAACAGAATAGAATAACTGTAGGGAAAAAATCAATGCAACTAGGAGTGGATTTATTTGAAAGATAAATATTGACAAACCTTTATCTAAATTAAGAAAAGAAGAAAACTCAAGGTCAGAAATGAAGAAATATGACAGCTGATGCCACAAAAATACAATAGGTCATGAGACTACTATGAAAAATTATAATCCAACAAATTGGATTTGAAGAAATGGATAAACTCCTAGAACCATACCTACCCAGACTAGATCATGAAGAAAACGAAAACCTGAAAAGTCTAATAATGAAGAAAGAGTAATCAGCGATCAGAAATCTCCTGTCAAATAAAAGCCCAAAATCAGATGGCTTCACTGGCAAATTCTGCCAAACATTTAAGGAAGTAGTAACACCATTCCTTCTTAAACTGTTCCCAGAAGTTTCGAGAAGCTCATTTTATGAGGCCAGCATTGTCCTTATACCAAAGCCTGTTAAAGACATTGCAAGAAAGAAAACTATAGGCCAATATCTGTAATGAACATAGATGAAAAAATTCTCGACAACATATCATCACACTGAATTCATCACCACATTAAAAGGGTCATAAACCATGATACCATGATCAAGTCCCTGAGATATAACAGATGGCTCAACAGACACATCAATTAATGTGATACATGATACAAACAGATGAAGGATTAAAGTTACATAATCATCTCAATACATGCAGAAAAAGCATTTGATAAAATTCAACACCTTCTTGTGATAAAAACTCTCAACAAACCAGGTTCAGAAGGAATGTACCTCAATCTAATTAAGGCCATCAATGGAAAGCTCACTGCTAATATTGTCCTCAACAGTAAAAAGCAGAAAGCTCTGCTCCGAGATCAGGAACAAGGCAGGGAGGCCCCCTCTCACCACTTCTATTCAACTTCGTACTGGAAGTTCTAGCCAGAAGTGGTAGTGCAACAAGTTGTAGTGCCACCAAGCCTCAATTTGCAAGGGCAGGGATCATATATACCCTAGGTAGGTCATTTAGGATGATGGTGATAGAGGCCACTCATACCTCAAACCCTGATTCTCACTCTCACCTATTTTCCCTCTCAAGAAAAGTACCATATAATGGCCATGGCTTTCTTAGCCCTCTAAAAGGTCATCCCCAAAGTTGCCCTTAGCTGTTTCTTTATGAAGCCATTCCAATATCCTACCAGGCCAGCATGGGTGGATGGTACAGTATGTTATGGCCAACAGATCCTGTAGTTTCGTGCACATAATTGTACCTCCTTTGCCATAAAACAAGCCCCTTAGCCTGAAATGATGTTGTGTGTAATCTCATGGACAAGAAATGAGGTATTTAATGCTCTTATGAATATTGGTTAAATCCCTGCTCCACCCTAGACTATGCATTATCCACAATAAAAATCATAGTAAATATGAGTCTTTAGGTCATCTACTTTGGGTGGTTTCTGATTATATATATCAAGAATTACCCTTGTTGGCTGCCCTACTATCCTACCTTTAGGAGCACCATGATAGGTTGGCCAGCCCCACAGATTCCTGCCCTTCGCAGCCATTTACTTGCCATTCCATCCTTGAAAAATCCTAGGAAACATTTCATTCATCTGCCTTTGATGTTTGAGTATTGTCACCTGGATTCAGAACCCAGAATCCAGAACTCTGCCATTCACATTGACACTAAGGAACACAGTTCCATAGTGTCAGGGTAGGTACCTCTCTGTGGCCCAGAGAGGAGAACCAACCCCTGAGTATCCTGATAATGCCAATGCACCCCATGTTGCACCATTCTGTATTGTTTCAAAGAAGAGATGTTATTGAGGCCTTTCTGGAGAACAAAGTTAGCCAGTGACTTCTCAGATCTCACACAATAAATCTGTATTAAAATGCCCTTAGCTTTGGGTCTCTGACCCCTTCCTCAAATCTCTAAGGCAGTTCTAGAATTTATACCTTGGTGATTATAAGCCATCGTTTTTTCTGGAGGTTCAGGGAGTAACCAGGAGTGAATTAGGATCAGCTGCAGATTCCCTTGCCACAGTCCTAAGTACCTCAGAACTCTCTTGTTATTCAGACCTGTAATTTGCTCCCTTCACCCCAACAAGCACAAGAAGGATTCATTCTCAGTTCTAGTCCCCTGGATCCTGCCAGTAGTTGTTAACCATATCCTGATGTTCTTTTTGGTGGATTATCTTTTGCTTCCCATAGCAGGGACAATTAGCCATGCTCCAACTCGTCCTTAGTTATTGATGCAGAAGCAATGAAAGTAGAGAGTTATAGATCTCGAGGAGGGTGGACATTATCTTGTGAGATGTCTGCTTTATGTGGGATCATTTTATAATCTCCTGATGAGGTGACACTTCTGTCCTCTGGCAATAAAGAGATGGTGAATGTCTCTTTCAGAATGCCCAGAGGATTAAGATGTTCAAGGTTTTGAAGTGCTTCCAGCCACACGTGCTCAGCTCAGCTCTCTTTCCCTATCAATACTTTGAGTCGACATTAGATGTGTCAGGGCTGTGAATGCATCTTTCTTTGTAATTAAGTCTTGAGCACTATTGTGAGTACAGGCCATCCTCGGCCACAGGTCCGAGGCTTCTGTTAACGCTCCAACAGAGGTCCTCAGCTTTTACCTCATGCTCTGAGTTGATTTGGGTGGTTCTGAGCTTCATTTTCTTTTTCTAAAGATTTCTATTCCACTTAAAAACCAATCAACTCAACAATTCTTATAAATACCTAGAGACTGATAAACCTCAAACTGCATTAGCCAGTGCCTCACCTTTCCCTATAGACCATTCAGGGGAGGGTCATACATGAACCATAAATCACCCTTAACTTCCATGCAGTAGGAAAAGAGTCCATGTCAAAATCTAATATTCAGTATCTGCTTTCTAGGGTCACTTCTAATCCTCGGATGATCAAGTCCTTCTGAAACACGTTCCAAAAGCAAGCACTTCTCACTTATCCTTACCCACAATCATTTCTCCCCTAGATTAAATTAGTAGTTTTGTTCCTTGTTGACCTGGGTCACTCCTCCTCTCCTATAGTCAATTTCCCTAGAAATTACAAAGTTATATTTTAATGCAAATTAGACCCCAGAACAAAAGTTGTGGTTTTAAATGTAAATTAAACCTCACCCGTGTGCTGCTCAAATCTTTCCGTGAATTCCCATTATAAATGAAATCCAAATTCCTTCCCATGGCTTACCTGTCTCCGCATGACTGGCTCCCCCCTCTCTCTGATGCATTATCTGTCGCCCCACATCAGCCACACTGGGCTTGTTACAGTTATTGAACACAGCCACTCCTGCCTGCCTACAAATAGACTCTACTTGTCATACCTCTGACTAAAACTCTCTGACTCTCCATGTGATTCACATCCTCATTCAGATTTCAGTGATCCTCACTGGAGAATTTATCAGTTTTTTAAGTTCCTGTATTACATGTTGGACTACCCACACTGTCTGAAGCATCTGAAGGAAGGGATTTGTAATATTGTTTTTTTCTTTTCTACTACTAAGCATTTATTCTCTGCATTAAAAGGAAACAGTTCATCGACTTCTTGCTAAGTGAATTTCTGGTTCACTCTATGTCAATCCGTCTTTTTCTTTTTTTTTTTTTTAACGTTTATTTTTGAGACAGAGAGAGAGAGAGCATGAACAGGGGAGGGGCAGAGAGAGAGGGAGACACAGAATCTGAAACAGGCTCCAGGCTCTGAGCCGTCATCACAGAGCCTGACGCGGGGCTCGAACTCACGGACCGTGAGATCGTGACCTGAGCCAAAGTTGGACACTTAACCGGCCAAGCCACCCAGGCGCCCCAATCCGTCTGTTTCAAAAAACTCCACTGGTTAAGCAAATCTTGCCTTGCTTTGAGAAAAGATAATGCAAGATTTTGTTTCCTTCTTTTATTGACTTCATACCGCAGAAGAGCGTTATCAACTGGGGGCTCTGTTTTGTAACAAATAGATTTCAGATAGACTTGAAAGGTACACAAATAGGAATTTCTGAACATAGATGATATACTTTCTGTGGATAATGTGTATATGTAAATATATTTTTCATATGTCTCTGGAGTCTCTAGGCCTTGATATATACATATGCTCCTTGAGTGGAGCATAAGATTTGTGGTTGGAGTTGGCCTCTTCGAGGAAGTTATATTCTCATAAGGCTAATTCTGTCCCTAACTTCCTGCTTCAGTGAATACTCTGTTTTATATCTTGAATTTGTATCTGTAAAATTTAATCTTGGCAGCAATCGTTGTTGCTGTAATAATGCTGTGTAACAAACAACATGAAATCTTCAGGACACACATCAGTGAATATTCACTTTTCTCACTCTTGGATCTGCAGGTTGGTGGTGTTAGTAGGGTTGGTAGGGTTGGTATGGGTGGTAGGGTTGGTGGGGTTGGTGGTGGTTGGTGGGGTTGGTAGTCTTAGTGGTGGTGGTTGGTTTGGTAGTGTTGGTTGGTTTGGTAGGGTTGGTAGGGCTGGTGGTCTTAGTGGAGGTGGTTAGTTTGGTAGGGTTGGTAGTCTTAGTGGTGGTGGTTGGTTTGGTAGGGTT
>NW_024412442.1:3543354-3592484 GCF_014898765.1 Herpailurus yagouaroundi
TTGGTTTGGTAGGGTTGGTAGGGCTGGTAGTCTTAGTGGTGGTGGTTCTTTGCTAGGGTTGGTAGTGTTGGTAGGCTTGGTATGGGTGGTAAGGTTGGTAGGGTTAGTGGGGTTGTTGGGGGTTTGTAGTGTTGGTAGTGTTAGTAGTGTTGATAGGGTTGGTAGGTGTAGGTGGGGTGGTAGGTTTGGTGGGGGTTGGAGGGTTAGTAGGTTTGGTAGGGTTGGTATTGTTGGAGGGTTGGTATCAAACATCAGCCTGGTTGGTTGATCTCACCGTGCCCCTGACTGATGTGGTCTAGGCTCTTGGTCACTTTTAGACATGCTGTGCAATTGTCTTGTTCTTCTCTGGCACTACCTTGAAAATGTTTCCTTATGAAGAGTGAGAATGCAACAGGCCACACCTAGTCACACATGAACATATAACCCACATGTACATGTAACATGTCTCCTTTAATGGGAGTTACTGCAGTGTCCCTTGGAAAAGGAATGGGTTAAAAACTTCAGTAACAGGGAGAAAGTGGATAGCAGAGCAATAATTCGCCTTACCATAATCCCTTTTGATTTCCACGAAAATCTTTTACAGAGATGTTTCCTCAGAGATTCTATTTTACTAGGCCTGTTAGAGGAAGTAGGAGCATTCAGGAAACACAAATAGCTCTTTATTGTTCAACAGTGTGCTTCAAATTCTGTTGAGTATCTGAGCTCTGGTCATTTTCCACTCTTGTCTCAACCTGCGTTGCACAGAGCACTCACGAAGCCAGTCTTTCTGGGTTTTCTCCACCTCCTCTTCTTCCTGCCTCAAAGGGAAGAAAAACTTTTCTTTCAGCTGCACAATAGTTTAATAATTATCTTTTGACTAGGCTCTTGCAACCATCATTTTTAACCCAAAGAATAGCAGATCAATGTATTTTCCTCTCAGGGAAAAGTATGTTTCTTGAGAGTCGTTTTTGTAGAAAGTATTAGAAATGATTTTACAAAATTGTCCACATACTAGTTTTGAATTGTTGAATATAATTTAAACCCCTTCTTTAATTATGCAAGAGAAGAAAATCTACATATTTAAAGTATATTGCTGCAAAATATTCACAAAAATGCTATTCCTTTTAATTGCCTTGATATTTTTACTACCCTCACCATCTATTTGCATTGTGAAACACGATTGTCAAAAAATTTAAAATATGAATGCGATGAATAAATGAATATTTGTTAGTACCTTTTTGTTCTTATAGTATGATGTGGGGAAATCACACCAGTACTATTACCTAATCTATAGATAAGGTACCAGAAGTCAGAAAAGTTATGTGTCTTGACCATTTTCACAGATTTATTTATTGATTCAACTACCAGTTCAACTGGGATGTTTCTGCTACCAAAGCCAATTATATTTTTCTACCACACTGAACTGTCTTTGTTGAAAACCTTCACATCTCATCCTATCCACTTGGAAATGTAAAGAGAAAATTTTATGGGCAAGGATGTGAAAAAACTCTTAAAAAGAAAAAAATAATAATAATAAATAAAAAAACTGATTTAAAGCCAAATAAACATATATGTGGTTGTATTAAATTTAGTTTTATATCTATTTTTAATTGCACCTATGTATTGATCATATTTTACTCTGAGCCTTTTGGAGAAAAAGTCCCACTTACTTTTGTGATGTTTCCTAGCAGCTGATGAGGAAATAAAGGCGGCCTTAATAAGTCCATTCATAATAGCATATTTTACTCAAACAAATGTACACATTTATATTTATCTGTCATATTTTTCATAAACATCTGTTGCTCATGCAGTACAATTTTAATCTATCCAAACTCACTCTTGTTCCCTGAACAAATCTTCTATTAGGCCTATATCATCATTAGCTTGCTATAAAATAAATATAGCAACTAAAATAAATTATAAAAATAAATTCTTAAAGTTGGAAAGCAACATTCAAATACCTTTTCCAGAACAGTCTTTTAATTTTAGGAGTTAGGAAAGTTCATCAGAAAGGACAGATATTATATGTGGATTGTGAGAAACTTAACAGAACACCATGGGGGAGAGGGAGGGGAGAAACAGTTACAAACAGAGAGGGAGGGAGGCAAACCATAAGACACTCTTCAATACAGAGAACAAACTGAGGGTTGATGGGGCGGGGGTGCGGCGAGGGAGACGGGAAAATGGGTTATGGGCATTGAGGAGGGCACTTGTTGGGATGAGCACTGGGTGTTGTATATAACCCAATTTGACAATAAATTATGTTTTAAAAAATTTTTAAATGAAAAGAATTAGGAGAAGGAGGACCCAAGGCCAAAGAATGAGAGCTCAAACTAAGATCCTTCATTTCTTACGATAGAAGAGCTACATCTTGAGCTACGTCACAGAGAGGGCCCTACCCACCTTTCCAGTGCCCATTAAGAATCTTCCCTTAGATCTGCACACTGCACTGTGTGTTATCTACATCATGTCTGATCCTGTGAACCCAGTCATATGACATTGCATTACAATGGTACCATTTATTTTTTATGCTTGAGTAATAATATGTTATTGTAATGATGAAACTGATTTATATACAAAGGAAAGTCTGATTTTGTTTGTATGTTTTATTTTTACCAATATTCTCTCATTTAACTTGTTTATTTTTAAATATTTATTTATGGCTTATAGAGACAGAGAACTATGAGTGGGGAGGGGCAGAGAGAGAATCCCCAGCAGATCTCTGCACTGTCCTCAGCTCAGAGCCCAACGTGGGGCTCGATCTCACAAATCCTGAGATCACAACCTGAGCTGAAATCAAGAATCAGACATTCAACTGACCGAGCCACCCAGGCATCCCTACTCATTTAATTTTTAAAAGAAAAATAATTAATTAATTAATTATTATTTTACAAAAACTCTCTAACCTGATATTTATGAGTAATACAAAGAAATTTTTACAAAAATTTTTAAAATAAAAATTACCAAAATAATATCTAGGGAAGTTTATTTTTAAAAAAACAGAACTTATGTACAATGAACAAATTCACCAAATCGTTCAAGAGATAATAGTTTAGATGTTCATACTGTCAAGCAGGCTGTGGGTTCTTTGCGCAACTCACTTTTTTTACAGCCTTAGTAAGACATGAATAACAAATAAAATTGTAAGATATTTAAAGTATACAATGTGATATATATGTATACATATATTAAGTGATGTATACATCACTTTTCAAAATGTATACATTTCGAAAGGATTCCCCCAAATGATGTGTAGCTCACGTTTGATATTTAATAAGACACATGAGGGGGGGGGGCACCTGGGTAGCTCAGTCGATTACGTGTCCGACTTCAGCTCAGGTCATGATCTCATGAGTTTGTCAGTTTGAGCCCCATGTCGTGCTCTGTGCTGACAGCTCAGAGCCTGGAGCCTGCTTCAGATTCTCTGTCTCCCTCTCTCTCTGCCCCTCCCCTGCTCACACTCTCTGTCTCTGTTTCTCTCTCAAAAATAAACAAACACTAAAAATTTTTTTAAAAAAGACACATGAAGGACAAATTTTTTTGATTATTTTTGATAAAAGTAAATAGAATGGCATCTGATAATAATGTTATTGAGCTCATTAGGTTCATTCCACAGTAATTTAAATTTTATGAGAAATTCAAAAGAGTCACTAGTGAACTCCCAGGATATTAAGGACAAAATGCCATATCACGTAGCCCAACAATCTTCAAATGTATGTCCCTTGAGAGAAGAATTTACTCTTCTTCTTCCAAAGCCCAGAATTGACTGTGATGTTTACCACCTGGCAATAGTTTTTGTACCTAAAACTATGCATTAGGGTGTTTTCCGCTTCCCTTTCTTTGACTCCCCTTATCATTTAGTTATATAGTCAAGAGTCCATGGGGAATAAAAGAAACATAATAAATAGGAAAAAATAGTACAGGTAAGGGATACCAGCAGAATCATGGGATTATTAAAAGCATATTTAGAGAAATGCATCAACACCAGATACTTCTTACCATTTCATTGTAGATAAAAATTAAACATAGAACAATAACGTGCAATTACCCAAAATTGGTTATTTATGAAGTACTTCACTTTCATTTAATTGAGTTATTCATCAAGTGTCTTGGTGCTAAACACATCCTGCTTTGCAGGACTTTCTCTTGAGCAGTGCTTACTGCTGGTAGGAGGAATGGGGGAGGCACAGAGGGGAAGACTTGGCTGCAGAGGGGTAGATAGGAAATTAAAATAGAAATGAAACAAAACCAGCATCTTTAAGGGATATCTACACTGCCATGTTCAGTGAAGCATTATTCATAATATCCAAGGTATGCAAACAACATTAGATGTTCATTGACCCATGAATGGAGAAAAAAAAAATGGTGGTATTTGTGTACAAAGGCATATTATCAGCCTTAAAAACGGACAAAATCCTGACATTTGTAACAATGTGGATGAACTTGGAGGACGTTACACTACACAAAATAAACCACACAGACGAATATGGCATGATTTCACACGTATATAGAATCTAAAAAAGTCGAACTCATGGAGGTAGAGGGTACAATCATGTGCGCCTGGGCACTGGAGGTTGGGGGAATGGGGCGATGTTGGTCAAAGGGTGCAAATTTTCAGTTAGAAGATGAGTAAGTTCCAGAGATCTCATGCTCAGAATGGTAACTGCAATTGATAATAATGCACAATACTGGAAAAAAATAGAAAGGATAGAAATGCCAGAATGAGCAGCTTTCCTTTGTCCTTTCAAATCAATTCTTTATTTAAAAGATTCCAAAAAAGACAAGAATACCTACCTTCCCCTCTGAAGTCTCGAATTATTTGAGCCTAATTTCCTCTAAGTAATGGGTGTATTTCAGGTGGAACTATGCACACCTAGAAAACATCAATTAAGGGTAGTCTTGGTCCAGAAGACGCTGAAAGTCAATGTTAGAGCATTGAAAGGACATCATAAGAAATGAAGAGATTAATGAATTAACACAGTTCAGCACAGTATAATTGGTTACATAAATTTAGTTGACTGTTCTTTTTTTTTTTTTAACGTTTATTTATTTTTGAGACGGAGAGACAGAGCATGAATGGTGGAGGGTCAGAGAGAGAGAGAGGGACACACAGAATCTGAAACATGCTCCAGGCTCTGAGCTGTCAGCACAGAGCCCGTCGCGGGGCTTGAACTCCTGGACCGCGAGATCATGACCTGAGCTGAAATCGGACACCCAACTGACTGAGCCACCCAGGCGCCCCTTAGATGACTGTTCTAAGCAAGTTTACTTTTCTGGTTTTTCTCTTTGTCACTCAGTTGGAAATCACACCTCCCATGAGTGCAAGGGTAATTTACAAGTGCATAAAACCTCTCACAGACTTAACATTGACACTTAGTGCTTCCCATTTTTACTCTAAAGAAATATTATAGATAAAAACATCCAGAGAAAATATTCTAGAACAATAACATCCTAACTTCCACAACTTTCTTTTCTTCTTGTATTTGGCTTCCTGTCAGCCAAATTCCTTTTGAAATAAGAAGCAAAAAGAGTATCTTGGACTTTGTTAGGATTTATTGGATATAAACACATGGGAATGGATGAGTGCCAAATGGGTTTTTGAGAGACTGTCTAGATTCCACAGACATCTGTGGGCATTCAGCTGTATTTGTTATAACACATTAATTGCAAAACATTTTTAGGGGCACCTGGGTGGCTCAGACAGTTAAGCATCCGACTTCGGCTTAGTCCCATAGTTCGTGGGTTTGAGCCCCACATCGGGCTCTGTTGGGACAGCTCAGAGCCTGGAAGCTGCTTCAGAATCTGTCTGTCTGTCTGTCTGTCTGTCTCTCTTTCTATCCCCCTACCCCATTTGCACTCTGTCTGTCTCAAAAATAAACATTTTAAAAAGTTTAAGAATATCACCATCATTAACTAATATATATTGATTACAACATGCCAGATACTGGTCCAAGTGCTTTTTCTGGGCTACCTTATTCAATACTTGCAAAATCTGATGCAGCAGGTGCTAATATTATCTCTATACCTGTAGACTCCAAGAGGTGAATCATTTCCCACAATCGGGTAACTGGCAGGTGGCGGAATCAGTTGCATCAAGCTCTGAAACCCTCAAGAGCTTGTATTTATCTTAATTGGAGGCAGCCTAAAATACTGGATAAGAGTGCTTTGCATTCGACAGTCTACCTATATCGAATTCTACCTATATCACTTAGCAACTCTGGGGCTTGGGGCAAACAATCTAATCTACCTGAAACTAAGTTTCCTTGTCTACAAAATGGAAAGCGTAGGTCTAGTTTGTAGGGTCACCAAGGCTTGAAGCAGAGAATCCACAGTCCCCTAACCGTAATCAGAACGCTGAGAGCTAGTGCGATCGTAGTAAGGGTAGCATCAGTGCGTTTTGTACACTCGGATTATTAGACCTAAAGTGAGATTATTTCAATCTTGATCCAGCCGTCCGTGGCATGAACCATTTTGCTAGGCTCAGTATCACCCATACATTTCAAAAGCACATCGTTCATGCCTTCATAAAAGTGGCTGGCAGTGTTGTACCCATCACTGATGACCTAAGAAGCCTGCTTCTTACCCTCAGAGTCTTGTCTGGTTTGAGGTTCACTGTGCTGTCATCTGGGAAACATTTTTTCTTGTGTCTTAACCACTGAAATCTGTACAGCACACATTTAACACTGAATATGTGAGATAAATGAATGAATGAAACCATGTAAGATGGAGTCCAATCAAATTTACACATAATTGTTTTGTATTTTTATGCACTGATATATTCTGTCTGATATAGGAGTGGGGAAAATAACACTGATCAAAAAAATTAAATTAATACTTACTGGGATGGAAACTCAGTTGTACACTAAAGCATAAATGGGAACAAAGTACGTTCTCTACCCTTTTAGGGTTTACATTAGATAGCAGACGTACAAGGGCAAATAATTATGTGCGATGTGAAGTGAAAATGCAGAGACCAGTGTGTGCAAAGTGCTATGCGATCACAGAAAAGTAATTTGTTTCAGTTCTCAGCATTTAAATGATCCTATAAATGCATGTTTAAATTTATGTCTGTTCATTTCATTTGATAAAAATAACATTGTTCTGTGTCTTCACAAAACCATATTTCAGAGAAGTACTCCATTGAGAAAATGTTCATTGTTTATGATGCGCTTCCTTGAAGAGTGAAAAGAGTTCCCTGGTCTCCATCCTTCCGGTGGTTTTTTTGTTTGTTTTCTGTTTGTTTGTTTTTTAAGTTTATTTATTTTATGAGAGAGAGAGCAAGACAGAACGAGTGGGGAAGGGCAGAGAGAGGGGGGTGGACAGAGAGAGAATCCCATGCAGGCTTCGCCCTGCCAGCACAGAGCCCAATGCAGGGCTCAGACCCACGAACCCTGAGATCATGGCCTGAGCCAAAATCAAAAGTCAGATGCTCAGCCGCCTGAGCCACCCAGGCACCCTTTTCCCTTTGGTGTTTATTCCTCCTGCCATATACTCAAACCTAAGCCTTGCGATTTCAAACCACGTTTAGTATTAAAGTGTGCACCTTTACCTCAAAGCCTCTTCAAATAGATTGCTTGCTTATTTTGATACATATGAAATGCCAAAAGGCCTAGTTAAAAGTGATCTGCAACAACAGAATATTGCTTAAGTTTTAGAGCAAATAACTACATCCAAATCTCCATATATTGGCACACTCAGTTCTTAGGAACTCTGCCGTTGTAACTGCGTAGACGTATGTGGATCACCGACAATTTTATATAGTATTCAAAATCCAGATTTGAGATGTGACCGTCAGTCTAAGGGTCATGTTTTTCCATTATCTCTCTGAGCCTTGTCATACATGCTGACAGGCCATGCTTTTATAAAGTATCTACTCATATAAAATCAACTAAGACAAGGAATAAGAGTATCTTGGGTTATTTTAGATCCAATTGTTTTCTTTTTGACCCAGATGAAGATTGATTTTAGTTTATATCTGAGACTAGTGTTCACGATCTTATCAGTTAAGCAAAGCTTATATATTTTTTTCATGCTTATATCAGTTTGTAGTGAAATTACTTTTAGGTAATCTGAGCTGATTTGCATGAGCAGTAGGATTTAAGGCATGTATGGAATGGTATTGTGCACTCTTTAGTATATTAATTATTATATAGATTAGCATGGCGTGATAATATAGATTAGTGTGCATGAGAATGAACAGAGAGCAGGAGAGAAAGTGAGGATGAGGAAAACTGATATACTAGGAAAAAACAAAGTGTTATAGTGGAAAATTTGGGTTGGAGTTTCTGTTCCGTTACTTAATAGCTATACAAATTGCTAACTTATTTAATTTCTTACAAAATCAATTTTCTGTAAAATGAAGGTGATCCTAATAACTTCCTTACAGGTTTGATGTGATGATTGAAATAATGAACACAAAAGCAGCTTTTAAACTGGAAGGTACAATACAAGTGTCTAAATTACTACTTACATGTGCATTCATCTACATAATTATGTCTAATTGGCATGTAGCACTTCCTTAATATCAGCATTCAATATCCAACTTTATTCACAGGACACATTTAGTAACAATTCAGCAAAGATTTGACATAATACTTTGTATTTTAGTTTTATTGTTTAAATAAGTAACCTTTGGCATCTTTGCTTTGCATCTTTACTTATTTATTTTTTTTTAATTTTTTTTTCAACATTTATTTATTTTTGGGACAGAGAGAGACAGAGCATGAACGGGGGAGGGGGAGGGGCAGAGAGAGAGGGAGACACAGAATCGGAAACAGGCTCCAGGCTCTGAGCCATCAGCCCAGAGCCCGACGCGGGGCTCGAACTCCCGGACCGTGAGATCGTGACCTGGCTGAAGTCGGACTCTTAACCGACTGTGCCACCCAGGCGCCCCTTTACTTATTTATTTAAATAAGTAAATTTGGCATCTTTGAGAGCAATTAAGTAACCAGTAGTGGGTAACATATCTTATGCTTCTGTGTATTTAACACCAAGCATGGCATTTGTCAAATACTACATATTTAATACATGTTGGTAAAATGAATGATTAAGGTAACAGTTCTAATATTAAGAACAAAGAGTAATATAACAATTTTAACCCCCATAAATTGGGTTAAGGGTTGTCTTTCAGAAAGATTAATTGCAAACAAGGATTTGTGGCAGGGAATATAGAGCACTTAAAAACCTAAATTATTTTCCCACTTTACTGTCATGGCATCTCTGATAGAAGTAAGTGAGAGGTAACTGTAACATAACTAATGAGTAACACAACTGGGAGTAAAAAGGTGAACTTTTCAGGCCAAAAGTTTGTTATTCTTTTAAATGCACTATTCTAAGATAAAAATCCAGGGGGTGCAAGACTCTCATGATCAGAATATCATTGCTCACCCAGCACCAAGACAACATTCACAAGTGTTTCTGAGTGTAGGCTACATAATATTTTGCTCTGCCTCCTTTGGAAGAGTTTGAGTCCCTCATTATAAAGGAGGAAATGATAGCATGTTATCAGTATGTTTTTCTGTTTAATACAGGTTGCATCAATATCTTTTCTAGTTTAGTTGGATGGCTGTGATCCTCTTTCTATGTCATTTATCCATTCTTTGAATGAATATTTCCGAAGTGTCCGTTATGTATGGAGCACAATGCCAGGACCAATGGAAGGGTGTCTGTCCCCATGGACCTCATAGGCCAGTGAAGTGTGAGATGTTATGGATATAAACACACCATTGGATACAAAAGTGAAAGTTGTTGTGCGCCCATTGAGGGAGGACAGACATACTCCGAATGTGTATAATTGGGGCCCTCCTCTACATAGAGAGTCCTGTATACTGAGAGCACCTGTGAAGGGAGCTGGTTAGCTCAGATCTGAAGGATCAGTAGATTACTGAGAAGACCACTCCAAATAGAAGAAAATGCAAACACTAAAACAGGGGGAGAAAAAGAAATTTTAGCATGACTGAATAAATAACTCATAAATAGCTCATTAAGGCAAGAGTACAGCAATGGAGATAATGTGCGTTGCCCTTCTCTCCCAGAAGCCTGGGATGTGAATGGATTGCAGTAAGTTGACAGACGTTGTAGGAACTGATTATTCTTTTAATTTTGTTTTTTGTTTGTTTTTTGTAATGATAAACTCTTCATCAGATTTGAAGGCTGATGGGGATAGACTCAGGAAATAGTGATGTGGAAGATTCTGAAAAGAGACACAACACAGTCCCCAGGGCATAGCCCCTGGAAATGTCAGACAGAACTGAATAACTTGGTGAGGGGTCTTCTCAGTTTCAGTAAGAGGAGGGTGGTGACGACAGGGGCAGATGTTGGATGATTTATTGATGTATTTTGAAATGATTACCTCCAGCTCTCAGCATTGTCAGTGAAAGCATATAGCCCTGAGTACACTGCATACTGGATGTCGCAGGATTTCACAGTATGGCGTGCATTGACTTTGCTAAAAGTGGTGTGTTTTTTTTGTTTTTGTTTTTGTTTGGGGGGGGGTCCTGGTATCACCTCCAATGAGCTGGCAGCAGGGTAAGGATGAACGTGAGGGAGATCGCCAGCAATGTTCTGCAAAGGGAGGTTTTTATCTTTCAAACTGAATCCATGAAAGTCCTGAGATGCTGTATAATAATAATTTTCAAGGTGTGGGTTTCTGTGATATGGCTCTTCATTTCCAAAATTAAAATAAGTCTTTCAGAGTGAATTCTGAATTGTTTCCAGGTCCTCTTAATGTCTTTCTCTGGGGTCCGATCTAAATTAAGGTGGAATAATTCATAATGATATGCTAGATTAACAGCCCCCCTCTTTAAGAAAGTTCATAAATAAATGGCATAGTTATGTCCTAAATTCAAATTCAAGTTCTCTCATTGGCTAGCTGTAGACACCTGAACACATTTCTTAGCTTTTCTGCAATCTTCTTGCTTGTAAAATGTGTTCACTAGTAACTGTCTTGTTGGGTGTTTGTAAGGACTAAAAACATAGAAAAGATGTAAAATTGACCATAGCTAGGATGTCCACTATTATGTGAAAATTAGATTCAAACAGAAAACATGAGTCACGTCTCTGGCAGTGGGGATTGGTGTAGACCATTATTAGCTTATGTCAGAGCCATCAAGCCATAAGGCTTTTGTAACTTTGAGGCCATACAGTAGTTCTGTAGATGAGTATTTCATTTGAATACAATGAATGAGTGATATTGTAATGATTCTAGGCGTGTGTGTGTGTGTGTGTGTGTGTGTGTGTGTGTGTGGATTCATTATATCCCGTTAAACAAGGAGTCTGTAATCTAATAAAAAGGCAATACAGAAAGAGGCTCATACTGGATGCAGAGATGCACCATCCAGTGGCCCCTTCCAGGAAGGATGGAATGTTGTATCTTCTGGGAGTGATGTAGGCAGACATCTTTCCGCAGCCAGCTGCTTCAAGGATTACCTCAGCTACAGAGAGCTGCCTTGCCCAAAGTCACACCCTTCTCAGTGTAGCCCACATCCTGACCAGTGGCCACATGTAAAGACCTGCCCATTGGGCCATTGAGAGTGACCCCAATAGGCAATTCTAATCCCAGACCTCTTCTGCACTTGGCCAGCTCTTTCACTGGCCCTGCAGAGTAGTTGGATTTCTCCCTCAATTCAATCCCGCTTTCTTCCTCTGATCTTTACATGCATTGATCATGAAGGGAACCCCAGTAAACCACTTGCAACTCATTTACCTCTCGGTGCTTCATAGGGAACACAATGTGTAGACAAAGATCCTTATATAAATGTTTTTCCTCAAGTCATATAAGAATCAAAGACGGGAGGCTCTCTCTCGCTCTCTTTTTTTTTTAATCTGGAATCAGACTACAAAATAAATAAATAAAAACAGGCAATATTTCTTTGGCTTGTTTTCTCACTATTTAGTTTATGATGTCTCAGAAGGATTAGTTCATTGGGATTCTGAAACCTGGGCTGGAAATATTCCCTGTGGGTGTCATAATTCACCATGTGGATATATAGCGAATACAGTCTCTTTTTCACTGTCTCATTCCCTCTATCTGAACATTTTTATTAGGAGCTCCTGTGAGCCTACAGTCTTCTCTAATGTTTTTATGACTCCTCAGTATCCGACTCATCCAAGTCCGCACAGACAGATTTCTGTCAAAAGCGATCAGTCTTTATGAAAGTAGCAAGAGTAATGCTTCCTCTGTGCAAACCAAATCAAAGTGGTTCAGACTTGTCATGTTGGACGGTACCTTCAGTCTCCATTTAGATTCTTCAGACTCCACATTTGAAATAAGTCAATAACTTTCTGCTTTATTATCTGCAAAGATTCTTGGTAGACAGGTTATAGAGTTTCGGCTTTACAGAACAGTACACTTTATTTTAACTTCCAATTTTTATCTATTTTTTATGCCAGACGTCAGTGCTTTTGTATCACTTAATTATAGTGACTAGATCATGGTTTTTAAATTGAGTCTTTTTTTTATGTTTGTTTTTGAAAGAAAGAGTGTGAGTGGGGGAGAGGCAGAGAGAGAGGGAGACACAGAATCTGAAGCAGGCTTCAGGCTCTGAGCTGTCAGCACAGAGCCTGGCACAGGGCTCGAACCCACAAACTACGGGATCATGACCTGAGTCAAATTCGGACACTCAACCAACTGAGACACCCAGGCACCCTATGACTAGACCATTGTTTGCCATCAACATAATTTCACCAAATAAATCCCATTATTCTCAGGAAAATTTTCTGCCTGAACAAGTGATCTTAAGCTGTTCTTATTGAGAATATGTTAACAATAAAAGGATGCATGTCCAAAAATTTTCCCCTATTTTTAAAATCTTCACTTGGGCATATTTTCTCTCATTTGACCAAAAAAACAAACAAAACCCAAGAATGTTGAGTAAATATCTTAGTCATTTATACATTCGTAACTTTAAAAAAATCTATAAATATTTCTAATATTAAAGTGAACTCCAATACCAGTTTACACCCAAACTAAAGGAAATCACAATTTGCACAATGCCCCCGGGGGGGGGGGGGGGGGTTGGTGGTAATCATTCTAAAATAGTTCCGGACTGTTTCTACCATGAGGAGCTTCCAGGGCTGTGCTCCGATGGTGACAATGGAAGGAGGGTGGCTAGGAAAGGAAGGCACAGCAGAATGTGAATTCAGCATTTCTCCTCCAAAAGGCAGTTCTCCACTTTGCACATCTTTACTCGTTCATCTGCACATTAATAAGAGCAAATAAGGAAAGTTGGGTTATTCCTTCTAGCTCATTCTTACTCTAAGTGAATGGGATAGACAAGACTGTAGAAAATGCAGTCTCCGGTTACACCTCCACTCATTCTTGGAGAAGGAATGAACATAAGATATATATTTCTCACTCTGCCAGTTTGGTGACATCCCAGCTTCGGGAAGTGAAGCGTAACTGAAATTGCTAAATTGTAGGACTCACCCAAATAATGACAAATGATAAAATAAGGCCACAGGATCAGAACCTAGATCGGGTTCTACTCCAGTGATGTTCTCAGGGGAGGTGACTATGATACGATGGTGACAAATGTATATGAAATGGAGAAAGCCCTTTTCATTTAACAGTTGTTCTTTAGGAATGTGTGCTTATACCTAGTAAGAGGCATTTTCAGAGTACTTGGGGATGAGGCGATATTTTTCTCTCATTAGATGGGTATCATATTGGCCACAGGCATTTTTATTTCTTTGGCCTTCACTATGCATCTGATAATATAATACTTGAATATTCTCCAGAAAATGCAATTATGGAGAATTTCACAGAGAATCCAACCTAGCTGCAACGTTGTTTTTTTTCCCCTGGTTTCCTGTTGTGATTTTCTTCCGGCACCGATCCAAGCAGATCATACGCCAACAAGAGAAAACTCTGTGACAGACAGAAGGGCAGCACTTAGGGGAGAGATTATTCTTGGCTCTTTGGGGAAATGCACGGGCATCTTTACATTTAATACAAAAGAATGCCATATAAAAATAAAATTGAAACTTGGGATTCATGGAGAGGATCGCAGAGACATCTGAGAAGCAAACTATTACATCCTCAATAAGCATAGAGGAAATTATTTAACATGCTTTTCAAAAAGGAAAGGAAAACACTACTTTGTGTCAGAACTTGACAGACAAGACAAACACAAACAAAAACAGAAATGCCTGGGCCAAGCAGATTATTATATGAAATGCGATCCATGGTGGTGGTATTTTTCTCTTATGTCCTTACTCAGGAAGCAGTATCTACTGACCTCAACTCCAGAGATGCCCTAAAAGATTTATGCTACATACCAGTTTAGGGAAATGTCTTAGAAAGTGATGCCATTGTGATGGGCACTCAAAGAACAATACTCGCATGAAAATGTTTATGGATGCTATTTTAGGAATTTACAGAGGCCTTTCTCTTGATTAGAGCATTCATTCTCAACAGGGGTACAGCACCCCCAAAATGGCAAAAGTCAGTTCTTGAGACACACACACAGAAAGTACTCTTGTTACGAATAGGAGACAGATGCATCTATGTCACAAACAGATAGCCAGTGTCCCTGCGATGGTGAGATTTCGTGGAGGGGCAGTTGGGCCCTCGGTGAGGGTGTGCAGAGTGAGTCTCAGGAGCCCCAGCTGTGGGAGGTTGGTCGAGGGAGGACTCCTGATGGAATCAAGAGGTTTGGTAGAGCACATCTCAGGGTAGGGCCCGGAACATGTTTGTCCACAGAGAGATGAAGCTGATGGGGGAATAAAAGTAGGAGGCTGAGGAGACAAAATCTAATCCCATTATATACATTTCCACCATCACACAAGATGGTGGAATACACCCCAGAATTACCAGATGCATAGAAATAGGGGGAAATACGGAATCATGGGCTGAGTCCCCGAGGTTTCCCTGTCCCACTCCAGGATGATAGGGAATATTCGAGAAAGGTTAAATACCCTGTACAGAAGGAAACAGAATGGCCTCTCCCCTTCAAGGTCTTCCAGCTGGGGTAAGAATTGAATGTACATAAGACATTTTAACAGGAGAAAAAAAGCAATGTTTTATTACATGTGCAGAGGCCCAATAATGAAATGACCAAAGTGGGCAGTTTGTATGCTTTTTGCATGAAGAGACAATGAATTCGTGAAGAATGGACAGGATGAGGACAATGGGTATTTGGGAGCTTTAATTAGTAGGGAATCCTAAGCAAATTTAGGCTGAGGTAGCAGATTAGTTTAAAAAAAGGAACAAGGCTTGTTTTACAGCTTTCTTGGCTTTAAAGTTCATATTGCTGGTGATAAGGATGTCTGTTTAATTCTAGTACAGGGGGTATTTTTCATATGGGAGATTTGCTCCTGCATTCATGGGGACAGAGGAGGGTCTAAGGGCCCTTGCACCCTATTTCTTAGGTAACTATTATTTAAAGTAATAAATATGCCCAAGTGGCCCATCTGGGGTGGCGTGCCCTTGGCCTCTACAACCTTGCTCTAGAAATACAGAAAGACATTAATGAATATGAAACATGAGTTTGTGTACCTGTTGTTTGAAAATGAACCAGACGAGGGGCGCCTGGGTGGCTCAGTCTGTTGAGCGCCTGACTTCAACTCAGGTCATGATATCACATTTTGTTGAGTTCGAGCCCCGCGTTGGACTCTGGGCTGACAGCTCGGAGCCTGCAGCCTGCTTCAGATTCTGTGTCTTCCTCTCTCTCTGCCCCTCCCCTGCTCATACTCTGCCTCTCTCTGCTGTCTCTCAAAAATAAATAAATGTTAAAAAAAAAATGAACCAGGTGAAAACGCTTTTCCCTAAGAGTCCTGATCCCTGGGTGTTTACCATTTTGTGACAAATGAACATTTAGAATTTTCCGTACAGGGCTACATGCTTCTTCCCAATGCTTACTTTTTATTCACCTGGAGTTAATTTACATTCCATTACTTAACCGACTGAGCCACCCAGGCACCCCTACATTCCATTACTAAGAGAACTTTAGGCTATGCTGTAACTCCCTGAACTGGCTTGCTTACTTCAACACGCTGGTCATTTGCAGTAAATACCACCCAACTTGAGAAAGACGGTTTATTTCCCTTTGCTTCGTTATCTGTCTTTCTTACTTCTCCTCCTCATTGCATCCATGCCCCAGGTCCACACCACTCACACCTTCCCCTGCTAGAGTCCAGAGTCCTTTCCCTTATGGTGCCTCCCATTCTCCTGTCACGCAACAGGTGGGTGAGCGATGACTTTGACACCTAGTGTTTGATCGCACAGCATTCATCAATAAAAACCAGAAAGTGGTGTGGGCCAAATGCAAAAGGGGTCAGAAGGTTGGGTGGAAAGGCTTCCCAGGAAGAGTTTGAGTGAGGCTGGAGGTGGGTTTTGAAGAATTAGATAGGATTCAAAAGCAGAAAATGATCAGGGAAAGTGAGAGAGGCTGGTGTGTGTTTCAAGGACGATGTGTTACTGTTTGCAGGTTTCTGCTCTCCCACACAGTGTGAGCAAGGCATCCCCCCCTCCCCAGCATGGCATCAACCGTGGTCATACGAGGCTAGTCTTAACCAATGGAGAGGGAGCATTGATCGTGTGTTCCCCTTCCGAGCCGAGCACAGGGAGACATCGGCTTGATTATCTCATCTCTTATCTTTCCCTTGGTCTCAGGAGGGGCGTGTTCCCATAGAGGCTGCTCCTCCAGCCTCCTTCCCAGACTGGAGACAATCGGGACAGAGCTGTGGGGCGTTTAGGACCGATGCTGCATGAGAAATAAGCATCAATGGTGGCACTCCGCTGAGTGTCAGAATTGTTTGAAAGCTGACCGATAGAATAAATAAGCCAGGTTGACTAAAACGAGTTGATATCAAAGGGTGAGCTGCGGGAGATCAGTGCAGAAAGGTTAGAACAAGACCCTGAGTATTCAGGTGAAGTATGATGTATTCTGTAACCGGCCATAATTGCTTTGAGTCTTGGGAGATTTAACAAAACACTGAAGGAAGGCACATGTTGCTTGATAAAAAGAAGTCCTCTATTCAACATTTATTCAGCTAATATTCACTGACCACTGACGAAGAATAAGCATTCAAAGGGCAGCTGCGATCAACTGTTTCTCATGTCCTCAGATTGTGTCATGTGTAGTGTAGGAGATAATCAGGGAATTGCGTTATGTCCTAGAGCTAAATAGACACAGAATGGCAGGCGATCTCCGTGGAAGACCCCTGTCTTGACTTGGGGGACCAGGGAAGACATCCCAGATCCCTTAAATTGAGGTGTGCTCTGTGCTGGAATGGAAAGAATTTAAAAACACTAAAAAAGACATCGGTTTGGAGAAAAATATGGGCAGCTGTCAAACCTTTTATGTGGGAAAATACTATTTACTGATTTCTCTGGGTAGAATTTATCTTTTCAGATTTGGAAGGATGGCCTGTAGTAATAACACGTAAGAAAATGTTCAGTGTGAAATAATGCTTCAAGCCCTTTCAGTTCCTTCCATAACGATTTTAAAGCCTCACAACTTATGAGAAGGTTATGACCATTCACCCATTGAGGTGTGCATTTGTTTCCCAATCTGTGGTGAAATTACTTTCGAATTGTCAAATGCAACTGAAAGTTACCGTCTTTTCCTCTTCTACTTTCCAATGGAATGTCTTTTTGATTTTTTCAAACATGCAACTGACTTTTCTCAGGCCAGACATAGCCAAAAATTTCTCAGTATGTATCCATAAAATCATCAGACACATTTCTTCATAGAAATCCCTTTATCATGTTTCAATACAACCTTAATGTATGCATCAAAGGCCTTAAATGTTCACCATTGTTTCTTATAATATCTAAAGTGCCCTTTCTTTTCTGCTATTCATCATGTAAGTTTTCTTCTATTTGTGTTTATTACACTAAAAACACTGTGTTGACAGGCTTGATGATCTTTCATGTATGAATTATTTGATCACTACAGACAACAAGTTATCAGGAAAAAAATGTTGAGAACAACAATGTTAATAGAATAATAGACTCAGTGTACCAAATTAAACATGATCCTAAGGAAAATGAAATGTATAAATGAGCCAAATAACAATAGGCTGATTTATTTTACCCAAAAATATTCTGTACGAACTTTAGGACGGAATTGAGCTTTTTTCAAAATACAGTTTCTAAGTAGATAATGAAAAACCCATAACAATAAACACATTATTTTTCGTTGATTACTTATATGGCCCTAAGCATGCTGCAAGTGTGTTCAATTCTCATGAGAGACACTGAGATAAATATTCATCATCATCATAATCTTTTTAAAATTTTTTTCGTGTTTATTTATTTATTTTGAGAGAGAGACAGAGAGTGCACAAGCTTGGGAGGGGCAGAGAGAGAGGGAGAGAGAATCCCGAGCAAGCTCCACACTGTCAGCACAGAGTCACATGTGGACCCTGTACCCCTGAACTGTGAGGTCATGATCTGAGCCAAAATCAAGAGTCAGATGCTTAACCAACTGAGCCCCCTAGGTGCCACCGCCTCCTCCTCCTCCCCTTCCTCCTCCTCACCATCATTTCACGGACGAAGGATGGGAGCTGAGAGTGACCGTCTCCCCCAAAGCCATGGGTGGATATGGGGAAGCTTTGGCTTCTAACCTAGAGCTAAAGCCTGTAACACATCACATGTTTACATATGCGTTTTCTAGATTCCTAGGGATTAAGTATTAAATATCAAATATTTAAGTCTTTACTAGTTGATAAAAAACATTTCATTCCAGTATGTTTTTGGTGATTTGGGGTCACGCACACTTGCTACTGTCTGGCCAGGTGGTCTCTGCCACGGCTCAGTGATGAACGTAAGGCATCTGTGTGGAGAGAGGAAAAATTTGCTGGCACCTTTGCTCACTCGCTTCTCTCCTTACACACTCATAATCACAGCCCTTGATATCACTCAGCTTCTTTAAAGAAATAAAGACAGCCACTATTTTATGTATTTTGAAGTTACTAGACAATTGTAAACATGTATTTCCGTTAGTAATGTCATGAAGGGTACATTGCCCAACTGCTCCTTCCGACCTCCCCTCTCACAGCTTTGTTCCCCATGTGTAGGTGAGATGCACAGACTCTCAAGTTGCTGTAAAAGGCAAGCAAAAAGTAGAACTCAGCTATGTCCGGCCTTCACCCCGGGCTAACCAGGTGCCGCGTGGGGGTTTACACCTGTCTGATAGCTGCAATTTCTCTCTGTCCTCAGAATTCTTCTATGTGTTTGATTTTTGTGGGAAGAAACAGAAATCATTTTATATCTAAACATTAATCGGGCTGGGTATGATTATAAAACATCCTCTAAATCAGAATTAAGCACTGAAAGAACTCACAAGTAGTCTCTCCAGAGACTTCTCAATGGAAGAGGTTGTAGATATAGGACTGTTCCCCGAGGCTTTGTCCCAGTAGCTTCCACCCATCTAAAAGGCAGGTCTCTATAGAGTTGGTAGGCCCCCTATGTAAGTATCCCACAAATGGCTTCCACTTCTATTGATGTGAAATAATGCGTAGTTGGCCACTCTAAAAAGATAATGGGGGGGGGGGGGGGTGGGATGAATATAATGTGTAAGAAATACATTATCCAGCTCCTTTTTTAAGTAGTATGCTATAAAATGGCGTTCTGGGGCGCCTGGATGGCTCAGTCGGTTAAGCGTCCAACTTCAGCTCAGGTCGCGATCTCACGGTCCATGAGTTCAAGCCCCGCGTGGGACTCTGGGCTGATGGCTCAGAGCCTGGAGCCTGCTTCCAATTCTGCGTCTCCCTCTCTCTCTGCCCCTCCCCCGTTCATGCTCTGTCTCTCTCTGTCTCAAAAACAAATAAACGTTAAAAAAAATTTTTTTAATAAATAAATAAATAAAAAATAATAAATAAAATAAAATGGTGTTCAACAGTCAATAAGTTTTATTTCAATAAATGCCCTTATACATCATCTGATTTCTTTCTTACAGAATTACTTGGTTGTCGTTAATATACTCTAACTTCAATACTAATGATTAAGGATTTTCCAGAATTTTTTCTAGTAAATATTCAAAGTTTTTTCCAGTGAGGTCTTTATTTGACCTCAGACTATCAGCCAATTTCTCAACAATAGGCATTCACAAAGTAGCCGCAAATCAGACCCCATAGGAAGGTGTATATTACAAAATGCGTTAGCCGTGGACAGATGATTATAAAGTTGCAGCTATTCCTGTTTATCGCTTTGATGTAGTACAAGGAAGAAGAGATGTGTGATTTTTCTTATTAACAATTTTAATTAACTTTTAATTGATTTCTGGGAAGATAAATGGTTTCATTATAGCATCACACACTGAGCTCCTTGGCTAGATATTAAACATCAGTGCAAACTTCCTGACAAACTGCTGATAATAAGGGATTTTATGTTCAGTTATCTTGTCTAACATCTACATACTCATCTGTAATAGTAAATAAATGGAACCACCTTGCTTTGCCAGCCCATGTCACCTAACTTACAGGACCTTTTTTATGCTCCTCTATTAATTAGGAGATGGAAAAGGAAGGAAATAGCATTTTGCAAACATTCCAGTTCCTTTGTCTCTATTAGATGTGAGTCTCGGTTTCTGTAACATTTTTGGAGTATTTTCCTAAAGACTATTACAGCCTTTTATTCCCTGAGCATCAAATGCACATCCTTTCTTGGAAGCTGGGCACTCAGGGAATTAAGTTGTGGTGAACTGGGTCAAAACGTGCGCGCATGTGTGTGTGCGTGTGTGCGCGCATGTGCGCGCGTGCACACACGTGTGCAGGAGGGCACACTTGACGTTGAACATATTAGTCACATTTCATACTTCAGCTGGCTTCGAACTTTGAAACGCTATTATGAGGATGCCCTCCCTAACATTTATTTTTGACCCACCTGTTGAATAGGTGTTTGGATATTTCCTGTCCAGAAATCATCTCACTTTAGGATACAGATGGCTATATTTTGGAAAAATCCGATACATGGAGGGTCGTGAGACAGGTTCCTTCTGAAAGGACCCATGGTTTTGGGAAAAGAGTGTAAACCAAAAGTGGTACAAAGAGGCTTTTGTTGACCATGGAATTCTGATTCCTGACATGACCTCCAAATGCTGGACATTTTCCTAGAGGTGGTACAACCGGAACCCCGGGATTTGAATAATGGATGGATGTTTGGAGTTTCAGAAGTGAATGAGGGATCATCGTGGCAAGCCTTGAAGAAAATGTCAAAAAGTACATACTGAGTCCTAGGGAAAGGTGGAGACTTGATTTGACCTGTGTGTAGAGCTTGTACAGGAGAGTGAAGAGTGAGACGAGGCTGAAAATGTGGGTTGGAGTAAACCATGCACAGGCATCTTGACTGCCTTCCAGAGTTTGCTCAATATGTTGAATAGAGAGAGGCTACCTCTCTATTGCTTGGCGTTTCTAAATCTGGTGCCTTAGGTATATCCCTCCAGAACGTCACTTTGTTCACTTAAAACAGTGATGACATGGGAGGAATTACGAAGTCATAAAACATATTACCTTTTCTTTCCTCTCAGTTTCCCAAATCTGTTTATTTGAACACAGACTTCCCCTCTATCTTTGCCTCCTCTTACTTTTCCCCCTTAAAATCCATTCTAACATGCCATGAGTGTAGCATAAGGAAAGCTCACACCTGGAGTTCCTTTATCAAAGCCAGGCCTGCAATCTGATATTTCATTCTCTCCCCTTGGCCTTTTCTATCAATTTCAGCCATTTGGACAAACCTCCCATTGGCCTGCTGAAAGTGCATATATATATATATGTTTTCTATACCATTATTTTACTATAGACCATTTTAAGAATCTCGACATGGTTGAGAGGATGCATCATCATGATAGACATTTTTTTATTTGTTTTTAATGTTTTTATTTATTTTTGAGACAGAGAGAGACAGAGCATGAGCAGGGGAGGGGCAGAGAGAGAGAGGGAGACACAAAATCTGAAGCAGGCTCCAGGCTCTGAGCAGTCAGCACAGAAACCGACGTGGGGCTCAAACTCACAGACTGTGAGATCATGACCTGAGCCGAAGTCAGATGCTCAACCGACTAAGCCACCCAGGCGCCCCATACATTTTTTTTTTTTTAAGTAGGGCTTCATGCCCGGCATGGAGCCCAACGTAAGGCTTGAACTCATGACCCTGAGATCAAGACCTGAGCTGAGATCAAGAGTCGGACGCTTCACTGACTGAGCCACCCAGGCGCCCCACAATAGGCATTTTCAAGTGCGTCCTGGAGAATAAAAAGTCCATGCAAAGAAATGTTGCATGAAAAGCACCGTGGACACATTATTAAAAGGAGGCCTTATTCTTGGCATTGCTCAGTGAGCTGTAGCAGTAGTTAACAAATGGTGTGCCCCTCAAGATACTAGTAAGTATTCTGCTAAACAAACAGTAGTGTGAAAGGGTCTGTGATGAAATTCCTTTGGAAACTGCTGTTAACACTGGCAGGGTTTGAAGTTATCAACGACTAACCCTCTACATCTAAACTCACCTACACAGGTCTTCTATGGATGAGACTGGAATTGTAGGTGTCCGTCAGGAAAGAGCCTGCATAGCTAAACAAGCAAACCATAGAGTATCTTTATAAATAGATCCTAAATGAGACAGTTATCCAATTCTTCCTGCCACATTCTCCACTCTCAAGTGAGAGAGGAGACAGAGCCAGGGCCGTGGTCTTGTTAACCTGTCCTTCCTCTCAACAAGATGAAACATGGGGGAGGAGGTTCCCATTCAACAATCCTAAATAAAGACCTTTTAATCCAGCGCTTCTGTGAGCTGGTGTGCGTTAGGAAGTTCCCAAGGGAAAGCATGGTTAATGCAGCAGTTTGGGGAATGCAGGCATGATTAGGAGGTTCTTTCTGAAATGCAAGTTTGCTTTTATATCCCAGTCTCTTGTCAGGGTGAGTGTCCTAACGATCCTCTAGACTAGCTCTTTGCATCATCAAGATGATGTTGTATCATCAAAAGGTGAGGTCTTTCTCAGGTCACTTGTAGGTACTGCGTCTGCATTGTTCCGATATTAATTGTTGGGTTAAATCTGTAATAATGTCAATTTACTTAAATTTACATGTATCTTAGTCAATGGGACAGAAAAATGGCATTGCAACTAGTTTAGAGAGAATCATTCCAAAGCTGTAGTCTATCTTACTCATGTTATAATGACGATCTGTGCCACGTTTGTGAATTTTATTTCTGACATGCATTGCGGTAGGAAATGAGATTCAAACTGTTCTCCCACTTCACGTATTTTATTTTATTTTATAGTTGAGAGATCTGGGACCTAGGGAGAAAAAGTAACATACCAAAGTTAATGACCTCAAAAAATAAGCTGGGAACACTGAGACCAATCAGCATTTCCACAATATAGCAGTCTCTCCTTATATAACAGTCATTAGCCACCTCAACCTCCATAACCCCCCTTGTCATTCTGCAAAATGCTATAAGTACAAAGGTATCCACTTGTTATCATGTGCTTGTTTACGTCGTGATAAAACACTACTATAGTCTTCTAAAAAATTGTGTTTTTTCAGCATAGACTTGGAATCAGTGGTTTCACCAAGGTGATCAGAGCCCTCGATGCAACTCTGATAATTCCACAGTTTTTGGTTTCAAATTCTTACCCACAATTGCAGAGGATAATAAAGCAAGAATCAAAGTAAGCCCGAGCGATAGATGTACAGTGAAGAAAATACTCTAAGAAACCTTCCAACTACTACATAGAAGTGTGAATACACCCACTTATGTGTGCCAGTCTATAGCACTCATTTATGAAGTGTGCCAGACGCGGTACTAGGAATTGAGCATTCAGTGAAACCAGAACAGCCCAGACCATACTCTTATGGCTTACCTTGTGAAAAAGGAGAAAAGTTCTTACACAAGTAAGCACGCTGATAAAGAGATAAATGTAAATTATCCAAAGCGGCGTAAACGACAGGTACTCGGAGCTCTCGGCCTGTGTGACGGGAGAGTCTAATCTCCTTTTCAGGAATCAGAGAAGACTGCTTTGAGCGAGTGGCATTTACACTGACACGTGAAAGATGAGTGTGAGGAGGTGGTAGCCGGGTAGTGACAGCAGAAGCCGAGGAGGCAGAAGTTTCCGGAGAAGTTTGGGGGTTGGAGGGAACACAGTGAAAGCATTTTACGGAACCTCTTGCCCATGGATGGTGAATTTGAATACTGCCCAAAGCACTGGAAATCATTGAAGGGTGTTAAGCAGAGGACCGATGTCATTATTTCCCCTCTATAAAAGGTCTCTCTGAAGGGATGTAAGTAAAAGAAAAGAATTAAGAGGTAATTTAGTTGGGGCACCTGGGTGGCTCAGTTAGTTAAGCTTCCAGCTCTTGGTTTGGGCTCAGGTCATGATCTCACAGTTTGTGAGTTCCAGCCTATGCTGACGGCTCAGAGCCTGGAGGCTGCTCTGGATTCTGTGTCTCCCTCACCCTTGCCCCTCTTCTCTCTCTCTCTCTCTCTCTCTCTCTCTCTCTCTCAAAAATAAATAATAAAAAAAAGAGAGAAGTAATTTAGTAATCTAAGTTGTAGTCAGTGGTGGCTAGGACCAAGGTAATTAGGAGTGAGATATTATATGTGGGTGAAAGCAACACATTATAGACAGACAGGGATTATTTTGTAAATGACACTAGGTCTTGGACCTTGGTACTTAATATACCATGTATCACAGCCCACAACTGAGCCTCATACGTAGTATTAAACTTGCTTTCTCAAATTGTTGCATGAATGAATAATTGATAAGATAAATGAAGGAGGTATCATAAATATCTACTTTCTTTCTTATATAACCTATTATGTTAGTAGGAGGACCATCTACTGAATGGCGATTGTTGGAGGTGAACAAGATTTGGACACAGAAGAAATCGAGAGTTCAGTCAGGAACATGTTACGCTTCTGGTTCTATGCTAGACAGAATAATGGCCCCCAAATATGTCCCACATATGAATATGTTACCCTGCATGGCAAAAGGAACCTTGTAGATGTGATGAAGGTTAAGGATTTCAAGATAGGAAGATTTTTCTGGATTGTCCAGGTGGGTCGTAATGTAATTGTAAAAACCCTTCAAACTGGAAGAGGATGTCAGGAGAGTGGGTCAGAAGGTTGAGACGGAAGAAGAAGGAGGAGAGAGTCAAAAGTGAGAGGGACTTGACTCTCCATTGTTGGCTTTGAAGATGGAGGAGATGTGCCATGAGCCAAGGCAAGTGAGTAGACTCTAAGCTGGGAATTGTCCTCACATGACAATGGAAAACTAGGTGGGGAAGCTCAATCCTACAACTCAAGCAACTGGATTCTGTCAACACCTCCAACAAGGAAAGGGAGCTTCCCCGACAGCCTCCAGAAAGGATCACAGCCCTTCCTGTGCCTTGATTGTAGCCTGATGAGACCCGTGTTGAACTTCTGAAATACAAAGCTATAAAATTATAAACTTGTGTTTTGTAAATTACTCAATTTGCGGTCATTTGTTATGGCAGCCACAGAAAACTAACACAGATATGCATGAGGCATTCTGGGAGGTATCAGCCAAGCAGCCCGATGGATATAAAGCAATGCATACACACACCCAACACACATACGCACACACACACACACACACACACACACACACACAGAGCCACTTTACTCAAATTGAATCATTCTATAACACATCTTCCCTTATATGGATGAATAAAAACATATTTTGAACAGGGATCATTTAAAGTACTGGTTATATAAACAGTTGCTTTTGTGATCTTAAGAATTCCCACAGACAAGGATGCCTGGGTGGCTCAGTCACTGTAGCACCCGACTCTTGATTTCAGCTCAGGTCATGATCTCAGTTTGTGGGGTCGAGCCCCACATCAGGCTCTGCACTGATAGTGCAGAGTCTGCTTGGGATTCTCTCTTTCCTTCTCTGTCTGCCTCTCCACTGCTCGCTCTCTCTCTTCCAAATAAATAAACTTAAAAAAAAAATCCCACAGATAGCAAAATGTCATTGAAATTTCCACAAATGGTGGTGCTAATAAATAAGACCTATTTATATTATATTACTGGATTACATTTTTCTATTTACTTATGCAGTGATTTCAGACAAAAAATAAGTGTTTTTCCCCCCAAAGGGGGATTAGTGTTGTCATTTAGTTTTCCTCTAAGTGACGAGCTTGACTAATTTGTCAGTAATTTGTATGGCAAGTTCTAGGCACACAGTAAAAGTAGAAGAACATGTGTCTCTGGAAACTCTTCAGGTCGTTCATGGTGTTTCTTCCTCTTTCGGCATTCCTGCAATCCCTCCTCCGTCTGTTCTCTGGTTTAGCCTCAAGAGGTAATGACCTCCCAGGGGAATTTTTGTTTGATGAGTCAAATGGACAAATCCTGCTGTGATGTCAAGTTACAAACATGGCTTTCACATCTTGGACTTCACCATTTCAGACAAGACAGAAGCTTTCCGCAATGCCCCCAACACGCTTTGCTAGGGTTTGTAAAAGTGGAGGTACCTCTGCATGTGTACTGTTAAAGCACATCCTGCTGCATTCAGGCTTTCTGGACTATAAATGATTATTTGTGTCCCTAGCTCCTAATGCAGTCCAATGTCTTGTCTTCCTTCCTTTCCTTAGCAACAGTTTGGGGCACAATTATATAGCATCTCATGGCTTCTAATATTTACTCCAGTTTCTTTGGAAAAAAGTAACACGAGGGCACCTGTGTAGCTCAGTCGCTTAAGCGTCCAACTTCAGCTCAGGTCATGATCTCATGGTTCGTGGGTTTGAGCCCCATGTCAGACTCTGTGCCCATAGCTCAGAGCCTGAAGCCAGCTTCGGATTCTGTGTCTCCCTCTCTGTCTGCCCCTCCCCCACTCACGCTGTGTCTCTCTCTGTCTCAAAAATAAATAAATATTTTTAAAAATTTAAGAAATTAAAAAAAAAGCAAAATAATAACAACTGTTTAACACAAAATGCACAGTAGCTGATAGTGACTGTCAAAATTTATATCACAATTGAGTTTGGATAAGATTATTTCTCATAACCCTCTATTAGAAGAATGTTTACTCAAAATTCACACATTGTATTTGATGCAAAGTGATTTTTATGTGACTTAAAATTTTTGGTTCCTATGTTACTATCGTATCAATAATTCTCAATTACCATTTGGAGATTGTATTGTAATTTCAAAGAAGAGTCCTTTGCGGGTGCTTTACAATTACTACACTTTTACTCCCATTTGGATTTGGGGGCAGATTTAATTTTAAATCTTAGTTTTATGTGTTCATTTGTTCTAACCTTCATTAATCCCACAGGTATTTATTAAGTAATTTTATACGTGAGGCATTGTACTAAGAACTGGGGCCCTGTACATTGATTTCTTATGTAACTCTAAGCAAGATCATTACATTCCATAAGCCACAGTCTTCTCATTTGCAAAATGGGACCAATTATATTTATTCATAAGAACATGTGAGGGTTGGGGCACCTGGGTGGCTCAGTCAGTTAAGCGTCATGATCTCATGGTTCGTGGGTTCGAGCCCCACGTTGGGCTCTGTGCTGACCGCTCAGAGCCTGGAGCCTGTTTCAGATTCTCTGTCTCCTTCTCTCTCTGCCCCTCCCCTGTTCATGCTCTGTCTCTGTCACAAAAATAAATAAATATTAAAAATTAAAAGAACACGGTGAGGATTAAACGAGATCATGTACATAGGGCTTGAAAAAAATATATATGAAAATTAATATATAAACTGCTTGAACAAAAAGTAATGTAGCATCTTAAGTTGTCATCTAGTAGGTTATGTTAAATTAATTAAAAACTAGACACGTGTTTCTTATTTTCCAATTCAAAATCATTAAAGAAATGATGGTCCAGGAAAAATTCAGTATTATTGTAATATGAGTTTTCTGTCATAACATAATGTTATTGCTAATGATACTATCAAGTTATGTTCTGGTCATTTTGAATGAAGAAAAATTAGTGAAACTATAGTATATTTCTTTTCATGTTATAGACTTTTGCATTACATCATCATTTTTTAAATTTTCTCCTTAGAGAGAATATTCAGTCAAAAATACACCATAACGTATCAACTACCCCTTCTAGCAAGGCAGTGTAACAAAATATAATGTTAAAAAATCATGACAAACACACTATGTGAATTCCTTTGTTTTTAATTTCTATGCAGGCAACAGACCCTGACGCGGGAATAAATGGCCAGGTGCACTACAGTCTGGGCAACTTCAATAATCTCTTTCGCATCACATCTAACGGGAGTATTTACACAGCAGTGAAGCTTAACCGAGAGGTCAGGGACTACTACGAACTTGTCGTTGTGGCAACCGATGGGGCGGTTCACCCACGTCACTCAACCCTGACGCTGGCCATCAAAGTGTTGGATATTGATGATAACAGTCCCGTGTTCACTAACTCAACATATACTGTCATCGTAGAAGAGAACCTGCCAGCCGGGACCACCTTCCTTCAGATAGAGGTGGGTGGAAGACGCATTAATTTCGTGAATTCCACATTTTAATATCTCCATTAGTGTCAGGTTGCAGATTTAGCAAATAAAAAATCAACACACCAAGTTGAATTCCAATTTCAGATAAACAGTGAGTAAATGTTTAATATAAGTGCCTCTCAGATATTACATATTGTATTTTATCTAACAACCTTACTTCAGGGATATACCAAAAATTAAGAGGAGAAAAGATACATTTGTAAGAAATCAAATAACAGTTGTTAATAATTTTTTTAATTTATAAAATTAATTTTACATATTTATTGTAAAAATTGACAACACAGTAGTCTATAAAGAAGAAGTTAATAATCTCCCACTTTGTACATCCAGGATACCCAGGATTAAATTTTTATATGTATTCTGTGACATTTATCTTTGTACTCCCACAATATCCAATAAATATTTTTATATTTTCATACGTGCAAATACGCATGTGTGTGTATGCATATATCCATATATATATATTCAAGTGTTTTCATGTATGTATATATGCAAATATGTATATATGTATATATGCAGCCATGTGCATATATATCTTTGTATGTATATGTTCAAATAAATATTTTCATATATAAATATATGCAGATATGCATGCATGAGAGTGTATGCATATTTACCTATGTATGTATATGTAATCAAATAAATATTTTCATATTTACATATATGCAAATATGCATGCATGCCAGTGTGTGCATATGTACGGGTGCATGTGTATATTCAAATAAGTATTGTCACATTTTCATATATGCAAATATGCATGTATGCCAGCATATCATGTATACCTATATATATTCAAAAAATATTTTCATATTTACATGTGTAGAGATTTGCCGTATATTTTACAAAAGGGGATATTGCTGAACCCATTGTTTTTACTCTCAGTGCTCTTCAGAAGTCTAACTGTCCTGTTTAACAGTGTCCCCACATTCAAGCCTGTTTTTTCAGTCCTCAGCTACAATACTACCGGAAACTCTGGACATTCTGATTCAGTACATTCAGTTGGCCCAGAAATCGTTTTAAGCAATCGCCCCTTTAATTCTGACACAGACGGTCTACGAAGTATATTTTGGGGGTGGAAAAAAATCTAGTCCTTCCTTGACCTGCCATCCACAACTTGAATGTTGTTAGCATGGATTTCAAGAACTTGCAGTTTTTTCATAATTCAACTCAATAAATATTTAGGCCAAAACATTAATTATTCTGAAAAAGGCAGGTGCCAACCAGGGAAAGGGCCCTATTTCTCCATTTATTCTTCTGTTCATCTATTCATTTATTCATCCATTTATTCATCAAGCATATTTTCACTGTATATTACATGCATTTATCCTCTGCTGCACTTGAGCGATGCCAGCGTGGATAAGACAGATTTCATGCCTTCCTGGGGTTTTCAGCTGGGTGTGGCAAACAGACAAGCCAACCCTAATTGCAGTAGAGGTTCTCAATGCAAGGTGCTTAAGAAATCACAGAGAGTTTCGAAATCTAGTCTTGAGACTTAGATAGTCTCTTCCTACATTGTGAATGGAGAAGCAAGTCAGTTTTTCAAGCAGCAGAAGAGAGATTCAAAGCATTGGAACAAATCTCTTCAAATCCTGGGGGAGAGGAGACAGAGAGATGCTAGAAAATGTATGGCTCCTTCTTCCAGTTTTCAGGAGATTGGGGTTAACCCAAACTAGAATGGGAAACAAGAAGGATTTTAGTTAGAAAATGACACCATAAAATGTGTGCTTTCCTCGTATCTTCTAGTCGTGGTGTCAGTAACTGACCAGGGGGCCAAGACATAAGTTCCCATAGCAGGTGCAAGCATGGCTGTGTGCACCTTCCGTCACACCTCATCTCCCCACTCCCCGTCGCCCCATCCCATTGCCTCCACCAGAACCCTCTGCCTTCTGTGCTAGTCCTGCAGGACCCACAGCTGGCACACACCATTCCCAGTTCTGAACACCTTTTAGCTGCCATGTCCCTGAGTGACTTCTATTTTAGTATTTGTTTGTTTGCTTGTTTTTTCCCCCCAGAGACATTAACCTGCAGGGCAGGATTTGTGTCTTGACTCATCTCGTGCTTTCGTGCATAATAACTACTCAATAAATGTTAATTAAATGGAGTATAATAGGGATCTTTAGAAATGTACTATAGGATCTTTGTAAGGAGCAATTAGTACTTCTGTTTTCTTAGTTTCCTTATACTCCTTTAATACTCTATTATGTGTGTGAAAAACACTCAATAAAAATTAATCCTTATTTAAAATATTATTTTTCAAGGTTATGCAATTAGCAGGAAATAATAATAATTTATGACTATATTCATCTCTTTACTGTGCTACGATTCTTTTCGTTAGTGATTTTCCAGGTTAAATAAATCTAGTAGTAAGATAAAAAGATGATAAAGAGTCATGGGACTCTGTCTCCCTGTCTCTGTTTGTCTCTCTTTCTCTCCTTCCTCTTTTTTTTAAATTTTTTTTTAAATTTTTTTAAATTTTTTTTAACGTTTATTTATTTTTGAGACAGAGAGAGACAGAGCATGAACGGGGGAGGGGCAGAGAGAGAGGGAGACACAGAATCGGAAGCAGGCTGCAGGCTCTGAGCCGTCAGCCCAGAGCCTGACGCGGGGCTCGAACTCACGGACCGCGAGATCGTGACCTGAGTGAAGTCGGCCACGTAACCAACTGAGCCACCCAGGCGCCCCTCTCCTTCCTCTTTTTGATACGTTACCTAACAAAAAAGCTTTTCTTTAAAACACGTCTTTTGATCATCATGTAATTTGTGTTGTTGTAGGTACTGACACATGACCTCCATCAGGCTTGTCGTCCTCTGGTTTGGGAGCACTGCCGATATGACCGCCTTTCTGCTTGACTTGTTACAGGCCAAAGATGTTGACCTCGGAGCAAATGTGTCTTATCGGATCAGAAGCCCAGAAGTCAAGCACTTTTTTGCACTACATCCATTTACAGGAGAACTCTCCCTCTTAAGGAGTTTGGACTATGAGTCATTTCCAGACCAGGAAGCAAGCATCACTTTTCTCGTGGAGGCCTTCGATATTTATGGAACGATGCCACCGGGCATTGCTACTGTCACAGTGATAGTGAAGGTAGGAAACACAGGTGACTCCTGGTTGCCTACTCCATTCTCTCTACGGAGTCTGTAGCACACCTGAGTGTCTGGGGCAACGGTTCCTAACACCACGGTAGTACTAGACCCAGAGCAGAGGTCATCACTGTGAAAGACCTGAGGAAAAGCCGCATTGTTTACAGTGTAGAAGATACATGTGCGTGAAACTCTAAATAAGAATTTTTTTTTTTTTAATGTTTATTTATTTTTCTTGGGACAGAGAGAGACAGAGCTTGAATGGGGGAGGGGCAGAGAGAGAGGGAGACACAGAATCGGAAACAGGCTCCAGGCTCTGAGCCATCAGCCCAGAGCCCGACGCGGGGCTCGAACTCACGGACCGCGAGATCGTGACCTGGCTGAAGTCGGCCGCTTAACCGACTGCACCACCCAGGCGCCCCTAAATAAGAATTTTAACACTGGCTGCCTGAATGTCCCCTTAGTTCTGGATTCTCAATCGAGTTACAGTCCCTCCAGACTACAATTCAGTCCAAAGTTGACAGCACCAGGAATAATCACTTCGTCCAAATCCTCCAATTTAAAAGTTCTAAGAAGAAAAAGGGTACTGAAAAAGTAGGAGTTCGAAGGCCCAAGAACTAATTAGTTTAGTTCACAAGCCAAGATTCTGGAACAAAATCAGCTTGGGGATCCGCTGGAACTGGGGTCGGGATGTGGCTCAGCCATGTTCAGGGTCTGTGACACTGAGGACTTTGTTAGCTGTTCCAGATTTCTCATGCCATCCATCGTAGCAATCTGTGCCAGGTGACTGCTTGAGAGAGCATGGTATCTTGTCTTTGGGGATTCTAGTGGTTTCTAAGGTAACGCCTTTAGAAGAAGACAGGAGGAGGGATTTGTCAGTTCTCAATTGTTAGTGTATGTGAAGGTCACCTGAGCCCTGTGCTCCACTGTCAGATTCCTCTGCTCCATCCCAAAGGGAAGGGGAAATCCCTTCCCTTTCCCAGGGGAAAGCATCACAGACGCTTTTCTGCAGATGGACGTTCGCTTACAGTGAGAGAAACTTAGGTTCTGAGGATGATTCCAGTTCTTGAAAGTGCTATCCATAGAGGGCTGTACGTACACAAGGTTACAAAGAACACAAGTCGTAAGTACGTAAGGTCATAGGCCACTTTTCTACATGGTCATTTTTGTTTTTTTGTTTTGGGTTTTTTTTGTTTGTTTTTTACTATGCACATTTTTGTAGGGTACTGCCATGTGTAAATGGTAGAGTAAGAAATAATCCCTTTTCTTGAATTTTTGTTTGATTGTTTAACCCATAACGAATCTATACTACTGGTTTTCTTAGACAGTAAATTACTGATATGAAAACATAGAAGATTGTTAAAGACTGTGCCAAAATATAATTAGCATGACCTTATTTACCATGTAGGTAATTGCTGTAATGTTCTTGACTGTAAGAATCTTTGGGTCTTGGTTCTGTCTTTTTGTTGCTGGGTGGATAATCTTGCGATCAGAGAGAGACACAAAAATTATTCCACTGTTCCTTCTTTACACTTGACCTAGCTTATCTGCCGGAGCACACGTGATATTTCTTCCCTGGGGTCCTGCTGTCTCTTTTAAACTACACTGGGAAGGGGACACGTGTCCCTTCCACTCGCAGATGCCCAGAAGCTCTCTGGAGAATTTTATTAAGGTTTGAATCCCTTCCTTCTCAGGCATCCACAATGGCTTTTTGCCTACTTCTTCCACTTTGCATCTCTCTAGCCTAAGAAAGTTATTTTATTTAGCCTAAGAAATTTAGAGATCGGTTTATAAAAACACTTTAGGACCATGGCAGTGTTTTGGTTACAAAGATGTGTCAATAAGCCCAGAAACGAAGACCAACATGAGCCTGACCTAAGTGAACTAACCATGTGGCAGAAAGACTCTGAACCAGGTGAAAAGTTTGGGCCACGTTACCCCAGTCTACACTTGCCTGCCTCTGCGGTTTGGTGGAATTGACCACTAAAAACATTTAAAATAGCAAAATGGCCACTTATTGGCTGTTTTGAATAAAAAAGGAAGAAAAGACTTGCTGCTCATGACCATCTCCCCTGATGGGATGGCCTGCTCTCAAGATGGGTGTGGTTCATAATGGAGAGTTCTTTTTTTGTTTGTTTGTTTTAATGTTTATTTATTTTTGAGAGACATAGTACAAGCAGGGAAGGGGCAGATGCAGAATCTGAAGCAGACTCCAGGCTCTGAGCTGTCAGCACAGAGCCTGATGCAGGGCTCGCACTCATGAACCGTGAGATCATGGCCTGAGCCCAAGTCGGGCTGAGCCCCACAGGTGCCCCAATAATGGAGAGTTCTAAATCATCACAGACTCTGACCTGCCTGTTTTGCATTCAGCTTGGATTGATTTGCTTGGATTTTTTTTTTTTTTTTGATAGAAGTCATTGGAATCAAATGGGGTCCAAACATACCATCTAATCAAGCAAGATGTGTTCTAAGTAAGTCTCATTCTCTGTCTGGGACTGGCATCTCTAAACACGCATCTCAAGCTGCCTGACCACTCCTTTGTTTTAACACTTGGGTGTCATTTCTGGCTTCCACGTCGGCTTTCACATCGGAAAGGTTTTGCTCATCGAGAGACTCGCTCCTTCAGAAATAGGAGAGCGTCGACCTAATTTTTGTTGTCTCAATTGCCTTATCTTATTTAGAGAGGTCAAACATTTTCATGGTCGGGCCTTCCTCACCTATACAAAATTATTTCTGATTTATCATACTTTAAAAACAAAACTTAACCAACCAGTATTCAATTGTAGACATTTGCAATGCCACTTTCTTCTTTCAAGGTGATGCAAGCATAATAACATTTGCAGAACATTTCCCCAAATGCAGGCTGACACTCGCCTGTCTTTCTTCTGATCACTCAGGTCTCAGATGATCACAAAAAGCTTTAAAACTCTATTGAGTAATATTGGGGCCCATAGGAAAATATAATGCTTGTCTGTTTTGAAGGGAAGAATGGAGTACAAGTCTCACTTCTCCACAAATGTAGGTCTTTACGAAGCATACAGATTTTTTGTTATTGTTTTTTTACTTGCAGTGTGACAAGCTCTTTTGCCGGTGACATAATTGCATAGTATTTGCTAAGAGATATTGCTACCCAAAACAGTCACCACAGGGAAAGCATCATGAAGATCTCTCTTTGAAAATGAGAAGAAACATAATTTTCTTTGGTAAAGAAGAAGAAGGGGGAAAAAAGATCCAATGCTTAATATCTACTCCATCAAACTTATTTAAAATTGGAGCGAGGATGGGAAAATTGAAGTGATGCTTGGAAGGAAAGTTATGTCCATAGTAGAAAAAAAAGTAGAATTTTATCACAGATACCTGCAGAGTGCTTTCTGAGTGATCCAGAACAAAACCAGTGGTGATCATACAATTAATATGTATTTTTGTTGCAAAGTTTTTGTAGGACACTGATCTATACAACCTTCTTCGTTGTATCTTGATGGAATATAACTGAAAAATGGACTACATAGTAGTTAAATTAGATGATGTGAGTAAAACTCTGAAAAAGGAAACTAAAATTCTATACAGTTTAAAGTGAAAAACCCAGAGAAAAATATACCCTTACAAATGGAGTTGTGCTATCATACAGAAAGTACACACAAAGAAAAGGTGTGTCTTCTATAATGAGCCAAAAGATGAAGACCAGTCAGAAAAGTGGGCGTAGGTGATTTGGCTCTGTGATGCTGGGCATCCCTGAAAGGCCTATGGAGGCTCGTCTAGGATGAATGATGACATAAGTAAGTCCTCTGCTGATTGTAACTCAGCTGGCATGACTGCAGGGGGAGGGCAGGGGGAGGCGGTCCTTCTGTGGGGGCAGGAGACTTGGCTCTCCAGTGTGTTTGCCTGTGTTGCAGATGCAGGTGTGGGAGGAGGGCAGGGGAACTGGAAGGGCCAGACGTGAAGTAACATCCACAAGGACCAAGGCTGCTGGGGGATGCAGTGAGCCCTGGAAGATGGGGCTAACATTTTCATCTTTCAGAGGTGTTTCCTCTCCAGGAGGAAGATAGATGTCCCTGTCCCCGTAGAATCATAGGGAAGGGATTGCTTTTCCAGATGGAAACTCAATGCCTGTTACAAAGGGGCACTTGTCACACCACAGACCCCTGACGGCTGGTGATGTGCCGCTGATGCTCCATGGTCACGGCACTGGTAGAGTCCTAGATTTCATCCTCTCAGACGAGTCGCGCTTTAACAGACCGGGAGATGGTCCAGAACTCAAACAAATGAGAACCTTGGCACAGTTCAGGATTTATAGCATCCTCCTTCCCTTTCTCTGGAGGGAGACAGTTGAATAAAGGATGATTTCAATGAGCCAGCTAGGGGGGTATGGTCATGCTAAGCCAGTGATCGTTATTTTTTTTACCACTGCTGACCTTTCCCTTAGGGTTGGTTGAACTGGAGAAAATACTTGTTTTGGACTATGGCCTTCGGATATTTTCCTTTATTCCACTCTGCATTATCATATTCTTATTAGTGTGTTCTTTCTAAGATACTCACTGCCAAGTTTAAAGAATGTGGATATATCAGGAAGAGCATGCCATGGGGCAGAGCCAGATGGTTTTTTAAAGTATCTGTTATTCTAGAGTTTTACGACTCGGATGTAACGTACTTCCTCTAAATAAGCAAACCAGAGGAAACAACTAAAAAGGTGCTTGCCCAGACTTAACAATAGTTTCTCACAAGTAGAAATGATTCCTATTTCTGTGGGTCCCTGTCATGGCTCCCCAGATACCACCCAGTGATTTGTGGGAGTCCCAGGGAGGTGCCTTCCTTGTGTACACAATTATGTTCTCTTACTCCTCAGTGATTCTTTCATTCTCCTTTTTACCGGAAGTCTCCAAATCTGAACTGCCTCTCTGTGGGGCAGTAGATGCTGATAAGCCTGTTGATAGCAGTTACCGCTATGATCTCCCCCTGTGCCTGGCCACCCTCGAGGCGGCTACTGTCTCCATCCTGATGAGTTGGCTACCACAGCCTTGTGGGCACTCTCAATGCATCAGAATTCTCAGTAGACTCTCTGAAACCTCTCATTCATTCACCAAAGTCATAGAGTGTTCCAAACAGAGTGTGCGCCTTTAATATTTCGCTGTCTTTGGGATCTCTCAGGATGTATTTCCTAGAGCATGAGCTGCTCGAGATGGTAATGGGTCTCATATACAAAGAATTTCATAGGCAAATGGATTTGGGAAATACTGTTGTGCACAGAAGTAAACAGAGGTCTCCACGGTAGACCTTCATGTGGGTCTTCATAATGTGAACATCAAGAAAATAAAAAGTGATTTCCCACATTTTCCATAGCTGATTATGGAATTTTTTGTTTGCTTGTTTGTTTATAAAGCTTCTGATAGGATTAATTTTCCAAAAAAAGAAATCTGGGGACAAATTTATTGGGTGTTAATGAAAATAACTCTAGGGTTAAATATTGAGGAAGTTGTTTATTTAAGTGTACAAATTCAACTCATACAAGTCTCGCTCTCTCTTTTTTTTTTTATACCAGCAAACAAAAACAACCTTTATAAATAATTATAAAACTTATATTCAGGGAAATAGATCAGCATTTTGCAATGGTTAGAAGCTTAGCAGGCTGCCAAGATAACAGTAGAGTTATTGTATTATAAGAAATTTTAAACTATAAAATACTTTTGAACAGAGATCTTTAAAAAGTTGTATGGAGATTTTTTTGTAATGAAAATCCTACCCAAATCGTCTTACATATATATAATCTTCTGACGACTTGACCCACTCCGTTTCTCCTCGCCTCCAAATCTCAGAATGACTCTTCCAGGGTCTGGAAAGCCAGCACGAAGTCATGGGTCTGTCCTTCACCAGCTGGATCACCATGAGCAACCTGACCTCTCTAAGCCTGGGCTTCTTTATATATAGAACCGAAATGCCAATAGCTAACATATTTTAGACAAATGAGATGAGTAATTTCACAGAGCTGGCATGATGCCTGACTCACAGTAATTGTTGTGCATACACGTAATTGTTGTGCACATCAGAGACAGAGAAAGCCTGGACGGGGCGTTACAGTTAGAGGGGATCTGGTCAAAGATTTGAGCTCAGGATATACACATACATATTCTTCCAATTGCCCTGAGCCTGCCGGCTTGGAAAACAACTCAAAACGTCATCAGCTCCCTGCTCCCTACATTACCATTCCCAAACTGCGAGGCCAGATGGAAATGGGGTTACAGTTTGAAGCTGTGGGTTCATCAGCCTTGCCCAGAGCTGTGCTCCCCTCCTGGAGCCATCCATCTAGAAGGAAGGTTCCACCTGCCGGCGGGCGTGAGGGAGGGAGCATTTGCTAAAGTAGCAGGCGCATCCTGGGTTCAGTTCAACGCCTCATGGCCTACTTTCGTCACATCCTTGTACTGCCTCTCTCATAACAGTCGTGACACTCAGCAGTATCCTTTCATCTTTGCTGTCTGCTCCTACCCGGCAGCTCAGTGCCAGCAGGTCCTGCTCCTGTCTTGGTGGCAGTATCGTCCCCAACAACGAAAGTAATGCCTAACACCCAGGGGGGCTCCATCAGTATTTGTGACACTGAGCACCACTGCATCTGCATCAGGGTATGCAGCCCCCCAAGAATCCCGAATAGCCACATACTCAGAAATAAAACCAGAACGAAAACCAACTTAGGCCTCTAGGACAGAAACTGCCAGGACAAGTTTTGACCCAAAAATAGAGGAAAAAATGATGTATATTTACGATTTGTGTTTAGGAGAAGCCCCTGCAAAACAGGACAGAACAACACAAGATGGTTTGGCTGGAAATGGGTTCTCTGCGCAGAACCACAAGAGAAGGGAGGGAAGTCACGGAAGGCAGCTAAGCCCAGAAACAGCAAACGCAAGGTGTCCGGCCGTGGACAACAGACCCGGAAGGGGCAGAGGACAAGTTAACCGTGCCTTGTGCCAAGAAAGACAGGCGTCAGCTTCCTGAGCTCCACAGCTTTTAGGAGGGGCAGGCAGCAAACGGTTGTAGGTGCACAGTGCTGAGCCAGGCAGGGCTACGGCAGCGGGGAGGGGAGCCCTTCCAGTGGCTGGCCTGGCCCGTCCCTGTCCCTTGTGGGGCATGCGGGGGGAGCTGAGGCTGACGTCTGGCATCTGCTATCTTTTCATCCTTTTCAAAAAGATGGTCAAGGGCACCTGGGTGGCTCAATCCATTGAGCATCCAACTTTAGCTCAGGTCATGATCTCACGGTTCATGAGTTCAAGCCCACCTCGGACTCTGTGCTGACAGTGCAGAGCCTGCTTGGGATTCTCTCTCTCTCTCTCTCTCTCTCTCTCTCTGCCCCTCCCCTGCTCATGTTCTCTCTCTTTATCAAAAAAACAAAAACAAAGAAACAAATAACTTTGAGAAAAATAAAGTTAAAAAAAATAAAAAGATGATTGGAATATATACATTCAGTACTCTTCTATCTGGAAAAATCTCTTACGGAGAACAGTTCTTACCCATGATTCCAGAAAATCAAGACTTTTTTTGTCATCTCTTTCTTTACTTTTTCGTAGCAAACCCGTCATTAATTTGCACTCTCCCAACAAGTTCCTGTTTTCCTGGGATGCTCATTTAAAAAGATTCCTTAATCTATGCTGTGGTCCGCCAAAGTGTAAAGGGTTTCTGTGATTATTTTAGGCTTTCATTTAGAAAATAAATAAATGGAACTCATATTTTCTTCTTTCTAGCTTGCTTCAGGTGCAGTTTTATTTGTTCGATATATATGGAAACAAATTATAAAGTGACTAGTGCATTTTTTTTTCCTAAGAAGGTCATAGAGTTGTTCTCGATGAAAACTGTGTCAACATTCAGAATACTCTTTAGAAACATGAGCAGTAATTTCGTCCAGACCCACAAGAACTGTAACCCCAGAGCGCACACTATTCCGGGTCTTAAAACTGTTAACAAGAAGACAGAAGGAAGGTCTGCTTCTTTTTTGCCAATACTACCCTCTAGTGGAAAATGGGCAAGAGAAAAGAGGTTGTCTTTGAAGAGTGGAACTTGTCCTTAATTTGCTGCATAACAGAGTATTTGCACAGAAGCAGATTTATGTACATTCTGCGTCAGACATCCCTGGAGCATAAATATAATGAACTATTGATTAGGCTTGTTGGCATTGCATTTCAATACATTTTCTCATCTGAAATCATGCATTGTGCAAGAACGTCTTAGCTACAATAGAAGATTGTAACCCCAAAATGTGTACAGTGTGCTATAAAAAGAAATGCTGCTATAGTAGCCGTATTGATTTCTTGCTCACCCTGTCAAAGGCCAGCAAACTGAAGTAGGAGAGGAGCCCGTCTTTTAAAGGCCTTCAGTTTATTTACCGCCTTAGGTTTCTGCCTAAGCAGTTTGAGGCCAGATTATAAAAAAATATCCACTCCGCCTTCAGAGGTGAATCTAGTGAATACTTTTCCAGAAAAAAAGGAAGGGGGGGGGGGGGTCACCGTACTCAGTGCTGTTAGCAGCTATATGACATAACTGGAAAACCATATCCCTCTTTTTTCCCCCCGAAGAATCAAATTATCCAAAAGCATCTTGTACCATTAAGGTTTGAAGTGTCCTTTGAGATGAAAAAAAAAAGAAGACAATTTATAGGAACATATTGAATTCATGTCACTCAGTAAATGTGACTCCCAGTGGGTTTGGGAACTCATGGAAAAAAATATTGGTGTTGGGCTCCTTCTGACCTCCAGGAGTTACAACTAAGGGTTGCAGAAGGATTCATTTCCACCCCGTTAGTTCAAGATGCACTCGTTAAATTAATTGGAACTCTTGAAGAGAGAAGGGGAAAGTGTTCATGCAAATGTTTTACATATTTACCCCCCCCCCCGGCCTAGAAACTCAAGATCAATACCCACACCACCCTCATTACCAAGACTGAGTGCTCTCAGACTCATGTTCTTGTTCAGATTCTAAAGGTCATAATTTATAAAGGAAGCCTTTTGTTGTTGTCCGTGGACAGTTATGGATACTATCTGTGAAGCAGAGGAAATGATACTTTTACTTTTGCTTACTGTTGAAAATCTCTTATCCCTTATTAAAGTCTGCATGTTTTTCTTATTTACAACTCAGAAGTCAACTCTCCTGTGAACAGAAAAACAAGGCTCCATTTGATTTTAAAAGATAATTATCCCGACCTCTTTGCAAAGAGAGGTGTTTATAATCAGTTAATTAGTGAGTTTCCAATTTACATTGTGCAGGGAAATTGTTGTATCACAGCAGATACGAAAGACTATGTATCACAGTTTTCTTCCTTCGTTTTTAACAGCAAGTGAGAAGAAGATGACTTGGGGAGTAAGATAATTAACACATTGAGCTTTAGGTTCAACTGTGTCTCACCCAAAGTACCCAGAACAACGCAGGGTGTAATTATTCTAAATAAGTAAATTTAAGAAATACAAATCATCCATCTTAATAAGCATTATTTTTGAAGAAAAAATGATATGCAGTCCTCCATAAAAGATAACATGGTGAGGAAACAAAAGGGTCAGCTCTCAAGGGACCACACTTAGTAATCTGGCTGTGCGAAATAAGTAGATTAATTTAGGCAAAGTCACTACCTAGCCACAGAATCAGTCTTTACCTGTCCAATGGCAGTTTGGTAACGTGAAGTCAGGGCCATTAGTTCTGTGCATCACCACAGTATCCCCAGTGCCTAGCCTTGAGTCGTAAAAGTGGAGGAACTTGATAAATTTTGATTAATGAGTGACCCTGCATGAATAAGAATGTACTCATATCACCGAATTGTAGACAGAAAAAGGCCAGCTAGAAATTAGTTTGAAAAAACCTTCAGGAAATTACCATTGCTTTCAGTCTGTAGGAACATCTAATTCTATGTGCTGTTCTTATAGGGTACTACAGGGAAAACATTCCTTAATCCTCTTACTTCAGTAAAAATGGAAGACCACATCCAAGGCAGTCTCACAGTTTGTATTTCAGAGACGTGCTCATCATATCATTTTGCTAAGTATATAAGGAATTTTCAGTTGCAATAGACACATTAAAGACTTGTGTTTTTTTAAAGGAGCAACCACAAAACCAACAAAAATGTCACCTGTTCCAGAGAATGGCACTTTGTATCAAATTTGCCTGTCCTTGTTTTCAAAGTTCAAAATCACCTCATACCACTGGAAGTATCTTTGGCTAACATTTCGAGCATTACCCCCGTCTCCAGAAGGCAGAATTTCAGACTGCTTGCCCGAGTCGAATGGCCTTCAGCTGATACCCCCGCCCATTAATATTGTACAGGAGCTCTGCCAGGTTCCTTTGGGGCACCGTTGTGCGGGAACAGTAATGGAATTGAGGAGGTGGAAGGTTGACAGTGGCTAATGGATTGCGTGATAGGAAGAGACGGGGCCAGTCTAGTAACTGTGTCCCTAACCTGGTTTCAGGGGAGGCTCTAAACCCTTCATTGTGTTTTACAGGATATGAATGATTATCCTCCAGTATTTAGTAAACGAATCTACAAAGGGATGGTGGCTCCGGATGCTGTCAAGGGCACACCTATCACCACGGTTTATGCTGAAGACGCAGACCCTCCTGTAAGTAGAAGACGTTAATTAATACTCTGAGCTGTAGTGAAGAAAACCTTGCACGCTCACAAATGACACAGGTTCTGGGACAGCATAAAAATTGAGCTCCACCCTGTTCTCAGGCATTTTGCGTGCTCTCGCCTGTTGCACCCACAGGTACACACCATATTGCAAATGATTATTGTGGATTATTGTGCTTTTTGTTTTTCTGGAGTTCAAAATTTATGATTCACCAGTTTAGCACTAGTAATAAATATATGTGGAAAGAATTCTCTGGGTTTGGAATCAGCATCATTAGGGTTCTGTATTTACAACAGTGGAAGCTAAGTTCAGTTGGGTTCGATCCCAATGTATTTCCCATGTTATTCATATATGACTGTGCTGGTAACAAACTCTAGATCAACAGGTGACACAATACTTATATTGAATGTGTTAATTTGAGTAAAATTGAAATATTAATATTTCTTTTAGAACATATCTAATACCTTCTTTTTTATCTAGAATTTTACCTCTTTTGAGATATCCCAAATTGCCTTCCGAAATAGAGGGTTTTCAATGAAAACCTTATTATAGCAGAAGTGAGGTACATGTTCCTTGATGTTATCATTTTACTGTCTTAAAAGTAGCATATAGAAATAATAGTACCTACATAAAAATGCTTTCTATAAATAGTTTGAGTGCTCTATAAAAATTAATTACTTATTCTCATAATAGCCAAATGATGAAGACTTTAAATCTTTTACTTCGAGTGAGCTACCACTATTAGTCAGTGGCTGATATATTCTAGAAAAATAATAGAAATATCTAATAAGCCATTATAGAAAAGTAAGAAAATAGAAGAAGACCGGAATTATATAAGTGATTTAGAAGTTCTGCTTTATATTGCTTATATAAATACTATTTGTATAATGGTATTTATTTAAGAAAAGGTGAATGGCAGTCATAACATTTTTCAGCTTCAACTGTGACAGGCCATATAAAGTCTTTTGTGACTATAAGGTCTTGAAAAATAATAATGTTAACATGAAAGCAATGACCTTTCACTCAGAAGCTCCTTTTCTTGAGTGTGTTAAAATGTCTTTGAAACTGATTTACTGCATTTTGGGAAATATGGTAGGCGAAATTTCCTAGATGTGAGCACACACAGTACAGATGCTGAATGTGACATCGGTTCTTTTTCTGCTTTTTACGTAAACTTTCAGAGGCAGAAAATACTTAGAAATTAGGAATACACGTTCAATTCTATTCAAGACTTGTGTTTAGAACATCAAGCCTAGACTGATTATTGTGCTAACCAGTTTTTGCTCTCCTGACCTGACAGTCGTACAGGAAGAACATAATTGCATATAGAAATTATAACATGCTGTACTAAATGAGTATAAAAAGCACAGCATCTTAAAATGCTCATATTTCTAAGAAATTCATATTAGCACAGAATTTAAGGCAGTGTTATGATTAATGGAATTAAGATGAAGACTAACGTAGCTGTACTCATCACCTCAGTGGGACAGACCTCACCATCTTAGCATGGTCGGCAAAATCCTCATTTCACCGTTGGGACCTGCCACTGTGGTCCCTGGTTTGACATTCAGGTCACCCCACTGATGTCACGGGAGTTGTCTTGGTCTGTTATCTGTTCTATAAATAAATGCCATCACTTATCTAAGCTATCCAGAGAGAAGACCCTGTTTTTTGCACCCGGAAGCTCTTTCATGGAAACACAGAAGGCTCAGGTTCCATACTTCTTCTAAGAAGGTCTTAGATTTGCATCCCCAGTAGTACCTCTTAACATTTTATACCTAACGCTGGCTTGTCAGTAGGTGAGAGGCAGATGCCAGTCATTCGGTTGAGATACTGAGCATATTACACTTGATCTTAGCCAAAAGGCCGAGAAGCGATTGAGATACTGAGCATATTTATTTCAGTTAGTGAATATGTATTTTATTAGACTCAGGCTTTTTTATTAAGGTCTTTATTTTAATTTCAGTATAGTTAACATCTGGAATTATGTTAGTTTCAGGTGTAAAATATAGTGATTCTACACTTCCATACATTATTCAGGGCTCATCACAACAAGTACCCTCCTTAACCCCCATCCCCTGTTACCCCCATCCCCCCAACGTCCTCTCTGGTGACCATCAGTGTGTTCTCTAGAGTTAAAATCTGTTTTGGGTTTCTCTCTCTCTTTCTCTCTCTCCTGTATTTTTCCTTTGTTCATTTGTTTTGTTTCTTAAGTTTCACATATGAGTAAAATCATATGGTACTTGTCTTTTTCTGACTTATTTTGCTTAGCTGAATACTCTCTAGTTCCAACCATGTCATGGCAAATGGCAAGATGTCATTCTTTTTTTTTAATTTTTTTTAATGTTTTTTTACTTTTGAGACAGAGAGGGACAGAGCATGAACGGGGGAGGGTCAGAGAGAGGGAGACACAGAATCTGAAACAGGCTCCAGGCTCTGAGCTGTCAGCACAGAGCCTGACACAGGGCTCGAACTCACGGACCGCGAGATCATGACCTGAGCCGAAGTCGGCCGCTTAACCGACTGAGCCACCCAGGTGCCCCAATGTCATTCTTTTTTATGGCTGAGTAATATTCCATTGTGTATACACACACACACACAGACACACACACACATACTACATATTCTTTACCCATTCATCTATTGATAGACACTTGTGATGTTCCCATAATTGGGCTATTATAAATAATGCTGCAATAAACATAGAGTTACATGTATCCCTTTGAATTAATGTTTTTGTATTTGGGGGGTAAATACCCAATAGTGTGATTACTGGATGATATGGTAGTTCTATTTTTAACCTTTTAGGAATCTCCATACTGTTTTCCTCAGTGGCTGCACCAGTTTGCAGTCCCAACAGTGCTCAACGGTTCCTTTTTCTCCACATCCTCATCAGCACCTGTTGTTTCTTGTGTTGTTGATTTTAGCCATTCTGACAGGTTATCAGACTCTGTGCTGATTCTTGACCCACCAACCATCTTTGGCCTACCCAGCATTCATCACTGAGTTTCCCCATCATTGCTGCAAGGCAGATCCCTTAAACTAGCATGGTCACCCTTGGGCTGCACCAGCACCAACCAGAAATAAAGGCTCAATTCCGTGAAAAATCTCAGAAGATAAATATTATATTGCGCAATTTTCAAAAATAGTATCATTGATTTTTCTTTTTATTATTTTACGTTGGTGCCATAAGTACAGAATAAATATTTTTTGGATGAGCTTGTTAACCAATTTCCACTTGGTTGCTATCATAAACATTTACTGATTAGAAGATACCATTCAGGGCTCCATGTATAAGTATCTATGGAGACACGTGTGGATATATAATGGTCTCCTTTCCAAACTAGGAGCTGAAGTCTTTGAGGACGGGAATCAAACCTTAATTCCAGTTTGCATTCCTGTGTCCAACTCAATGCTTGAAACTTAGTGGTCTGTTAGGAAACGTTTGTTAAATAATTGAATAAATGAAAAAATTCACAGTTATTTCTGTGTTCTTCAGAACTGACAATGTGTGACGGGTATTCGGGAAATGAGTTATTTGTGATCTTGGGGACCCGTGTGCATATCCACCAGCCCAGTCTGGCCGTCTGAGGGCTGTGAGGTTAAGGCGGGTACCGTGTGCAATGCCAGGCACCACTTCTCTACTGGGCATTGCTACAACTCAGAGGTAATCATCTTCACCTCGAGAGGCTGGCCACCTCTTCTTCAAGCCACCCTATGTCTTCTGAATGAAGTGAGAACCACCCGTTTTCACCTAGAAAATAGCAACAACAAAATCCTTTGAGGTATCAGATGGAGAAACTGGGTAAGGTCTTAGAGCCAGAGAGAGCATTGCTGCTGAATATCATTTAAGAATTATAAAATGCATATTGTGCAGAACTAGAGTGCTCTAGAGGGAAGGTTGCTTTTTGTTTTTTGTTTTTTCCCACTGAATTAAAGCTGTTAGGGCTTTATTTTCTGCCTGGTTTTTGTGACAGCTTTGGCATTATGTAGTTCACCAGAGAGATGAGTAGGGAATGACTGATCATTTTGGATATTAAAAATTGCTAACCTTTTCTTTGTGCTCACCAGAGACTTCTCACTCCAGACTTTGACAAAACAAAACTGCAAGTGTAATTTCCATTTGCATATTTTATTCTTTCCGAAGCTGCAAGCCAGACCCTGGAACACAGGGGTTCTCTTTGCAGGCAGGGCGAGTGCCTGACGGAGTAATGTCCCTTGCGAGCATGTGGACGCAGAAAAGTTGGCATAAATAAATGAAGTTTACATTATTACTATTTCCAAGAAAGCGTGAGGAGCCCACAGAGGATTTTTTTTCCCTCATTGTGATAGTACTCTTTCCACTTCATGCATTTCAGGAATTTATTAGATTCCTTTTTAAAGTAAAGTAGTGATTGGGAACGTGTTCAATATTAGCAACTGTGACCAACTTTCTTGTTTGCTTATACTGGTGTGAGAATTACTGAGATGTCGAAGACTTCTTTTTCCGAATTTGGATATTCACTTGGGAAATAAATATGCTCCATAAGAGAAATCTTGAAAGTTCTCAACAGTAATTGGCTTTAAAAATCAGTTGAGTGTTCTCACTATGTTTTTTTGGTCAGAAATAATTTTGGTGCGCCTGGGTGGCTCAGTCAGTTAAGCATCCGACTTCAGCTCAGGTCATGAACTTATGGTTTGTGAGTTCGAGCCTCATGTCGACCTCTGTGCTGACATTGCAGAGCCTGCTTGGGAGTCTCTCTCTCCCTCTCTCTCACTGCCCCCATTCCCGGTGCTCGTTTGCTCTCCCTCTCTCTCAAAATACATAAATAAGCTTAAAAAAAAGAAAAAATTTTTTTTAATTTTTTTTTCAACGTTTATTTATTTTTGGGACAGAGAGAGACAGAGCATGAACGGGCGAGGGGCAGAGAGAGAGGGAGACACAGAATCGGAAACAGGCTCCAGGCTCCGAGCCATCAGCCCAGAGCCCGACGCGGGGCTCGAACTCACGGACCGCGAGATCGTGACCTGGCTGAAGTCGGACGCCTAACCGACTGCGCCACCCAGGCGCCCCAAAAGAAAGAATTTTTTAAAGGGCCAATAATTGCAAGTGTAGGGTACTTTTTCCCCTCTGCTGAGATTTTGAGAGGTTTCCTGGCCATTCAGAGTTCAGACATCCTGCCTGGGGAACTATTTTTAAAGTGTTTTCACAGGTGGTTTTAACATCCTTCCCAATCATTCAAGTGTCTTTGGTCTCTAGAGAGTAAAAAAAAAGATGGCCGGGTTTTCTTTTCTGCAATGCATACTTTGTGTTTTATTGAATTGACAAGATGTCACCAAATAATGCCAAGTAATGGTGGTTATCTTCTCAAAATGTTTACCCCTTGGGTCTCACAGTAGAACCAAAGTAACACTTACCTCTATCCATGATTGCCCTGTGGGCAAAAGTTAAAACCATTCAAGGCTAGGAGTTTGAGATTATATTTTTGCCTCCGTATAACACGGTGTTCAGTATTATTTTCCATTGATGTCTCTACAGATCTGATTTTCCTCACTCACCACATCCTGGCTTGTGTTGTCATGTTATACTGACTTAGATTATTGCCAGCATTTTAAATTAGCAAAGACTCTGTCAAAGCTCAGTGCCTACCAACCACATTGGCTGACCCTTGAGCATGTGGGAGAGTGCACACAGCTCACTGGTTTTTTCCCTTCACATCAAAGCTGTCAGGGAATAGTTATCAAAAGCTGTTTTTGCAAAGCATGTCAGCTTGTGAAAATTGAGATGATGTAGCCTCAACCTGTGTCTCTCTGGTCTCGAATACTTAATTAGAAAGAAAACACACAGAGAGACAGTTGGGACTTGATCTCTAAAATGACAATGAGCTATAATTAGATTTGAGAGTGTAAATGAGTACAAAAGGGAAGGTTTTATGAGAAAGTTTATACATGATTAATGTCTGGAAAAGGCTTATCTAATGTTTTAAGAATCTGTGTCATTTTCTTTCTGTGGCTTATTGATTCCTTTCAAGAACAATTACGTTGTTAGCATTACTTGAGATCAATATTAGATTTAACTGTTTCAGATGTAAATACTGCTCTTCTAATTAAAACCTGCCATATTTCTAGGACTAAAGGGGCATTTTTCTTTTGTTGTAAATGGCAGCGTCTGTGAAGCTTAGGGGTGTTTTGGCCTTTAAATATGTGTCACTCAGTGATACAGCCATGATTTACACCATTTTTCTTATATGAGAATAAACCTCATGCGGTTAGGATCCCAGTATGCATCAGCAAGAGGTTTCCAAGGGAATTGACTGAAATATAGCAAGGCTTCTACGGCGTTCCTATAGGCCTCCGTCGTGGCTTAAATCATGTGTTTTATTGTAAAGTTCTGGCCAGAGGAAATGGGAAGAGATCGTCTGGAAGAGTATCTTGGCTTCACATGATCTGGGTTTGTGATGTCGACACCCTCAGAGCTAAGCCACACACTGGCATAGAGTCTCTATAGGTATCTCTTTGAGTTCCTGATTTCAATTCTTCTGGGTGTACACCTATAAATAGGATTGCAGGGTCATAAGGTAGTTCTCTTTTCAATTTTTTGAGGGACCGCCGTACTGTTTTCCATAGTGGCTGCACTGGTTTACAATCCTACCAATAACGTACGAGGGTTCACATTAGCTCTCTGGTGACATTTGTTCTCTATTGGATTGTTTTGATAATAGCCATCCTAACATGTGTGAGGTGATGTCTCATTGTGGTTTTGATTGGCATTTCCATAACGATGAGTGATGGTGAGCATCTTTGCATGTGTCTGTGAGCCATCCGTATGTCTTCTTTGGAGAAATCTTTATCCAAGTTCTTTGCCCATTTTTTTTAACCAGATTATTTATTTGGTTGTCATTGTTGTTCTAGAGACCTGCCGTACAACATTGAACTTATAGTCATCACTACTGTATAGTACACTTAAAAATATTTTTAAAAAGTATATCTCATATTAAGTGTTCTTACCACAATATAAATAAATAAATAAATAAATAAATAAATAAATAAATAAATAAATA
>NW_024412442.1:3592494-3615249 GCF_014898765.1 Herpailurus yagouaroundi
ATAAATAAATAAATAAATAAATAAATAAATAAATAAATAAATAAATAAAAGTACTGGGACGCCTGGGTGGCTCAGTCCTTTAAGCATCCAAATCTTGATTTTGGCTCAGGTCATGATTTCACAGTTCATGAAATCAAGCCCCACGTTGGGCTCTGCTCTGACCATGAAGCTTCCTTGGGATCCTTTCTCTCTCCCTCTCTCTCCGTCCCTCTTCCACTTGCTCTCTTTCAAAATAAATAAATAGCATTAAAAAAAAACAGTACTTATGTGGTACCTGAGTGGCTCAGTTCATTAATTGTCTGACTCTTGCATTCAGTTCAGGTCATGATCTCACTATTTGTGAGACTATTTGTGTGACTCAGAGCCCCGAGTCAGGGTCTTTGCTGACAGCATGGAGCCTGCTGGGGGCGGGGGTGGGGGGGTGTCCTCTGTCTGCCCCTCCCCCACTCGTGCACACTCTCTCTCTCTCAAAATAAATAAACAAATTTTTAAAAAGAATAACAAAATAGTACTTACTCTGTTGGGTTGGTATGAGGATTATATGATAGCATTTGTGGGGAACAATTGGTGCCATACAGTGAATATTCAGCAAATATCATCTGCCATTGTTGTTGTCTTTCCCTGGTCTTTTTCAGGCTTTGCGTCTCTGATACTTGCCTTCTGTATTTACTGTTTATATTCTGCTACCTTCTCTCTTTTCTTTTCACCTGCACTCCGGGAAAGCCTGTAAAGGTCACAGGTCAGGTCAACCGAGCATGGGCCGGGGGATGCGTAAGGTACGGGGCAGCGGAGAAGGAGCGGGCCTCTGTGACAGCTTCTTCCCAGCCTGATCTCTTCTGGGGGTCTTTTTGCAGTGCATGTGCCTGAGGTGAGCCCTCTGAACTCAGGGTTCTGTTTGAGCCAACCAGTGCTCCGGGCGCATGCGATGGCGTGTCTGGCTTTAAACCTGGCTCTCCCAGCATGATAATGGAGGGCCCTCACCCCCGTTCTCTCCCCTGCTCCAAGCAGACTCGGTGCAGAGTCAGATAATCCCAAAGCATTCAGGGGAATCTCAGGATCAGGAATTTCAGCCACACGGGGGACTAGCACTTCAGAGAGAGTCCCATACAGCCATGGTCATTATTAAGTGTGATGTATCTTCACGACTTCTAGCACAGCAGGATTTTATGAGCACACAGCACCGAGAATGAAATGTGAGAACATAATACTCTGTGAAAGTAGTAAGAAAAAGAAAATAATGCCATTATATAAAGGCTTTTTTTTTAAAAAAAAAAAAAAGTAAAACTGCACACAGTATGCAACAATTAGGTCTTCCCCCCAAAATGCTGCAGAGTAAACAGTACCAAATTGTTACTAATTCATTATATCAAAGATTTATATTCTTACTCATAGATCTCCAAGGCAGCTAGGGGTTGGCCGACCTTGCTCTCCGGCTGAAGGTTGGCCTCAAATCTGTCCCACGTGAGTCTTCTTTCAGGGATCTTTGCCGAAGCTAGCCTGCCCTGTTCCCAGTGACGATGAAACCACAAGGGAATTTGCCCAACTGACATGGCCACAGTTCAGGCCACTGGCTGTGTGTCTGTCTTGGGTCCATTGACCAAAGCAAGTCCCACAGCCCAACCCAGAATCAATGGGCCTGGAAGTGGAGGAAAAAAGGAGTGGATATTTACTGAACAATAGTACGATGTACCACAACTGTTCAGTTAAGGTTCTCTTTCAATTCATTGAGATGGTTGAGGAAGATTGTAGGAGTAAGGTATGAGGATAAAAGATGTAAAGAAATGCTAAGTAGAGGCACCTGGGTGGCTTAGTCGGTTGAGCATCTGACTCTTTGTTTGGGCTACCCGGTCACGATCCCACAGGTTCTTAAGATCGAGCCCCGTGTCAGGCTCTGTGCTGACCGAGCAGAGCCTGCTTGGGATTCTTTCTCTCTTTTTCTCAAAATAAATAAATAAATATTAAAAAAATAAATAAATGAGAAGCAAATATGCCTATTGATCCACTGACGGCAATGTTTCATAAACTGTGGATTATATTTAACTTAAATCTCTGTCCTTATGTTCCAAACAAAATATTTATTTACACGTGTGTATCCGTTGTTAATTAAGAGTACTGCATTAGGTATTAAAGATTAAAACAGTCATGTTTCCTAGCCTAAGAATTTCAAATTCAGAGTTAGAAATCAAATAAATAGAAATGACAGACCATAAATCTCTGAAAAGTAAATCTTTATAGTGCTATGAAATTAGACAGAAGGGAGCCTGATTTTGTATGGAAAGTCAAGGAAGTTTCTGGAAAAAGTGGCTGCAAGTTGAAATCTGGAAGAGAAAGAGGCATTTCCACTGGAAGGTGACATGACAGAATTAGGCCCTAAAGTCAGAGGAAGAAAAATAATGATCAAAAACCAAAAGAAAATACTTTTGTCAGGAGTCTGGAGCAGTAAACCCAAGTCAGACTCTGTGGGTTCGGCTAGACCATGAAGATAGTGCCAAGATTTCTTGTCTCATCCCAAGAAAAGTAGGATTTTCTTTTTTTTTTAATTTTTTTTCAACGTTTTTTATTTATTTTTGGGACAGAGAGAGACAGAGCATGAACAGGGGAGGGGCAGAGAGAGAGGGAGACACAGAATCGGAAACAGGCTCCAGGCTCTGAGCCATCAGCCCAGAGCCCGACGCGGGGCTCGAACCCACGGACCGTGAGATCGTGACCTGGCTGAAGTCGGATGCTTAACCGACTGCGCCACCCAGGCGCCCCTAGAAAAGTAGGATTTTCAAACAGAGGGGACAGGATCACTAGTTATTAGCTCCCATTCAGATTCGTCCCTACTTTTAAGTTCCTTTGTTTTTATGAGTTGGCTTCTGTGAGGAAAGCTGAATGTGTGCCGTTACTTTTATAAATTTCAAAATGTATCTGAGTGAAAACATTTGACAAGGAATGTGTTATTTATTGGATGTCTGTAGGGGATTGAGACATGTTTACCTTTGAAAAACATGTTTTCCCGAAGATACAGAGGTAAATAACTACTGCTCAGTGTCTTCAGTAGTTATGTTAATGCCGCGTCCGTAGAAACTGAACTGTGTGTGCTACCTGACCTCTATCAGGTCATGACATCTGGCACAAGGAAGTTGGCTGTGCAAGTGTGGACTCACTATGTCGTCAACACGTTGCAGTCACTACAGGTGTGAAAGGGAAGGGAGGACAGAGGGAGGGAAAAACCACACTTGGAGAGTTTCCCAGGGTCTTTCAAGGATACCTTAGCGTTCGGTCAGATCCACTAAAAAAACCATTATGATTGCCAAACACGACCCAAACCCCTTTACAGTAGTCCCTAATGCCAAATGATACTTGGGAGGTTTTGAGAATTATACCATTACAAAATACATCATATTAGTTGCTTTCAAAGACATGGGGAAAAAGAAGTTTGGAAACCACATCAGGGGGAAGAATCTGGGTATACTTGAAAACAAATTACTTCATGTTTGTGTGTAATGGTAATAACAGGTTTAGTATTCCCTGATTTAATGTGATTCCCATTATTACGAAGAAAATTATGTGGGTCTGAATAAGTAATTTCTTGATAATTATGTATATAAGAAAAATTACTGAATCAAGATATCCCCTGGTATTAAGAACTTAATTATTTTGGCCCATTATAGTCTCGTTGAAATTCCCTATGTTTGCAAGTTTGAAACATCTTTCATACAGACCTGCAGTTACCTTCTGTAGTAATTAATTATATTTTTATCATCATTAAGTGAAAACATATTGTGTTTAATGCTCACTATAAGAATGTAAGTCGTAAGTAAAAATGAGCTGAGTAATAAAGAAGGTAATTGAAATCTCAGGGTTCTATTTTCTTGAGATAAATTTACATTTACTCTGCCATATTAGTTAGACACACTCTGTCATATATAAATGTTTTTTGATGTAAAAAAATCTAATGTCAACACCATCATGACAGGATTTTTTTTGGTGGGGGGGCTGTCATGTTCCCATCATCTAGGGAAAAAATGCCCGGTTCAGGTTGTCACTGTGTCACCATATTGCTCTGTATGTGCTGAATAAATGGCTATGCCAGTACTAGCTCATACTAATATTTACTGAGCCTTTCACAGTCAAATTTAGTAGATAAAAGGACATCACAAAGCGGAAATGCCTTTCACATTTTGGAATCCCCACTCTATTTAAATAAGTCACATACTACCTCAAATCATATTTGGAAAGGAGCCTAGTACATGAACAAACAAATCAATTAATTCATTTGTTAATAGATGTCATTAAGTCATGTCCTTCCTGAGGGCAATTAGGGTTGGCACACAGCCCGAGTCCTTCAAAGCTATTGACGAATGTCACTAGGGGTTGGCATCTGTGTTTAACCAGGAAAAATGATACTGTACTGCCCGTACTTGACTTCTTTCAACCTCATTTCCATGTAAGAATAACAAGACCATTTCGCTGGCTTGGTGTTTGGGTTTAATGAAGAATGAAAGCGCTTAGCCAATGTCAGGCACAGAGATGTTGATGTTTCGTTCTCCTCGTCCTTGCTTTCAGGCAGGTGGGAAAGATGGCGAACTTCACCTCTGGTTTGGTACAGTGCTGACATAGTCATCATTTGTACACCTGAGGATGTCAGTGCCTGGACTTGTAAAGTAATTCTGCTGTCATCTGTGTCATTGGCCAATTTGAGAGGAAAATTTTCATGAAAACACGTGCTAACTGGGTCTCTACACCCCCCCCCCCACCCAAATAAATATGTACATACTTCAAGAAAGTTTTTTTAACCAAAAATTAGCAAGGTCTTTTGTTTAAATTGATATCTTTAGTTTATGTCACTTCATAATGATACATGTCTACTTTTATCCCCTTGAGAGGAAGATAAAGTATCCACAATCTTGACACACACGTTACATTTTAGCTTGTCACTTTTGTACCCAAACGATGCACCAGATCAGACTTGACCAGTAACACAGTCGCTACGATCTGTGTAGCAGGGGACATGTTCAAGGCACATCTTGATGTGTAAATGCCTGCGCAGTGAGGTGGAAAGTCCAGTTGACTATAATCCTGAAACTGTGTCATCTGGTTCTAGCACGTTCATGTGCTAGTGCCCATGCTTCTTTAGAGCTTTTATCAGAAATGTCAGTAGGCGGTTGTGTTTATCTGTGGACCTTTTGTCCCCCTCGTCCCAGTTATGAGCCCCGTAAGTACAGGAGTACAGGAGCACATCTGTCTTTCTCATCATTGCCTGTCATCTTGAGAGATGAACATTAGCTATAGATGGGAATCTATGGACAGCTATTAGTGGGTTTTAAATTCAAAACATGCCAACAACTTAGCAACTTTCTTTTATTTTTAAACATTTTTATTTTATTTAAGTTTATTTATTTATTTTAAGAGAGAGAGTGAGCAGTAAAGGGACAGAGAGAGAGGGAGAAAGAGAATCCCAAGCAGGCTCTGTGCTGTCAATGCAGAGCCCAACATGGGGCTTGATCCTATGAACCATGAGATCATGACCTGAGCCGAAACCAAGAGTTGGATGCATAACCCACTGAGCCACCCAGTCCCCCAACTTAGCTACTTTCTGAGATAAGCAAATTCTTGGAGGCCTTCCACACCATACACAAAATGACCTATGTAACTATGATTCTCACAATTACCAAAAATATTACTCAGAAGTCTCAATCATTTTCAACAATTGGTTAACTCACAACATAACTCAGATTTGGCACATTGTGTAATGTAGTTGGTGTGAGAAAACATCATCTGTATCTTGATAATATAAGCCGTCTCGGGGTCCCTTTATTAGAAAACTCAAGAGGATTGTGTCATTACCTTAAAGGATAAGCTTAACAGCAGAAGGTGTTGACTCTAATTACAGGGGTAACAGAATATACGGACAAGGGCTGTGAAGTAGGGAAGAGATACTGCTTTATATTCAGCCAGTCCAGAAAAAAAAAAAAAAAAGAGGAAGAAGAAGAAAGAACTTTCATGACAATAGTTCTGTTTCTCTAGTACTGTACTCAGGGATCTTTTTTGAAAGAATATGTATTCTCCTCCTGTTTTTTTTTTTTCCTTTGGGAGCTATGTTTTCATAGGTTCTATCATCATCTCTTTTGTGTCTTTCCCCACCACCCTCCCAAAAAAGTCACCGATGTAATCTCTACTTCCTTTTTGCTCTCAAAAAATGTGCACATGGCCACTGCAAGTAGGGATGCAGGTGACATTTCAACCAAAGTGGGGATTCCACACACAGCCACCCATCGTGTCCACGTAAGTGATATCTGTAGATTTGGACATCCTGGCCATTCTGGATACGTGTATGTGTAAGCATTGCTCATATTTTAAGTATTCAGTTAACAAATTATTTTTGACCTCTTTTTTTTTTCTCTTTTTATTTATTTATTTGTTGATTTATTTATTTATTTATTTTTCCAATATATGAAATTTATTGTCAAATTGGTTTCCATACAACACCCAGTGCTCATCCCAAAAGGTGCCCATCAACCACCCTCCCCTCCCTCCCATCCCCCATCAACCCTCAGTTTGTTCTCAGTTTTTAAGAGTCTCTTACGCTTTGGCTCTCTCCCACTCTAATCTCTTTTTTTTTTTTTTTTTCCTTCCCCTCCTCCATGGGTTTCTGTTAAGTTTCTCAGGATCCACATAAGAGTGAAAACATATGGTATCTGTCTTTCTCTGACCTCTTAATGGAAAGGCAAAAAATCATCTGCTCAAGTGGAACTCACCCTCAAGGGACAGAGATATGTGCAAACCCATAGTCTAGTAAATATGTAACATAATTCAGACAAGGGTACATAGTCTAAAAAAACAGAGAGTAAGGATTGACAGAGAGGAAGGGTTGACTCAAGGGGCTTATGAAAGGGTGTGGGTGGAGGATAGGCCATCTGAAACTTGGATGTGGATGTTGGGAGGAACCACTCACACAGGAGTGATGTAGCAGAGTGAACAACAGAAGAATGTGGAGGTAGGTGTGACCTCGGTGTTGTATGAGGGCAATCTTGTTGAATTACTTTTGATGATCATCAGGAAGGTAGGGATATGAGATGACCTCCATCTCCTCCACTCAGTTCTCCTTCTAATACCCTCAGGACTCAGCTGTGTCTAGTCAATAGACGTGTTGAATGAGTGAATCCCATGTATAATGAATTCATTCCTTTGCTATAAACATGACCAAGGTGATAGGTATTAGGGAATAGATAATTTATAGAATTTTCAATTGCTGATATTTTATATAATTTTTAAATTTAAATTTACATCAGTTTTAATTTCAGTGGTCTATGTGGTGTCAACTCGAAGTTTTCAGCACCCATTGAATGATTAAGCTCCCACTAACATCAGGGTTCTTTTTTTGAACATTTTGTTTAGGGAAATATATCGCTCTAAAGGAGAATGTGTCACTTACTTGAAAATTCAGGGAAAAAATATCTCAAATCCTTGTGGTGAATGAAAGTGACATTAAGAGGGGTTGCTATACCAGCACCTCATTAGTCTTTCAAAATCACGGTTGTCTGAAGTCATGCATGCTCCAGTAGACAGACGAGGTCAGCTGGATTTATAGAAATTGCTGTCACAGTAAGTGAGGAGGCTTCAAAAACGCTGACTGTTATGTTTCACACATGTCCTCAGTTTCCATAAAATTTTAACAAGGGACTCATTGTATTTACCCTTCAAAAGACTCCAAGAGGCATAATGATAAGAAACTCTATTTTTGCCCCCACTTCCTGCTGAAAAGAGAATCTTTGCAAACAATTTTACCACTTTCCTATTAAATTAATGTTTATGTCTTGGCTAATTTATTTCATTTGTTTTGATAATGCCTGTTTGTGGTGGATAGGTAAATAGATAAATATTCCAAAATTGCTTAGTCTTCTTTTTTTAAATGTTTTTAAAAATTTATTCATTTTTGAGAGACGGAGATAGATCACGAGCAGGAGAGGGGCAGAGAGAGAGAGGGAGACACAGAATCTGAAGCAGGCTCCAGGCTCCGAGCTTTCAGCACAGAGTCCGATGTGGGGCTTGAACTCACAAACTGTGAGATCGTGACCTGAGCCAAAGTCGAACGCTTAACATACATACATATCATGAGATTACCCATGAAATTTCCATAAATCATGTTGGATCAAAGTTTACCTTATAGTCCCCTATTTGAAATTCTACATTGCCTGAAATGTCAAAATACATTTTACCTCATGATATTAAAATATCTGTTCTAAGGAAGAGATATTATAGTTTAGTTAGTTAACTAAAGAATAAAACGAAATGGATTCCACTATGGATATCTAAAGTATTCGTCTTCTTTGGTGGTGACCTAAAACCATATATAATTTGTTTTTTTGTTTTAATTTTGAACCCACAGTTTGAATACCTTTCTAAACAACTATGATAAGTAAGGGTGTGAAGACAGAAAGACAAGAAAATAACTCCTCAGATGATACAAACACAATTAGAACTATCCTAACAAAAGGAGGCTGGGAGTAAAATATTGGTCTTCATAAATGAAAGAGAGACTCTGCTCCATCTCACAGAGGCCAAAATGAGCTTGGCTTTCAGCAAATGTTTTGCGAGGAAGAGCCTTTCTAACTGTCTAAGTCCTCAAATGCCACCTTGAGTCTTAACAGCATGTATGAACTAACTTTGGCCAAAATCTTTTAAAATTTATCTGAATGTTATGGTTCAGTGGTGGTAGTGTCTAAAGATGGCTCGGGGGCCTGGGTGGCTCAGTTGGTTAAGTGTCCGACTGTGGCTCAGGTCATGATCTCACGGCTCTTGGGATTGAGCCCCGCACCAGGCTTTGTGCTGACTGCTCAGAATCTGGAGCCTGCTTCAATTCTGTGTCTCTCTCCCTCTATGCCCCTGACCCATTCACACTCTGTGTCTCTTTCTCTATCAAAAATAAACAAACATTGAAAATATTTTTTAAAAGAATAAAGACAGGGAACTAAGTGGTAGCCCCCAAGGTTTCTTTGGTTCTAAGCAAAGACCGATCAATTTGTTTTATCAGAGTGCAGGACCAAGAAGTCATTTGTTTATCATTTATAAATTAAACTGTAGCCTAGTTTTAATGTAGTATGAAGTTTAAGAAAATAATTTTTGCAAACTACTTGTAGTGTTAGTGACTTTATTATAATTTGGAAATGTTATAGAAAAAGAATCTATTGCCATAGTCATAAAATTTTAAATATTTACTTTTTTATAAAAAGATAGATCTTCCTTCTGTCTATGGATGGTCCAAAAAACTCTTTTTTTTTTTTTAATTTTTTTTAACGTTTATTTATTTTTGAGACAGAGAGAGACAGAGCATGAACGGGGAGGGTCAGAGAGAGGGAGACACAGAATCTGAAACAGGCTCCAGGCTCTGAGCTGTCAGCACAGAGCCCGACGCGGGGCTCGAACTCACAGACCGCGAGATCATGACCTGAGCTGAAGTCGACCGCTTAACCGACTGAGCCACCCAGGCGCCCCCCAAAAACTCTCTTAATAAACATATAAATGCATATACAGATAGATATAATATACATACTAGCTTATCCTGAAGTAGAGAGTGATAAATATTTTCATCTCAGTTTTAAGTATTTTTTACAGGTTGGCTTACCAAACATTTGGCTTGGTTTACTTGGTTTACTTAAAAAAAGAATTGTATTCGATGTATTCAACTGGGAGAAATATCAACATATTGGGAATACATGAGTGTAAACCAAAGTCCCTCAATTCTGGCACAATTTAAAGTTTTAAAACATTGATAAATTAGGGGCGCCTGGGTGGCGCAGTCGGTTAAGCGTCCGACTTCAGCCAGGTCACGATCTCGCGGTCCGTGAGTTCGAGCCCCACGTTGGGCTCTGGGCTGATGGCCCAGATTCTGTTTCTCCCTCTCTCTCTGCCCCTCCCCCGTTCATGCTCTGTCTCTCTCTGTCCCAAAAATAAATAAAAAACGTTGAAAAAAAAATTAGAAAAAAAAATAATAAAACATTGATAAATTAATATTTATCTAAATTGCCAAATATTTGGGTTTTTAATGTTAATATTTAAATTTATATTTACCTAAATGATATATTAATGTGTACATAATGTACTTATTAAAATATATAACTTAGAAAGTCAATGGACTATTTCATTGTATTTTTAAAAATACAGTTGAGTGAATTTAGAATACTCTGATCATATCTATTAAATTGTAATGGAATCAGTACTGAAGGATTTTAAAAAATAAGAGTGATAAATATTAAGCGATAAAGCTTATAATAAATAGTCCTCTTTTTTTTAGCGTGGTTGAATATGTGGATTTTATGATGACATTGTTTTCCAGGTTAATTTTACTTTTAATGACTTTTAATGACTTTTAATTTTATTATTAATTTTACTTTTTATGACTTCTTGAGAAACATGCCGTTGACCTGATTCATGTCATAAATGGCCCAGGGACAGTGTTAGGCATGTTGAGGCTGTCCCCAAAGCCAATTGCAAATAATCATATGGCCTGAATATGTAAGTATAAAGCAACACTTTTTTAAAGATTTTGGAAAGAAAAAAAAAGGAGGAAGGGAGGAAAGGAAGAAAAGAATAGAGAAAAAGTATGTTGGTGGGAGAAAAGAGGGAGGAGGGAGGGAAAGAAAATGAAAAGCCTTTTGAATATATTCAAAGGAAAAATCCAAATAATTTTAGGTATTTAGTTATTGTTGCATGTGATATCAAATAAAATGTGGTGCCTTGATACAGTGTGATAGAGGGAAAAATTAAAATGTCTCTGGTGGGCTGATGATGCCATAGGAAAGCCACATTCTGTTTATGTGTGGTAAAATCATAGAACAAAAAGTTCATTGCCATAGGTAACATATAACATTTATTTTCATATACATACAAATTTATCTGTAATGATTCTTTAGGAAGGGCCTGGTGTTCTGGTTAGCAAAATAGTTTAGGCATGTGAGAGACAGCATTCTATAAAACCAGAACTTTTTCTCTTTTTATTTGATCAGTTAAAGCTGTACTTCAGAATGGACCATGAATGTGCCGGCTTTAGTCAAGAGCGTGTGTGGTGTATAATGAACATTCTTAAAGTTTCTTGGTCACTAATCTTGTGATTGCCCTCAGAATTTTGGTTATACTACAGACAGAATGGGTGCCGAATCTAACAGAAACCCTGAAATTTCATTCCTGAAACAGTTTGTGCTGTCGTCTTGCTCTTGCTTCATTCATTCCTCACGGGATATGTGTTCCGGAACTTCCCTGGGCGGAGCCCTAAGGCAGGGTTTACAAGCGCTTCTAATTCTAGAGCATTTTTCCCAAGTAACTTTGCTCAATTGTATCGCTATTCATTCTCATGTCAAAGTGTTCCTGTCGGATAGCATAGATGAATGTTAAGTTGGGTTAATGTGTAAGGACCTATGTTTTAGTACGAGCTGTGTTTCATCCGAGTAATAACACTGCAATGTACTATCTGAGGAAATGCTGGAAACTAGATAACTCTTAAAGGCTTGATTTTCTTTTTGTAAAATATGGTTACTACTCATGCCAACTCCTGAATTTCTTGTAAGCATAAACATGAAAATGCATGAAATGAACATTCTCTGATAATGTAGTAAAGTGCACAAATGAACAGCTGACAACTCCTGTCATTATCATTATTTTTTTTTTAATTTGAGTATATTTGACACACAATGTCCTATTAGTTTCAGATGTACAGCATAGTAGTTAAACAACTCAAGACAGGGGCGCCTGGGTGGCTCAGCCAGTTAAGCATCCAATTTCGGCTCAGGTCATGATCTCACGGTCCGTGAGTTCGAGCCCCGCATCGGGCTCTGTGCTGACAGCTCAGAGCCTGGAGCCTGCTTCGGATTCTGTGTCTCCCTCTCTCTCTGACCCTCCCCCGTTCATGCTCTGTCTCTCTCTGTCTCAAAAATAAACAAACATTAAAATTTTTTTTTAATAAATAAATAAATAAATAAAAATAAACAACTCAAGACATTATCTGTGCTTACAAGTGTACTTACTCTTTGTCACCGCACATCACTATCACAGTACCATTGGCCGTATTCCCTGTGCTGTGCTATTCATCCCTGTGACTGATTTATTCTATAATAGAAGCTTGTACCTCCCTGTCCCCTTCACCCATTTTTCCTACCTCCCTTCTGGAAACCATCTATTTATTCTCTGTGTTTATGGGTCTGATTCTGCTTTTTGTTTGTTTACTCATCTGTTTTGTTTTTGAGATTCCACATATCAGTGAATCGTATGGTGTTTGTCTTTCTTATTCTGACTTATTTCACTTAGGTTCAGCCATGTTGTCACAGATGGCAAGATCTCATCCTCTGCTATGGATGAACACTATTCCAGGATACATATGTAGCATGTATATAAATACAAATACAAATATGAATATAATACAAATATAAATATAAATATAAAGCATACGTATATTCTACCAATTGATGGGCACTTGAACTGCGTCCATATCTTAGCTATTGTAAATAATGCTTCAGTAAACATAGGGGTGTGTATATCTTTTTGAATTAGTGTTTTTGTATTCTTTGGTAATTCCAGTGGTGAAATTACTGGATCATAGGGTAATTTTACTTTTAATTTTTTTAATGTTTATTTATTTATTTTGAGAAGGGGGTGCAGAGAAGGACAGAGAGAGAGAGAATCCTAAGCAGGCTCTGAGCTGTGTGCCCAGAGCCCAATGTGGAGCTCTGTCCCTCGAACTCTGAGATGGTGACTTGAGCCTAAACCAAGACTTGGACACTTAATCGACGGAGCCACCCAGGCACCCCTGTAATTCTCTTTTCAATTATTTCAGGATCCTCCATACTGTCTTCTTGAGGGGCTCTACCAGTTCCATTCCCACCAACAGTACACGAGGGTCCCTTTTTCTCCATATTCTCACCAACACTTTTTGTTTCTTGTGTTTTTTGTTTTATTCTGACATGTGAGAGGTGATACCTCACTGTAGTTTTTATTTGCACTTCTGTGCTGATGAGTGATGTTGAACATATTTTCATGTGTCTTTTGTCCATCTGTGTGTCTTTGGCAAGTGATTTTTCATGTCTTCTGCATATTTTTAGCTGGATTATTTGTTTTTTTGCCTTAAGGTGTTTAACTTCTTTATATATTTTGGATACTAACCCTTTATCGGTTATGTATTTGCAGATGTCTTCTCCCATTCATTAGGTTATCTTTGAATTTTGTTGATTATTTGCTTTGCTGTGCAGAGATTTTTATTTTGATATAGTCCCAATAGTTCATTTTTGCTTTTGTTTCCCTTGCCTGAGGAGACATAGTTGGAAAAATGTTGCTATAATGAATGTCAGAGAAATTAACTACCTGTGTTCTCGTCTAGGATTTTTATGGTTTCAGGTTTCACATTTAAGTCTTTAATATATTTTGAATGTATTTTTATGAATGGCATAAGAAAGAAGTCTGGTTTCATTCGTTTTCATGTTGTTTCTAGTTTTCCCAATATAATTTGTTGAAAACACTGTCTTTTCCCATTGCATACTCTTGCCTCCTTTGTTTAAGTTTAACTGATCATATAATTGTGGGTTTATTTCAGGTTCTGTTTGGTTCCATTCATCTGTTTGTCTGTTTTTTGTGGCAGTACGGTCATGTTTTAATTACTTTATGTAGTATATTTTGAAAGCTGGGATTGTACTACCTCCAGTTTTGTTTTTCTTTTTCAAGATAACTTTGGCTCTTTGGGGTCTTTTCTGGTTCTATACAAATTTTATGATTGTTTGTTCTAGTTCTGTGAAAATATTGGTGGTATTTATATAGAGATTGCATGGAATTTTTTGATTGTTGGGTAGTATGGACCTTTTAACAATGTTTTATTTTCCCAATCCTTGAGCATAGAATACCTTTCCATTTATTTGTGTTTTCTTCAGTTTCTTTCATTGGTATATTATAGATTTTGAAATAAGGTCTTTCACTTCTTTGGTTAAGTTTATTCCTAGGTATTTTATGACTTTTGGCACAATTGTAAATAGGATTGTTTTCTTAATCTCTTTTTATGCTACTTCATTATTAATATATAAAAATGCAATGGATTTCTGAATATTGATTTTGTATCCTGAGATCTTACTGAATTAATTTATCAGTTCTAGTAGTTTCTTTTTGTTGTTGTTGTTGTTTGTTTTGCTTGTTTTTGCTAGACTCTTTAGGATTCCATATATAGTATCATGTTGTCTGCAAATAATGGAAGTTTTACTTCTTTCTTACCAATTTGGATAACTCATTTCTTTTTCTTGTCTGATTGCCGTAGCTAGGATGTCTAGTACTATGTTGAATAAAAGTGGTGAGAGTGGGCATCCTTGTCTTGTTCCTGACCTTAGTAGGGGAAAAACTCTCGGTTTATAGTTTACATTTTTATATCTCAGAGATGGTTTATATATTTTAAGATAATTCAAATAGAATAGAAGGAGAAGTTCAATTAAGGGTCCACTGCAGGAAACAAATTGATAGAAAAGATGAAAATGACCTATATTAAGCATGCTTTCATTGAGCTATTGGCAGGACTTGAGGACAGTTCAGTTGTGGAGTCTGAAAGAATGAGAAGGGTCAATGCCTTCCCTAGGGCTTTCAGAGAGACCAACTTGGTAAAAGGGTGGGGCCATTGACCTAGAGTGGATTACGTATATGTCTGGGAGAGGAAATCAATATGCTGTTTTGGGGTATGTTGAGTTAAAAATAGAACATCTAAGTTGACTATTATATATATTACTTGGGAGTTTAAAGAATGAGTGTAGCCAGAATTTAACTTTGGGAGTTGTGAACAAATAGAAGTTGTTTAAAGGACTGGAAGAGATTGTAGAGTCTAAAAATACAGGTAGAGAAGGTAGACATGCCCGTGACTGAAGCTTGGGAATGTTTTCATCCTAGGAATTTAGTGGTTCACATAGCATCTGTTTGGGTTTGAGGTCAAATCTACCACATGCCAGCTCTGTGTTCAAATTGTTTACTTCACCTCAAGGGCTGGCTTAAGCGCTGAAAAGATTATACTGACACACCAGTGTCACTTACTATAATTCAAAAAAAGACCAACCTAAACCCTAATGTAAGTGAGGATGTCCAACCATCTTGACTATTTTTATTACAGTCTAAAAGTTTTATCAAATCTTAATTTATTTTTCTAAAAATTATTTAACTATCCCGACTTATCTTGGTCTATAACTGGGACAAGTCAACATCCTTTAACTCCCCATAAGCCTCAAGTTCATTAACTGAAAATTTAAAAAAATGTGTGGTAGAATATATATGTATCATCTTTACTATGCTTCTTGCACATAGTAACCATTCAACAAAGATTAGGCATCATTATTTTACTATTATTACTATCACCGTCATTAGTAATGATATCCTAAAGGATTGTTAGTTACGAGGATTAATTTATCTATGAAAAAACCTAGGTGTTAAACAGCACAGAGCAGATGGTACTTTCTGTCTCCTCCCCATCCGTACCTATCCTTCCACTTTACAAGTCTTCCAGATCTTCCGCATTTCATTGTGCTCTGAGTGTCAGAGTTCAGAAAAGCACAATGAAAGAACATAATTTAGAATTGTCTTAGAAGCTAAACTATTAAGCACACATGGTGTTTCAGTCGGGTGAGATTCCTACAATTAAAGGAAAGTGGAAGAGAAGACGTTCAAGGCAGCCAGTAGTTTATTATTTCACATAAATCGTTTTCAGTAACAGGTAGAGAGGCTGTGGCATTTCACACGTGGAAGTGTGATGGCTTAATATGATCTTTTACTTCTAAAAGGCCATGCGTTTTATAGATCAGTTTTGCATCATCGATATTCTTTGTTTTCATTTTGTGAAGAGTAAATTCATAATATATAATTTCATTCTAGGGATTACCTGCAAGTCGTGTGAGGTACAGAGTAGATGATGTCCAGTTTCCTTATCCTGCTAGTATTTTTGACGTAGAAGAAGATTCTGGAAGAGTAATAACTCGAGTCAATCTTAATGAAGAACCTACGACAATTTTTAAGGTCAGTGCCGTGTTTCCCTTACATGGTCTGTTTGATATTTAACTTCTGAGAGTTCAGTTTAACAGATGGCTGTACAAAATAATTTAAATTACAAAATAATATATTTTTTAACCACATAGATATTTAGAGAATCAGATAAGCAAAAGAAAAAAGTACACTTGATATTTCACATCTTGGAGATAACTAGAATTTACCATTTTAGTATCTATCCTTATGATGACACTCCATGCAAATGCAAGTGCACACATAATGTGTTTTCAAATAATATGATCAAATAAAGGACACCTGGGTGGCTTAACCTCAGTCTATTAAGCATCTGACTCTTGGTTTCTGCTCAGGTCACGATCTCACGGTTCATGGGATCAAGAATTGCATTGGGCTCTGGGCTGACAGCTCAGAGCCTGCTTGGGATTCTCTCTCTCTCCCTCTCTCGGCCATTCCCCCACCTTGCTCACACATGCACACACCCTCTCTCTCAAAATAAGTAAATTTAACAAAATGAATAAATAAATAAAATAACATGATCCTATTATTCATACTGCTTTTTTAACTTCATAATATATTGCCCATGCCAATAAATACTGGTAGTGGTATTATTTTAATAGTTATATGATGTTCTATTGTATGAATCCACTATTATTATTTTGTCTAATACTTTGTTCTTGGATAATTAGGCTGTTTCTAATTTTTTGTCATGATAAAATTTGCTGTTGTGAACCTCTTTGTGCAATAACTTTTGCTGCTGACCCGATTTCTTTCCCTTAAGTACTGAGATGCAGAATTGTTGGGTCAAGTTTACGTACCCATGATAAGTTATACTTCCAGAAAATTTCAAATAGTGTTACCCTTCACTATTACCATAAATAATCTATTTTATTAAATGTCTGAGCATTTCCCTTTTCTGTAATTACTTAGAATACTTTTTTCATTGTTAATAAAGCCTCTGACCCTGCAATGAGGAAATGCCCTCATCGGTTAACCTTGAGGGTGTCATGGGTACCATGCCTCACATAATCCTACCACTGTTGGGAGAAATTGTTCCATTTGTAAAATATTAACCCAAGGCTAAATCATTGGCTGCAAGATGATCCTTAGTTATGGCTTCATAGTCTAAGTTGAACTGGTTTAGATTAATAGCTGTAGCTTCCAAAATTATACACATTCTTGACAAACACATAGTTTTGAAAATATTTAACATTTCTTAAATAGAAGAATTATTCATGACATAATATGTTATCAAAAACTCAATTATAAATTATAGTAATAAATATTATATAGTTGTTCCATCTTGAAATGAAAGCTTTTCTGCATTTTGCATCATTGGAACTGTTTCTACTATGCAGTGTGGACTTGGTTGTCTATATTTTTAAGAGAGTGTATATCTAAGTGTATTAAACTGGAAAGATTTCCAGTTTTATCCTCCAGAGTGAAGTATTTCTGCCCTATAATCTTGCAGACAATTAATTCCCTGGAAAAATTAATTTCTTTTTATAAGCAAGCTAATTAGCTTTTTGCTATCGATGTGACTGAATTTAACACTTTTTAAATAAGTGTTGGTGCTTATAATGGCACATGTTTTACTGTAGGCATCAGTGGGGTTGTGTAAGAGAAATCAGTTTAACCATTGGAGAGATGTCGCATTGTCTACCTGTTTTTACTGGTAGTGTTTTGTCATAGAGTTAGTAACTCAACTTCTTTGAGTTTTCTTGTCTAGGAAATGAACATAAAACATCTACATGGTGGGACTGGTGTAAAGATTGAGAATATATGTAACATATCCTAGTACAGTGGTTACGACCTGGCAGACAGTGAGGACATGATCACTGTGCCCCCTCTGGGGCCAGGCAGTCCAAAGATTAAAATGATGCCTTCTTTTCTTCTTGTTAATAATCTTTAACATGAATTTGTATTACTTTTTAAGTTGGTGGTCGTCGCTTTTGATGATGGTGAGCCTGTGATGTCCAGCAGTGCCACGGTGAAGATTCTGGTCTTACATCCTGGAGAAATCCCACGCTTCACACAAGAGGAATATAGGTATTGATTTCCATCAGTTTTTGTGATATGTAAAGTTTTTTTTGTTTTGCTTCGTTATGGCCTCTCAAAACTGCTGCAATAAGAGTTGATCAATGAATGGTCCTTCCCATTCTAGTTTAAGTTTTTCTAAATTAACATAATATTACCCTTATTTTAAAAGTTGATATTTAGTTAACATGACAGTTTAGTCTATAAAAATATCAGCTTTCGTAATGCTTTGATGAATAATGAATGCTTTAAAAATAATTAACACAGTCCTTGAAAAATACATTATATTTTGGGGTTTAAACTGCAACTATTTAATGATCCCAATGGTGAGAAGTAGGCATTTAGTTTCATGTTATTGCCAGAGACATAATTTGACATCTGTCTGAAATGATATTTCTCATATAACCAGTGAAAGAGAGAGGGATAGAATGTATGTGTGTGTTTATGTGCATAATACATATTGCATATTATAATATAGAATTAGCATATATACTGTCTTAAGTCAGGATGCCATAATAAAATGCCACAGAAAGAAGGGCTCAAACAAATTTAGTTCTCACTGTTCTAGAGGCTGGAAGTCTGAAGTCAGGGTACCAGCATGGTCAAACTCTGGTGAGAGCTCTCTTCCTGGCTCACATAGAGGAAAGTGAGAGAAAGCAAGCTAATCTCCGGTATTTGTAAGGGTGCTAATCCCAAGATTAGGGCCCCACCCTCTTGTTTCTAAAGGCCTTACCTTCAAGTACTATGCCATTGAGGGTTAAGGCTTTTTAGGAGGACAGTCCACAGGATGTGTGGATGGATAGCTAGATAGAGACAGATACATAGATAGATAGATAGATAGATAGATAGATACATAGATATTCTTAGGAAGTGAAGAATTGAAAAAAATAATAAAACTAAATTTACTATATTTCATGTTTGCACATTACTGTAAGATTTATAATGCTTTCCTGACAATAGAGTATCACTTTCTTTCATGATACAGTTTAGTAGTTTGCTCTATTTAGAGACAGAGTCAACATTACATAATGATGCTAATTAGGACTCAAGAGGAAGGAAGACTTCATATAATAGAATACTTTATCAGATTCTAAAATTTGTATTATTATTGCTTTGATTTATTACTTTCATAATTTCTAAGAACTACGTAAGAACTGTGAGTTAGGGCAAGGGCTGAGATACTGGAAGGCAGATGACACGTCTGGGAACATTTACCATGCTGGCCAAGTAGTGTTTTCCTTTATAAAAAGTTGCCTTTGCAATATGCAAGCAATAAATTAAAGTATATAATTTTACCAGAAAACTCTACATAACATATATGTAAATCACTGAGATGGAAAATATATTTAAAACTTGGGGCTCCTAGGTGGCTCAGTCGGTTAAACATCTGACTTCAGCTCAGGTCATGACCTCACAGTTTGTGGGTTCGAGCCCCACATCGGGCTCTGTGCTGTCAGCTCATAGCCTGGAGCCTGCTTCAGATGCTGTGTCTCCCTCTCTCTCTGCCCCTCCCCCAATTATGCACACGGGCACGCACGCACTCTCTCAAAAATAAATAACCATTAAAATAATTTTTTAAAAAAACTGCATTGAAACTGTTAAGAATTCTTGGTCAGTCTGTTTGAAACACCATTTTCTTCCTTATGTCCATCCTTACCAGTTCCCCTTTTCTTTTGTTGTCATGGTAACCTGTGAACTCCAGTTCTTTGCCAAGGTGCATGTGGTTTTCTGCTTCTAGAGCCCTTCCTTGAACATGTTTATTGTGGTCATGTCAAGAACCCAAATGAATGTAAACTCACTTGTGTTTCTCCCCAACTTACCTAGATTCAACGTTCATAAAAAATGTACTTACTATTTGGGATGGGTCCAAAAATCCTTCAGAGTTTCAGCCGAGCAAAATCCCAACCTGTGTTCTCCCAAAGTTCTCCTCCCATCTAGTCCCTCCTTGGAACCCCAAAGAAGGCCGGAGTGATGATGCCTAATGCTGTCCTTTTGAATAGGCTCTGTGAATGGATCCCCCTTCTCTGGGTTTTCCTCTGCTTCATAGCAGCATGCCTCCAGACGTCGGGAGCACATTGCTTGTTAACTCTGTTAGCCACACATTGGGGCATGAATGCCAAGGCCATAGGTCTCATCAGGGCATTGTTCATTTAGCTTTCTTTTTTTAATTACCCTTATTCCTGCCACCTTTTAAGAATAAAAATGTTTTGTTCAGTGAAGAATTTACCATTCCTTACCTTCTTGGCATACAACTACTAACTGCAAATAGATTCTATTAATGAAGTTGTTAACTTAGAGAAGAAAAAACCCACCAATTACTTGGTGCTAAAACTAAGAGGAGTGACATGAGCTTACAGGGAAGAATTTTTGCCCTTTCTGAAGAACATTTCTAACATTTGCAAATAGTGCCCTTGACTATCCCAATTCGTGAGTTCCTCTGACACATAAGGGAGGTTTGGTAATCTTGTTGTATCCTACAGTTTATGAAGAAAGTCCTAAGAATCGATGTAATTGCCATAATGGATTCAATAGGACTAGGGCACTGAATGGGATTGTTTTCTTTTTTTATCAGACACTTAGAAACCTTGGATAAGAAAAAAGTTGTATCAACCATTGGCAGAAGACACTACGTTTTTAATAGACCAATAATTGAATTTAAATGTTTAAGTAACTTTACATATGATTTAAAGTGTAGAATGAACTATTAAAATAAAAAAACAAACAAACAAAAAAAGACCTAGGGCTGATCTTCATCAGTTCTCTCTCTGTGCTCGTGATTCCAAGTATATAGTGAGTCTGGATCCCTCCCAGTCTTTCCTTCTTCCTCCTGGGCACACAGCTAGACTCCACTTCCCAGCCTAGTTTGCTAAATTGAGCTATAGGACTGAGTTCTGGCAAATAAAATGTGGAAAAGTATGGTCTCCACTGTTTCCTGGCCTTACTTAACCTTTTCCGCATATGGACAGGTAAAATGGAGAAAACACCCAGAGACGCTTGGGAGCCATGTGTTGACAACTTTGAAATATAACAAGAAAGGAGCCTAGGCCTTTGAGTCACAGATAGGAAGAGGAATACTGAACTAGGAATGACATATGTTTACATATATTACATATGACTTTTTTTCGAAATCATTTATAGCCTTGGCCAGATGCACATAACTCCCAGAGATGCTAAATAATGTTATTAGACCTTTACTATCAGTATGATCCCTTGTGTTGGAATTGAATGGTGGAAGAGTATTTCACTTTGGCATAAAGATTGTTTTGAACTAAAATCACTTAAAAAGCACCAGCTGCAGGAAGGACATTCTAATCTCCCTTTTACTTCCTAAACACAGGACCTATAAACTCTGATGTGAAGGATGCCCTCCCTGTACCAGGAGGAAAAATGTTCTTTAATGAGGAGTCAAAGCCAAAAGAGCTGATACAGACAGGACTTGTTAGAATAATTCACATCGCCCTCCGGGCTCCTTCTAGAGTTTAATTTTCCGCAATGACCTCTCCCTGTTCATCCTAATACAAAAGTATGTTGGCGTTGCCATTTCTCTGGATCTTCATTGCCTCATGAGGGCTCTCCTGTCACTTAAAACTTATATAAATGTGTACGTTCTCTCCTACTAAAGTGACTTATGTGTGTTTCATACTTAGACCCAGCCAGAAAACCCTACAAAGATAGAGGTAAAATCCTACTTCCATTACAGAATTGGTCCTGGTGGAAAAACTTTTTCATGTGATCCAATTTGGGGGGACATAAAAGGATAAGCAAGATTTGTGTCCCTGGTGGGGTGTGGGGAAAGCATGAGCACGGGTGGCAAAGGGAAAGCGGTGATCAGAGAGGAGTAGCTTTGCCAGCTGAGATACATGCCGTGTTTACATGTCCTGCATGTCTTCATTCCCGTATTGGCTCTTGAATTGTTTAGGAATAACTAGTTTCAACAGATGTCTAGGTGTGAAGAAAGGTTCTAAAGATAAAATATTCATCCATTTTAGAATATTGAACTCCATTCTTTTTGTTAAATTATTTTATGTTTATTTTTGAGAGAGAGAGAGAGAGAGAGAGAGAGAGAGAGAGAGAGAGAGAGAGACAGTGAGTGGGAGAGAGGCAGAGAGAGAGGGAGACACAGAATCCGAAGCAGGCTCCAGGCTCTGAGCTGTCACACAGCCTGATGCCGGGCTCGAACCTACGAACCATGAGATCATGACCTGAGCTGAAGTCAGAGGCTTAACTGACTGAGCCACCCAGGTGCCCCTCCTTTGAAGGTTCTAATGTGGGTTTCAACGGTGAAAACCAGAGTCACCATGAATAGTTGCTGGCTGTTCCTGGAGTGGAAGTCCCTTCTAGGATTTGTCTATTGTGCAGAATCTTCTATATTAGAAGGCATGCTTCTTACTGCCAGCATTAGAGCTTGAGGGGTGATGCATTTGCTGTGACTGCTCACAGACTATTTTGACATCATTTTCTAGTTCCTGAATGAATAATCTATTAATTCCCTGCCTTTCTCCCCATAGGATTTTAGCATTGGAGAAGCTAGGTGCTGTCTTCAATCAGGTAGCCTTTCCGTTGCAGTATACACCCAGGAAATTTGTCATTCACCCAGAGAGTAACAACCTTATCATCATTGAGACAGACCACAATGCCTACACAGAAGCTACAAAAGCTCAGAGAAAGCAACAGATGGCAGAGGTAATGAGACTTGACTTTTAGGGTTCAATTAAAAGGCACTGAAATTTT
>NW_024412442.1:3615349-3696150 GCF_014898765.1 Herpailurus yagouaroundi
TTCTTTTTTTTTTTTTTTTTTTTAATTTTTTTTCAACGTTTTTTTATTTATTTTTGGGACAGAGAGAGACAGAGCATGAACGGGGGAGGAGCAGAGAGAGAGGGAGACCCAGAATCGGAAACAGGCTCCAGGCTCTGAGCCATCAGCCCAGAGCCCGACGCGGGGCTCGAACTCCCGGACCGCGAGATCGTGACCTGGCTGAAGTCGGACGCTTAACCGACTGCGCCACCCAGGCGCCCCTGAACTCGATTCTTAAACTGACCCTCTCCCCTAATCCAATTATCTTGTTTTTGTAAAGGTCAGTCATTAAATCTTGGATAATAAGATTAGTGAGGGGAGGTTAGAGGGCTGTGAAAAGAAACCCTTAAATTACAACAACTTAAAGAACAACAGCAACAAAAAATGTGCTTAGGCTCACATGACCATCTAAAGTGAGTGTTTCAGGTTGGCGATAACTCTTCATGCAGTTCTTCCGCACAGTCATCAGGGACCTGTGCCAATTTAGGATCTTCCATCCTTAACATTATTTCAGGATTACTCCAGTCATTGCCATTTTTGTCCCTGGAAAGGGAAAGGGGGCGGAAGTCCACATCCGGATATTTCCTGAACCAAGGGAGGCGCGAGGCAGGGCTTGCACATTTCACCTCAGCTCATGTTCCATCTCAGAAATCCAGGCAAATGTCCACAGCCAGCTCAGAAAGGGCAGACAACTTCTGTCCCTTGCTGGACACACGTACCTCAGTCCCACCTCTCTTACCGAGGGAAAAAGGAATATAGCGTTGGTGGAGAATTAGCACATTGAATGTGCAATTTTAGACAAGTTACAGACTTTTATTGCTATATCATCTTGATATGACTTGTTTTGCATTAAAAACATGTAAGATTGGGAACGTGAACCCATCATGGAATGGTACAGAGACATTCTTATTCCTCCATGTGTATTGGTAAAACAGATCACATTTTTCTTAAAGCCCAAAAGAATGCGTACTATTTTTGGTTTGAATTCAAAGAAAATCTCAGATGGACATTTTGGAATGTTTTAAATTATTTCTAGTGACTCTCTCCCACTCTAACCCCTTTTTTTTTTTTTTTTTTTTTTTTTTTTTTTTTTTTTTTTTTTTTTTTAGAGTGGGAGAGAGCCAAAGCATAAGAAACTGTTGAGAACTGAGAGCAAACTGAGGGTTGATGGGGGGTGGGAGGGAGGAGAGGGTGGGTGATGGGTATTGAGGAGGGCACCTTTTGGGATGAGCACTGGGTGTTGTATGGAAACCAATTCGACAATAAATTTCATATATAAAAATAAATAAATAAATAAATAAATAAATAAATAAATAAAATAAAAAATAAATAAATAAATAAATAAATAATTTCTAGTGATTTCAGCACATCCAATGTTAATAGCACATATTCCAAACCAAACCTTTCTGGACTTCAAAGTAAAGTTTGGTTGTCCGATTACACTTAATTACTCTCTCCCTGTTCCTGAGAACTGTAATAGTCCTGATCACAAGGAAAAAGAAAGCATTATGGCAGAGTGTAAGTGAGAGTCACGAACTGTAAACTCCCTTTGTAGAGACTATCAAAGAGGTTTGAGAGGAGACATTTACTATTTGCTGAAACATTTCCCAGTGTAGCAGTTCTACATCGACAGAGACACAGAATGCATTATTCTTTTTATGGCATTCAAAACATTTAAATATCCAGTTACTGGTAATTGCCTCCTTGCAGGAGTGCAAAAATAGACCTATTGTTACCTCGTCTAAAATTGTACAAGTAGGAACCAACAAATAACAAACATCATAGTAAATACTTCGGTATTTACCAAAGGAAAAGCTTCCTGGACTGCCTGCTAAGTTTCTGATAGCAGATAATTAGCAGGTTAGCTAACCAACGTACAAGTAGCAGTATAACTAAATGTCAGCCCACCCCCCTTTCTCTTGTGTCTCTGTTCCCGATTCCTATTTAAAAACTTCCTCACTTTCTGCTAATGGTTCTTTGAAAATGAAATAATGAAGTTTATAAAGTTTTTGAAAGAATTCTACAAAGACCACCCCGTATTAAGGGACATAATTTAGCCTGTCGAGACTAGAAGAGAAAATTCTCACATTCTTTTCTTGTGTACAGTGTATAATATTGGGATGTTTTATATGTGCTGAGGAAAGATTTAATTTTGTTTTTTCCTCAAATCCTGTGAACTGAAGTTATTCCCTAATGGGCTGCCTTCAAGTCATTTTTAAGGCTAGGAGACATCTCTTAATGAGAAAGCAATTTGCCCCATACAGATATGTGTGTGCTTTTATAATGGCCAGATTTACACCAGTTCTTAAGCAAACTATGCACTTATTTCTGTTTGGTCCCTATACGGTTATAGTTAGTACTTGAAACAGACTTACTTTGTTCACTCCATGGCCTTTTCCGTGTCTCCTTGGGTCACTTAATTAGGTTCAATGGAGAATCGAAACATCATTTGCTTCTTCTCTTTGTCATTGAATAAACACTTATATTTTCCAGAAAACACTGAATTCTTCTCAAAATTTTATTTTATTTATTTATTTATTTATTTATTTATTTTATTTTATTTTATTTTATTTTATTTTATTTATATATGAAATTTATTGTCAAATTGGTTTCCATACAACACCCAGTGCTCATCCCAAAAGGTGCCCTCCTCAATACCCATCACCCACCCTCTCCTCCCTCCCACCCCCCATCAACCCTCAGTTTGCTCTCAGTTCTCAACAGTCTCTTATGCTTTGGCTCTCTCCCACTCTAACCTCTTTTTTTTTTTTTTTTTTTTTTTTTCCTTCCCCTCCCCCATGGGTTCCTGTCAAGTTTCTCAGGATCCACATAAGAGTGAAACCATATGGTATCTGTCTTTCTCTGTATGGCTTATTTCACTTAGCATCACACTCTCCAGTTCCATCCACGTTGCTACAAGAGGCCATATTTCATTTTTTCTCATTGCCACGTAGTATTCCATAGTGTATATAAACCACAATTTCTTTATCCATCGTAGCAATCTCTTCCTCGACACATCCCCAAAGGCAAGGGAATTAAAAGCAAAAGTGAATTACTGGGACCTTATGAAGATAAAAAGCTTCTGCACAGCAAAGGAAACAACCAACAAAACTAAAAGGCAACCAACGGAATGGGAAAAGATATTTGCAAATGACATATCGGACAAAGGGCTAGTATCCAAAATCTATAAAGAGCTCACCAAACTCCACACCCGAAATCTTCTCAAAATTTTAAACAGCATGGACCTCTTCAGGCTGTATAACATTTATTTCCAAAATTATAAACACGCATTCGTGTTATTAGGGGCAAACACACAGCCAAAAATTTCAACATTGTAACAGATTTCCATTTCATGGGTCATTTCTGTTTTATGTGGTTCTTCCAGTTCATCTTTTTGACAAACAAGGAGACGCCAGAAGCCAGAAATTTCAGTCTCTTAGAGTTCGTACCTCAAGTTATCATTTTTTATTCCTTCTTTTCCCTTTCCTTGAAACAAATTCCTCTTTCCTTGAAACAATTTTTTTTAAATCTTTATTTATTTTTGAGAGAGAGACAGAGTGTGAGTAGGGAAGGAGCAGAGAGAGAAGGACACACGGAATCCAAAGCAGGCTCCAGGCCCCATGCTGTTAGTACAGAGCCCAACACGGGGCTTGAACCCCAAACTGTGAGATCATGACCTGAGCCAAAGTCTGACGCTCAACCAACTGAGCCACCCAGGTGCCCCAAAACAAATTTCTTAGAGTCAGTGGCACCTCTTAACCCTTTGTTGTTAAAACTCCTCTCTCTAAAATTATAAAAAAAAAAAAAAAGGGGGGGGCGCCTGGGTGGCTCAGTCGTTTAAGCGGTTGACTTCCGCTCAGGTCATGATCTTGCGGTTTGTGAGTTCGAGCCCCGCGTCGGGCTCTGTGCTGACAGCTCAGAGCCTGGAGCCTGCTTCAGATTCTGTGTCTCCCTCTCTCTGACCCTCCCCCGTTCATGCTCTGTCTCTCTCTGTGTCAAAAATAAATAAATGTTAAAAAAAAATTACAAAAAAAAAACCTCTCTCTTGTCCAAAGTATCTCCAGATGGCTTCATTTTTGTTTTGCAATGAATTCAATGCAAATACTAGCCCCTACCTTACATAAATAATCATTAGTTTTGAGTTATTACTATTCAAGTGATTGTCTCTATATCCTATGCAATATCGTTTCTTAATTTAAACCATTCTCCACAGATTGATTCTCATTGGAAGCAGAGAAATAGGTTAATCTTAATGAAAATTCTGTTTTTGAGGGCACGGCAGTAATGGGCAAAACTGCCCATAGGGATCACGTAGTCAGCCTGATAATTTAATAATTGCTTTTTCTGATATCCTTGCCACAAAGTCGTGAGGAACTCACCCTTTCAATCTTCACGTAATTGTGGATATTGGGAAGGTATTCCCTGTGGGGAGATTATTGTTATTATATTTGTTCCTTTAATTTTGTTCTATGCATTTTTCTCTGAACCTCCATCAGATTTAGCATCCGCTTCCTCTTGCAAGTAGTATGACTGTGTAGGGGAAAAAAATTAATTTTCCCTCTCTCCTTTCTAGTTCTTGACTGAGATTCCTGTAACAAAAGACAGATTAACAAAAGAAAAACAAGGAGAAGTCTATTAACATGCATACTTCATGTACACATGAGAGACACCCAGGAAAGATAAGTAACACAAACAGGTGGCTTTAAACTTCAGGATCAAATACCATCTTAACAGGGGACGGGGAGGGGGGTAAAGGCCTCTCAGGGAAGAGTAACTGATTTTTAGGAAAGAGGGGTGGGCCCTGAAAGAATCGATTGCTGGTGTGTCCATCTTTACATGTCCTCTCCTGTGGCGACTCCATTTCCCTGGTCAGTGACACTCCTGGGGAGGGGATCCATGACATTTGAGCTCCTTTTGGAGGATCTATCTGTCTTTAGGCAGATAAGTGTAGCTCAGAGAAAAGCATCTCCTTGTATTTGCTATCATTTGAGTGCCTACAGCTCAAAATAATCAATAGGACAAAGTGGCATATTTTGGGGTGGCATGTCCTCTTGCCCTTTGTCTGAAACTGAGCTAAACTCCTCATTTAAAACAGGTGACTAATAATGCCCTCCTATCAATTATTAGCAGGTATCTTGACAGGGATCATTCTTATTGGGAAAAAGAGTTCTGTATACTTGGCAACGTCTGCCATTAATGTGATAAAAAAAAATTATATTAACCATGTGGTTGCTGACCTGAAATAAATGTGAATTACAGTTTCTTATACTAGTTTAGTGTATCTTACAACATATGACAAACTCTTCCTCCTCGTTATAATATTTACATAATGGCTAATTATAACCCTTAAGATTTTCTTTTTTGTCTCTACAAAAATCAATTTATAGTAAATCTATTCAATTTATTCTTCTTTATTTTAATATTTCTATATATTAATACTTATTGTATTATATATTAAGACTCTTTAGTAAACATTTTTTTAAATGTCTTTACTTTCCCTAGAATTGGATTTCTAAATGTCCATGGATATTTTAAATTTAATTTATATCTTCTGAAATACTAATACTCCCTCTTAAACTTTAGTGCCTGTGATCTCCTCTGTTAGTTTTGGTCCATCCCCTAGCAATTAAAAATCCAGATGAGACTTAACAGGTTCTTTAGGGAAAATACTTTTGTGAGAGAAATGAGCAGAGAGCAGAGTAAGCCTAGGGAACCTTCAAACCACATTCATTCTGACCTCAAGGGAAGAAGACAGAAGTTTGTGTAGAACATCCTAGGCTGGTGTGCCACTGAAGTGGCCACTGCGTCATTTCAATACGTTCTGCATGATGATCAGGGATCCCTCAAACGATAGTCACAAGTTGGAGAAGTCCATTGTCTCCTAGGAAGGGACCCACCTTAGCATCTCCGCTTTTCTGAATCACAATCAGGAAGGGGCACCTAGGAAGCGTGGCCTGCACGTAAACACAGCCGTGGACTTCAGGGCACAGCAATGGAACCTCGGTCAAGGGCGCCTCCTGCAACTGGAGATCTGTTGGGGCACTCTCATTGCTGCCACGTGGCCATATCTGATAAGAGGGTTTAGTCAATTATCTACTTGGCTCTTCTGGAAAATAGTCATAGTGTCATAGTCAGAAAGTACATTTCATGTTATCTTTTCATTTAATCCAGACAGAAGCATCAAAATCCTCATAGTAGTTCAAACACATATTACTTAAGAATAGATTGACTCCTATAGGTCAAGTGAGTTAGCATTCGAAGAATATTTGACCTTCATCCCAGGATGATGGACTAAACACACAGGGACTCACTTGTCCTCGGTTCTAGAGGTAAATATCATGGAAAGGTCAGCGCGTCTGGAATAGATCATGGAGTCCAAATGTGAATATTGATTTTGAATGAAAAATGCAGTACCTTATACAATTTATCAAAAATTTTACCATAGACAATTATTTACAAATTTTCCAAACAGATATGCTACAATATAGACATACCTTTGGTATTTATTTAAAATGGAAGTGTATCAACATTGATTATTAAACTTTGTGTGATTTAATGCCACATTTATATTCATTTTTAAGGATTCCTGTGTTTTAAAATGTAATTTCCATAAAAACAGAAATTCAAAATTTATATTTGTATGTATACCAAAGAGAAGAGGCAAATGTTCCTAAGGTATTTTTATTAACCTCTTGAAAAAGTTGATATTTGCTAACTCTTAGAAAAATATTGAGTCATATTTAATTTCCAGTGTTCTTCACATTTAATATATTAAGTCCAAAATAAGAATATTATGCATATAAATATCTTGACATCTTTCAAAAATTCAAATACCTTGAATAAAGAAAATAATCTTTTTGGTTTCCCTCATAAAGTAAAAGATTGATACTCTGCTGGTCAATTTGAATTAATCTTATAATAAATGGCAATGCAAAAATCTCATACCATTTATATCTAAAATAAGTTTCTCAAAAGGCTTTATATTAAAGAATAAAAAGAGTAGATTTTATGAAGAACTAAAAAGGATTAACAGTCTACCTCCTGATATGCAAAAACAGAGAAAAAGTGTAATTTAAAATCCAGGAATCCGTTTTTATATGCTGTGAAAAATGAAAACAATGTTATCACAATGGCCAAGGAAATGGTGAGCTGCTCTGGTGACCGTCCCATTAGTCAAGAGAATTAAAGTTACCTTACATTGAGGAGTGTTACCATTATTCTCGTATAAACCGCACAGGTTTGGACATGGGACTTTGAGAAAAGATTGTTAATCAATAAGTACAATAGTTTAGGAAGAACTTTTGGTCTTGGTTCCAAAAACTAAAGAAGAAAAAAACAATCTGAAAACTCTTACTATCATATAAAATAAATGCAGAGGGCCTTACTTGTTTGCTAGGGTTGTTTACTATTTTAATTTAGATTTATTGTCCAATATGAGAGTTGACTTTACCTGAAGATAACATTTCCTGTGCTTTTATGGCACTACTAAAATCTTGCCTCAAAGGTAATAGATTTTGTCTTGTTAACTACTGAAAGAGTAGCTCCAGCGGTCTTCATTACTGCTTTCATAGGCTCCCTGTGTATCCGCATGGAATTTAATTCTCCTTCACATCTTCAAGGTTATAGTAGAGTCTGACATTTGCTCACATGGCAGAGTGAAACCAGCCCACCAGCAACAAAGGACACAGGTTTGAGCAGTTCATTCTACATCCACTGACAGGGCGTCCGGATGGCTCAGTAGGTTGAGCAACTGACTCTTGGTTTCAGTTCAGGTCATGATCGCAGTTCATGAGTTCAAGCCCCACACTGGGCTCCGTACTGACAGTGCGGAACCTGCTTGGGGTTTTCTCACTCCCCCTTTATCCCTTCCCCACTTCTAAATCAATCAGTCAATCCTTCAAAAAATTAAATCCACTATTTAGAGGAGTGCCTGGGTGGTTCAGTTGGTTTAGAATCTGATTCTTGATCTTGGCTCAGGGTCATGATCCAGGGGTCATGGGATTGAGCCCCACATTGACCCCACAAGTTCCACATTGAGTCCAGAGCCTGCTTGGGATTCTTTCTCTCTCTCTCTCTCTGGTGCCCCCCAACCTCTATAATAAATAACTAAATAATCAATCAATCCACTGTTTTTTTTTTTTTTTGAAATTTATTGTCAAATTGGTTTCCATACAACACCCAGTGCTCATCCCAAAAGGTTCCCTCCTCAATACCCATCACCCACCCTCCCCTCCCTCCCACCCCCCATCAACCCTCAGTTTGTTCTCAGTTTTCAAGAGTCTCTTATGCTTTGGCTCTCTCCCACTCTAACCTCTTTCTTTTTTTTCTTACCCTCCCCCATGGGTTTCTGTTAAGTTTCTCAGGATCCACATAAGAGTGAAACCATATGGTATCTGTCTTTCTCTATATGGTTTATTCACTTAGCATCACACTCTCCAGTTCCATCCATGTTGCTACAAAGGGCCATATTTCATTCTTTCTCATTGCCATGTAGTACTCCATTGTGTATATAAACCACAGTTTCTTTATCTATTCATCAGTTGATGGACATTTAGGCTCTTTCCATAATTTGGCTATTGTTTCAATCCACTGTTTACAATTGAAAACAAGTTTTCAGATACAAAGAGTGTTGTCATAGATTCCATTCTTCTCTCATTGCATTACATCTGTGGGAACTTTTTAGTTCAAGTGCAACATATACTAGGGCACATTATTTTTATTTTATTAATAATTAATGCAAACTTGTATGAGGCAAAATGACACAACAATGCCAAGGTTTGAATCATGGCTGCTGGATGGCAGGTGTTGGTTGAACTTGATGAAGTTACTGAAGCTCCCTGAGGCCAGCTTTCCTAGAGATATAAATATTGTGTAAGTATTTATATGTGAGACAAAGAGCTTTGTGAAGAACATAGTACAGAGCACATGCTTAAAAAAATAGCTGTGATATCATTCTTTAACAGGCTTGTCCCAGGTGTTGGCCATGCAAAGATTTTTAAGATGTAGGCATCGTTCTCAAGGAGTTTATACACAGTGAGGGGCAGCTGTGTGGCTCAGTCAGTAGAGCATCCAACTTCAGCTCTGGTCATGATCTCCCAGTCTGGGAGTTCGAGCCCTGCTTAGGGCTCTGTGCTGTCCTAACAGCTCAGAGCCTGGAGCCTGCTTCAGATTCTGTGTCTCCCTCTCTCTCTGCCTTCCCACCCCTCTCTCTATCAAAACATAAACATTTTTTAAAAATGAGTTTATACACAGCGAGAATAGAAGCAACGCTGATTATGTACATGTTATTGGTGCCCTGCCAGCACACAAGTACAGACTTATGCCAAAAAACTAAAAGTAAAAAAAACGAAGTGTAAGTAATTGTCTCCAGCAACACACACACACACACACACACACACACAGAGCACAAAAGTGCACTAATTTTCTCAGTAAAAAATGAAACAAACACAAAACCTTGGTCTTTTGCTGGGAATACAAGAGGCAGAACTCATGTGAGCTGTTACAGTCCTACAGTTTCAGATAAGCTCCCATTTGGACATCCTGGAACAGCCACCCCAGTGATGAGGAACTCACTCCTTTGGAACAAAACAATGACCATAGCAATCAGGTTAAAATTGCAAACTGACACGTGACATCTACGAACGGAACGTGGCCCCATGGGCACTTCCAACAGAGCACACAGGGGCAAGCCACAAAGGACGTGAGAGAAGATTTCCCTGGAAATGGCAGACATGTGAATATGGGAAGCAGTGATGGGCTCAGGAACTGGGAGGAAATAAGAAGTTCTCACTGGACAGGAGGAGGACACATTCCAGGAATTGGGGGAAGGTCAGTGTTGTTGAAGAAGAGACAGCGACAGGGCTGTGACATGACCCGGAAATCTGCGACATTTCATTCCCGGAGCACTGGGAAACTGCTGAACCTTGGTGAGCACCTCAGACTAAAGGTGATGAGGGTAGATGGGAACTTTAAAAAGAAACTTGACCGCTTAGTCAAAAGAAAGCCACGGGATGACACGCAAAGGACAATGGCAGCTCGGGCCACATCTGGACAGTGGTGAGGGACAGACATAGGTGAGACCTACATGAAAATCTCCCAGATAAAGCAGCGCTAAAGAATGAAGCAGGACTGTGCCAGGAAGAGAGCAGTGTGCAGTCAGGTCCAGAAGGTGGGAAGCTGGAGACTTTCCTAAAATAGAGATCTGACATAGAGCGTCAGGATGGATCTTGGGGAGGGCCTGGGTGGAGGGGAGCAGATGTGAAGGCTCTTAGGAGCCCCACTACCGACCTTGTTCGTTATCACGGAGACTCCAAGGACGCTGACTGATGTGAAGCAAGAGATACCAGCAGAGGTGTTTCATGGAAGATCACTCTGCTTCCCCACTCCATCAGGAAAGCAGATTTTTGCACGACTGAAATGTTGATTTACAATCGTGGCATTTTTATCACCGATTTATAATGGCGAAGTCGCGCATCTCCGAGGTGCTCTGGAGCTCAGTGGCTGTGCCCTTTGCCTCATCTTCTCATCCTGTGTTGTTTCTGGTCAGCTTTTCACACGGGGTTCTAGGCCAGTAAACAGCATATTTTTTTTAATTATTTTTTTACATTTATTTATTTTTGAGAGACAGAGTGAGACAGAGCACGAACAGGGGAGGGACACAGAATCGAAAGCAGGTTCCAGCCTCTGATCTGTCAGCACAGAGCCCGACGCGGGGCTCGAACCCACAAACTGTGAGATCATAACCTGAGCCAAAGTTGGCCACTCAACTGACTGAACCGCCCAGTCACCCCTAAACAGCATATTTAAGAGGAAATCACACACATACACACACACCAAGAGACTGACAGGGAGAGATAGTGCAGGTGATTGCAAACAAGGGAAAGCAGGAGTTACTACACTAATGGCAAAATACATGGAATCCAAAGTGGAAAGAAGTAAACCTGAGTACATATGTGCTTCATCTCACTGGGTAGAATGTAGATTTAAGTGAGAGAGCTACGTTTCCCCCTTAACTGTATCCCTATGGTGTCCAATGCAGTGAAGATCATATGATTTATTGCCCAAAGTAGGACACTAATGAGAGTAAAGGGGGACACACTACAATAATTTAAACCAGGGCAATGGGCACGACTGGGGGTTGTCACAGGTAAATGAATCATAGGGTCATTGCTACCTATAAATACAGTACTGTGCTCAAGCTAGGTGTCCTATAAATGCTTGATAACTCCTGGATTGGTATTTGTGACCAGAATTTTGTTTTTCCTATGTGCCTCCATCACCTGTTACTGCATAACCCTCACAATTTGGAGTGATAGCCACCCAAGTCCAGATCCTACCCTGTGGGAGTCAGGACCTCTATTTCCCTTCATGATGATGTTTCAAACTCAGGTCCTTGAGGGAAACAGTCCTGGCTTTTTAAAAGATTTACATCTCAGAGAGGCAGAGAAATCATTTACAACTGCGAGTTTTCCAAAGCGGAAGCCAGTAATATAAAATACGTGGTTTTTTTTTTCTTTATCCATTCATCCACCAGTGGACACACAGGTCGTCTCCACGTCTTGGCTGTGATAAGCAAACTGCTATGGTAAACCATATTGTTGCGGTAAATATGGGAGTGCAAATAACTCTCCAAAATAGTGATTTCTTTTCTTTTGTGTGTGTACCCCAGATGTGGCATTGCCGTACTTCTGTTTTTCTTTTCTCCCTCTCTCTCTCTTTTTTTTTTTTTTTTGAAAACAAGAAGAAATGCACTCCTTTATTTTGAAACATCAAGTGGCATAGTTCAAGCTCTGAGAACTATGCAGGAAGGTGAGGGCAGGTGTAGTGAGTTACCGTAGCAAATCCTCATAAGTGTCCTATAGCAGAAGCATTGATGTGACTGTCTCTTTACGATTGAAAGGAGGCCATCTGAGTATTTTTCAGGAGATCTAAATGTGAAAAAAGTGGGAGTCATACTTGAATCTAGGGCCAAACCAAGTAATTTTTGATCTTCAGTCCAAAATCCTTACTTTTAAAAATATTCAGACATACGCTTTTTTTTAATTGTCATTTAAATTGTAATAAGTTAATATATAGGGTAATACTGTTTTCAGGAGTCGAATTCAGTGATTCATCACTCTCATGTATCTGCTGTTCATTTTTTGAGGAACCTCCACGCTGTTTTCCAGAGCGGCTGCAGCAGTTTGCATTCCCACCAACAGTGCACAAGGGGTCCCCTTTCTCCACATCCTCACCAGCACCTGCTCTTTCTTGTGTTGTTGATTTTAGCCATTCTGACAGGTGTGAAGTGATGTCTCGTCATGGTTATGATGTGCATTTCCCTGACGAGTGATGTTGAGCATCTTTTCATATACCTGTTGGTCATTAGTATATCTTCTTTGGAGAAAAGTCTATTAGTTTGCCCATTTTTAGATTAGATTATTCTTTTTTGATGTTGAGATGTAGAAGTTATTTATGTATTTTGAATATTAACTCCTTATGGATATATCGTTTGCAAGTATTCGCACCCATTTAATAAGTTGTCTTAGGTGCTTCGTTAGTGACTTCTTTTGCTGGAAAGTATTTAAGTTTTATTTTCTATTGTTCCTGTCTGTAAGACAAGCTTGTATATCATTATAATGTTTATGCTAAACTTCCAGATGTATAGCCCATAAAATAGTGTATTAATAAAGCTATAATTTATGGAGTACTTACGATGTGCTAGGTTTAAGGACAGCTTTTTGTGCATGTGTCACTTAGTACACGCCACAATTTTCTAAGTAAGTAATGTCCCCACTTTACAGGTGAAGAAATAAGAACAGGAAAGGTAAGAATTTTTTCAGGGTCCCATAGGTAGTAAGTATGAGGGCCAGAATTTTATAAATGATATTCCTTGGTCTGACCCCATAGACCTACTAAATCAGAATCTTTAAACATCCAGGAGATCTGAAAATTTTACTATTTTTTAAAATGTGTATTTATTTTTGAGAGAGACAGAGTGTGAGCAGAGGAAGGGCAGAGAAAGAAGGAGACAGAATCCGAAGCAGGCTCCAGGCTCTGAGCTGTCAGCCCTGAGCCCGATGTGGGGCTTGAACCCACCAATTGTGAGATCATGACCTGAGCTGAAGTCGGACACTTAACAGACTGAGCCACCCAGGTGCCTTGAAGATCTGAAAATTTAATAAGTTCTTCAGCTAATTCTTTTAAGTTTGGGAACCAGTGACTAAGAGAGATTAGAAAAGGTCTGTTAATGAGAATAATAAATGAAACCAAGGAAGACACACACCTGAGACTGCAGGTTTGGATTTCAGATAGTTTTCTGGACTTGAGGGATTGTTACTACTCAGGGCTTAGGTTTGCTTGTCTTCAACATGGAGACACTTCATGGATCTGAAAAGAACCCAAACTCTTTTTTTTTTTTTTTAATTTTTTTTCAACGTTTATTTATTTTTGGGACAGAGAGAGACAGAGCATGAACGGGGGAGGAGCAGAGAGAGAGGGAGACACAGAATTGGAAACAGGCTCCAGGTTCTGAGCCATCAGCCCAGAGCCTGATGCGGGGCTCGAACTCACAGACCGCGAGATCGTGACCTGGCTGAAGTCGGACGCTTAACCGACTGCGCCACCCAGGCGCCCCAAGAACCCAAACTCTTAAAGAGCAAGTACGCTTTGGAAAAGATGTAAAAAAAAAACAAAAAACAAAAAACAAAAAGCAGTTTCTAATCACTTGGTCCTTTACTAATCTTCTTTTCTATAACCCACCGTAAAAGTACTGGGAAAGCAGCCATTTCTCTCCTGATTCATGTTCTTTTAAAACCACTTGTCTTGGTTAAATATTTAAAATCAGATCACCCTGATGCAGTTACTCCAAGGTTACAAATAATAGGAGTTCCAGTGGATTTTTTTTCCTTCCTATTTTCATTAAATGCCCTTATAGTAGATATAAAAACAGTTCCTTAATTGACACTGATTTGCAAATATATTGAATTCAGACATGTCAAAATAAATTAGATTTGTCTCTCAGTAGAAAGAAAGCAATAGAGCGAGATTGAATCCCAGTGAAATTTTATAGCGTCTATTTACACACACTTTTATATCCTAAACTGCACAGCATTTAAAATAATTAGGAGCTTTATGTAACACATATAACATTTACTTTTACTGTTACTTCTTGAACCCGACAATAAAAGTAGATTTTAAATTATAAAATAATTGTTTCATCTATATTTATACTGTAAAAACTGGGTCTGCCATTGAAAACTGCAAAATCTGTAATTATGTAGCCATTATTCAGATGATTCAGATATGTTAAAATGTATTTAATTGAGAGAGATTTATTCTCATCTATATTTTCAAATAACCAATTTGAAACATTAAACAGATATCTATCTATGTATTAATTTATGCATCCATAACAAAATTATAAGTATTTTGCATATAAATTATGTATCAATTAACTTTTCTGGATTCCACTTCATCTGCAAAGATTGATTTCTAAACGATAAGTTTGGAGTTATTTTGATCAATTTTCTTCTTATTCAAAAGCAGCTGTTCGTTGTACATTCTTATAGTCTAATGTGACTGAGCAATAAAAATATAAAGCCCCCAAACGACACAGGGGAAGCTCAAGTACATATTGTGAAGGAAACAAGCTGGTCCAAAAAAGATTATGTACTGTATGAGTCTGGCTATATGACAGTCTGGAAAAGGCAAAAGTATACAGACAGTCAGGGTGCCTGGGTGGCTCCGTTGGTTAAGCGTCGGTTGGCTCAGGTCGTGATCTCACAGTTTGTGGCTTCAAGCCCCGCATCGGGCTCTGTGCTGACAACTCAGTGCCTGGACCCTGCTTTGGATTCTGTGTCTCCCTCTCCTCTGCCCCTCCCTTGCTTGCACTCTGTCTCTCTCAAAAATAAAGATTAAAAAAAAATTTTTTAGTACAAAACATTATGTAAGCAGTAAAAATAGAATGGCACTGGGGCACCTGGATGGCTCAGTAGGTTGAGCATCTGACTTCAGCTTAGGTCACGATCTCATGGTTCATGAGTTCAAGCCCTGAGTTGGGAGCCTACTTTGGATTCTGTGTGTGTGTCTCTCTGTGTCTCTTCCCCTCCCCATCTCATGCTCTGTCTCTCTCTCAAAAAATAAACATTAATGTACACAGACAGTATAAAGATCAGTGGTTTCCAGAGGTTCAGGCAGAAGGAGGGATGAATAACTGAAGAAAAGGAGAAATTGACGTCACCAAAACTATTGTGTATGATTAGTAGTGATGGCTATATGACATTATAAATCAGTCTAAACCCATAGAAGTATACAAGGCAAGAACAACCTCATGTCAACATAAGACTTTACTTGATAATTATGTATCAGTACAGGCTCATCAGTTTTAACAAATGAGCCACACTAATGCAGGGTGTTAATAATATGGACAACTAGGGGTGGGAGTGCATATCGAATCTCTATACTTTCTGTTTAACTTTGCAGGAAATCTAAAACCACTCTGGGGGCGCCTGGTGGCTCAGTCCGTTAAGCATCCAATTCTTGATCAGGTCATGATCTCATGGTTTGTGGATCTGAGCCCCGTGTTGGGCTCTGTGCTGACAGTGTGGAGCCTGCTTGGGATTCTCTGTCTCTCTCACTCTCCCTCTCTGTCTCTCTCTCAAAATAAATAAATAAACTTAGAAAAAAAATTGAATTATAAAAAAAGAAAACTGCTGTAAAAAAAAACAAAAAAAATGTGGTGTCAAAAAGTATACAGCCGTTTTACATGTAAAATTTAGGGGAGGCAAGGAGAATGCGAATAGTGAGATTAATGACCGAATCACATGTAAATTTGATATCTCTCACACCTGAGCTTCTTAAATTGAAATATGATTTAGGCTTTGTTTAAGAGCTAGTTTAGGTGATGTTGGAGTTGTATTCAGAATCTGGAGGTTTTATTTAAAATGCCCAAGAAAGCCCGAAGTGTTGGCCTCGGGGGATAAATCACAGCCAGGCTCCATGGTGGGGTGTGGCGGTACCCATGGGCATCCAACCCCGCTGGGATCCACCGCTGTGGAAGAGTCTCTGGAGGTCCTTCCTGGAGGTGTTTTAAAGGGATGAAACCATCAGTGTCTCCAGTGTTCACGGCCCATATCTGTTAAAGATAGAACCACTGTCATTACAGTGCTCTTATCTGTATCTCCTGGGGGGACAGAGACCCAGCTTGACTGAAGATGTCTAGGAAGGGTCCCCAGGACCTGAGCTACCCAGGTGCCCCTGAATTTTTTTTTAACGTTTATTTATTTTTGACCGAGAGAAAGAGCATGAGTGGGGGAGGGGCAGAGAGAGAGGGAGACACAGAATGCGACGCAGGCTCCAGGCTCTGAGCTGTCAGCACAGAGTCCAACAGGGAGCTTGAAATCACAGACCGCAAGATCATGACCTGAGCTGAAGTCGGATGCTCAACCGACTGAGCCACCCAGGCACCCCGAAATGTTGTTTTTAAAGTTTGAAATGAAGGTGGCATTTTTCTAACGTTAAAGCTGAAGGTACATTAGCTGCAGACTTTATATTTCTGTACTTTATAAGAATCAGACAAGAAATTAATTATAGGAAGTATAAAACTTAGCTCTCAGCTCTTGAGTAGTAACAAGATAGACAAGCAAACAATTTAAGCAATGTTACTTCCACGAGAGGAAATTCAGTTTATGAAGGTCACCCCAGAATATGGCGGACGTGTGTTTTCTTATGTCAGCATTTTCTTATGTCAACATTTCTTATGTCAACATTAAGATCTTCATACATTGACAACTCATTGCTCCTAACATTCAAGCCACGTGTGTCCATTATTCTTGCACGTGGCCTTATCTTTACAAACGTGATGAGTGAAAACAGCACATATATCGTCTTGAAGTTTTTGAAGGTCAAAATTAGGTTGCCTGTGTTCTGTTTTCATAGTCGCACCCAGGCTTGAATCGAGGTGGTGGCCAGGAGTACTGTCTCCTGTGAGGCTTGACTAGAGAAAGGGCTGCTTCTGAACTCATGTGGTTGGTGGTAGAATTCAGTTGAGAGGGATGTTGGGCCGAGGGCCTCAGTTCCTTGCTGAGTGGTGGCAACATCACTCTCAGTTCCCTGTCCCCTTCATCCAATCCAGCGAGGGAGGGAGTCAGAGCCTACAATCTACAGTCTTATGTAATGGAATCACTGGGGTGACAACTCATTTTCTTTGCCTTGTTCTGTTGATTCACATCCAGCCACAGCCTGGCTGTCGGGTGAGACAAAGGAAGGAATACCAGGGGGAGCGATCATTGAGGTCCATTTTGGAGACGATCGTGTTTCCATGACTCTCTGATTTTAGTCCTTTCCAGGTGTTTGACTTCACAGCTACCATGGTCAATCACTAAGCAATGGGACAAACAGCAAATCATTTAAAAGTCTCCTTTATCATCTGAAATATCCTACGAAAGTGTCATACAAAAGCCCCATCGAAACCAGCCTTTGTGTCGCTTTGGTAAATGTCTCCTTTTTGTGGTAGACTATTACCGTCTCCATTCAAATTACCAGAGGCATCTTTATCTCTCTAAACTGACACTGTGCCCACATGTACATAAATTGCTCATAGAATGTAATTGTGTTATCTCAGATATCTTATTTTACAAGTATCTGCCTCGGCAAATGTCTCCTTTTCTAACCTAAACATCTTCTTTTTTAATTAGTGGGAACATTTTTGGTTGGAGATGATAGAAATCACAGATAAAAGACAATGTGTTTCAGTGGCTGAAATGATGAACTCACCTCGTGTTAAGTACAGCAGCATTTAGAATACTAGTCCAAGGGATCTATTTCCAGCCTGTGGTTATTTCATTTGTGTTGGTATCATGATCAACAAGAACCTTCTCACAGGGTAACATCAAAAAACATGAAAATTCTTGCAAACATTTTTTTCTAGCACTTAAAATAAAATTTCCGGGCAAGATTGCCATTGGTTTTACAGGAGACATGAACACTGAGCAAAGGAGAAAAAGTACCCTCAGTGGCCAGAGGTGGATAATGAGTCTACCCATACACCCTGGGGCCTGGGGAGACCTTACCCCAACCACTTATACGGGGTATGGAGGAGGTGTCGTTGTCCAAAGTGACATTTGGATACTGTAACAAAGGAAGGCGAGAATAAAATACATGTGTACATACATACTTTATCATTTTCATTAAAAGTTATATAGGTTAGTGTTTATTCTTTAGCAAAAAAAAAAAAAAGTAGGTCTTGAACGTATAGTGAATATATATGGACCCCCATTAAGGGTTAAAGCGTCTGTAAAGGAGATCACTTTATTTACATTTAGGTCGCTTAACTGAGCATATGGACTAAAGGGGAAAGAGCTCAGCAATCTGGACATGTTTATAAAGGGTAGGATAGAATTAATTTTCCGGAATGTTATTATAGTTCAGGATTTGTTATCAAAGGGCTCAGTGACCGCACAGGGTAACCACACAGTGTAATCCAGATGAGAAGAATTGAGAGCATGGAGAAAAAAATAAGCAGTGATATTAGAAGAGTAAGTATCCTAAGAAAAAGTCATGTGGAACAAATGACAGCAGGGTTCGTCTTGTCAGCTGGAGGAAAGATGAGGAAGGTTACAGAAGTTGTGTGTACTAGGTAGATTGGCTAGACCACAGAAAGATTCAGAGATGCTGTCCAAACCTCTCAGTTGCCATTTTTTTTTTTTAAATCTGTTGGATCTGGGTAGTATAAATACCTGTGTTTTATAAAAGCGAGATTATTTTCATTAACTTACGATTAAAGCTAGGATAGCCTAGTTAGAGTGACCGATATCGCAAAATAAAATGGAGAATTTGAGAATCAGATGTGTTGTTGGAAATATAGATTGGAAATTAAGTGAATAATCCCAATACTGAGGGCATCACATGGCTGCAGTTGAGCGAAATAAGTGAGTTCAAGAGAAAGGTGAGTTTTGTGACACCATCTGTTCACATACTCTTAGAACCGTTAGAGCTCCCCGGTCGAGCAAGAATAAGAGCTAGAAAGAGTCATCTGGAAGCTATTTGCTTAAGTTTGCTAACGTCAACAACACAAGAGCAACATTGCACTTTAGCAAGTTGAGGGAGCAGATCGGAACCGCTGGCTTTCAGTTCAGAAGGTACCGTAGAGAAACGAGTAGAGAGAATTTTGTAGAATGTTTGGCAGATAATAAAATGGTATCTGAAATTAAATTATATTTTTATTTTTATATTAATTATAATTTATTTAATTTAATTTTATTTTATTATAATTTATTTTTAAATTAAATTAAAAATAACGCAGGTGACATGGCATTCGTAACCGAGATCATTTGCATCATTTTGAACCCAGTTTCTTAGGGCTGGCGTCTCAATGTGGGAGTACCATGAAAACTTCAGAAAATGTATTATGCAAATAAACGCACAGACACACTTAAACTAACTCATTGTATTATTGAATTCCAAACTCTGTCTTGACAAATGGACTGTAAAAAATGAATCATCTTCTAAAACCTGCAGACCCCCTCCGGTGAGCGAACTTGCTGCCAGAGGCACAACAGTTGGTGTCATTTCTGCAGCGGCCGTCAACCAGAGTATCGTGTACTCCATTGTCTCAGGAAACGAAGACGGTGAGTGGATCCTCAGTCTCTGTTTTCGCCATAAATTAACAAACTGGGCTCTGAGATTCATTTCGGATTGAATTACTACTTACCCCATTTTTCTAATAAAATCCTCTCCAACTTAAAAGTAATTGGTACATTTGGGGCGCCTGCGGGGGGCTCAGTCGGTTAAGCATCTGACTACGGCTCAGGTCATGATCTCGCAGTTTGTGCGTTCAAGCCCCGCTTTGGGCTCAGAGCCTGGAGCCTGCTTTGGATTCTGTGCCTCTCTCTCTCTCTCTCTTTCTCTCTCTTTCTGCCCCTCCCCCGCTTGTGCTTCCTGTTGTCTCCCTGTTGTCCTGTTTTTCTCTTTTGATAAACTGGACGGCCAGGCATGTCGTAAGCGGTCAGGAAAGAGTCAATATACATGTAGTAAGTACATAAAGATTCAATATTGAATATTTATATGAATGACTATAAATAAATGCCGTTAAGCAATTTTCAAGGAAATTCTAAGTGTTTCAATGACCAACCATTAACTAGAAATCACTCTCCCTGCAGCCAGTGCTCACATCTTACTTTTCTTGCTGCCTTTCTTCTTTGTTCCCACTGTGCTGTTATGCCCCCTCCCTAAATATCACCAACGTCTAATGCCCCCTAGGATGTGGAGGACCATCCAAATCTACTGTGACTAATTGAGTGTGCAGTGCTTCCCAAATGTAATTGACTGATGAGACATTGATTTCTAGGAGAATCTCAAAGTAACTGGAAAATCAGGGTATTCACATAAGGATGCACTGATGATAATCTGAAGTTTGTGAAAGCCTCCTGTCACTTTCACGTATTACGTATTACATTTATTTATTTTTGAAAGACAGACTGTGAGTGGGGGAGGCTCAGAAAGAGAGGGAGACACAGAATCAGAAGCAAGTTCCAGGCTCTGAGCTGTCAGCACAGCTCCTGATGCAGGGCTCGAACCCATGTACAGTGAGATCATGACCTGAGCCCAAGGCAGAGGCTTAACCGACAGAGCCACCCAGGCACCCCTCATGCATTACTCTTGTTACAACAAGTGATTTAGGGGCGCCTGGGTGGCTCAGTTGGTTAAGCATCTGGCACTTGATTTCAATTCAGGTCATGATGTCACAGTTCATGAGATCGAGCCCTGCACTAGGCTCTATGCTGACAGCATGGGTCCTGCCTGAGAGTTCCTCTGTCTCTCTCTCTCTCTCTCTCTCTCTCTCTCTCTGCCCCTCCCCCACTCACTTTCTCAAAAATACACTTAAAAAAAAAGAAGTGCTTTTAAAATCACAGGGCTTTTAAAGCGACTTTTTAATTTTCCTCTTATAGTGTGAGGGAAATGATCAAGAAGCTGTGTTTTAACTGCAGGTCTGTTTGGAATCCACAACATCACGGGTGTTATCTATGTCAATGCCCCTCTGGATTACGAGACAAGAACGAGCTATGTGCTTCGCGTCCAGGCTGATTCCCTGGAAGTGGTCCTCGCCAATCTCCGAGTTCCTTCGAAAAGTGAGTCATGTTACTTCAGCACTTTTAAGAATTTTGGGGTGCTTCTGCTCATTTCCTAATGAAATACACATGTCTGAAAGCTATCAGGGGAGAGCTTGGGAGACCATCAGCGCTTGGGGCTGACTCCACGTCCACTTCAGCCGCTGAGGCAGGACAGCACAAGGAGCGATTTCATACTCCTGAAATATCAAGGCAATAACATGCTGCCTCCAAATTTTGTATACGCTTTTGTTAGAATAACCTTTATTCTCAGTCTCACTGTAAGACTGGCGAACTCTCTGGAATGTATTGTTAACGGGAGGGGATTGTTCGACATTCTCTGAATTGTGTGACTTCTTGTACTTACGGATTTTCTTAAGTGCAAAGGAAAATGTGGAAAACGCATCTTCAAACAGCAACTAACATATATCGTAAATTATGCATGGCATGATATTTAACTCACATCCATTTCTAGGAGATGAAAATTATTATTCCTATTTTACAAAGACAAGATAAAGAAAAGGTTAAGTGACTTTTTAAAAAATGACACTGTAGGTAAATGAAAACCTGGAGATTGAAGCTCACATCTTTTCACTCCAAAATCTTTCTCCCACACCTGTCTGTGGGATGCACAGGAGAGCAAGTAAAGCCAATTTGTGAAGGGACCCAGCAGAGGTTCTGGGAGATATTACTAATAACGAGAGAAAGGCTGGTCTTTTCCATCCACACAGGTAATACTCCTTTGCACTTCAGGGAGTTCATCTTTTTATAATCACACCACCTTTTTACCAGTATAGAAGACCAGAGAAAAATCTAATCTAACCATTGGTAGAACAGAGGCCCAGAGAGAGCATGAAATGGGACTCTGAAACAGTGACCTTTGGCTGCGGGTCCTTCCCGTGCTGGTGCTCCTTCAATCAGCGTCCGTAGGCTCTTTCCATAATTTGGCTATTGTTGAAAGTGCTGCTATAAACACTGGGGTATGAGTGCTCCTATGCATCAGTACTCTGGTATCTCTTGGGTAAATTACAGAAAGAGCCTAAATGTCCATCAACTGATGAATGGATAAAGAAATTGTGGTTTATATACACAATGGAATACTACGTGGCAATGAGAAAAAATGAAATCTGGCCTTTTGTAGCAACGTGGATGGAACTGGAGAGTGTGATGCTAAGTGAAATAAGTCAGTCAGAGAAAGATACCATATGTTTTCACTCTTATGTGGATCCTGAGAAACTTAACAGAAGACCATGGGGGAGGGGAAGGAAAAAAAAGAGAGGGAGGCAGGCAAACCATAAGAGACTCTTTAAAACTGAGAATAAACTGAGGATTGATGGGGGGTGGAAGGGAGGGGAGGGTGGGTGATGGGCATTGAGGAGGGCACCTGTTGGGATGAGCCCTGGGTGTTGTATGGAAACCAGTTTGACAATAAATTTCATATTAAAAAAAAAAAAAAGAAAAAAAATCAGCCTCTGTAGAAGGGGGAGCAGGGAAAAGGAAGAGTGAGTGAGAGGCCCCAGCAGGATGCAGGTGCCAGAGGGAGAGAGCTCCAGGCAGTGTGAGAAAGGAGACCAGGCGATGTGCCCTCGAATCTCCTCTTCCAGGTCAGTAGTGGATGGTCATGACAATAAGGATTCCTGATCTAGGTAGAGAGCTGCACCTTGCTCGTAAGGGTACAACCAAGTCATTTGAAAAAAAAAATCCGATTATACAGGGTGTACCTTTGGAATTAAAGGAATTAAGTTGTGTTCGGCGATTATTCATCACTTGCATAATCAAATTGTTTAAAAATAGCAGGCCAGGGGCACTTGGGTGGCTCAGTCGTTTAAGCATCTGACCAGCTCAGGTCATGATCTCACTATTTGTGAGTTTGAGCCCCTCATGGGGCTCTGCGCTGAACTCAGAGCCTGGAGCCTGCTTCGGATTCTGTGTCTCCCTCTCTCTTTCTGACCCTCCCCTGCTTACAGTCTGTCTCTCTCTCTTTCAAAAATAAACACTAAAAAATTTTTAAATAGCAGACCAGTTTCTTCAGCTTTTAAAATCTTTAAGCTGCAGGCAATTACATTTTTATAAAATATAGAGGAAGCTTCAAATTGTCAACTGAATTGTCTAAACCAGGAGTCAGAAAGTTAGAGTGGTTCTAAATTATATAATGTAAACTACCTTCTTGCAACTAAGAAAAATATGAAAGCTATTTGAAAACTGTATTTGCCATCTTTATTTGAAAAAAAAAGAAACAGATTTAGAAAGAAAAACCTAAATATATAGGTCGTAGAACTTGGCAGTTTTCAAGAAACAGCTCCAAATTCTCGGAATAAAGACAAAGCGATAACTTTTATGTGAGTGTGTTACAACTAGTTCTCGTTACTTTAATGTAAACCTAAGGCTAATAAAAATTTAGCTAACGTACCCATTAGTGTTCTTACAGGTGCCCAAGTTTGCCTGTAGAACTGAGACCAGTTATCAGGTTCCTGAATTAGCCTCTCAGAAGTGAATGAAGTCTAAAAGCTAAATGTTAGTTTGTTTAATGCCTGATGCTTTTAATATTGTTATTAACATTTCGTGACTGACCTCTGCCTCGTGAGTCTGCAATACAAACTCATATATTTAAATCACTGTTTCACTTATTAATGACTCTTAATGGCCTATAATCAACCTCTAGTTCATTAGCTATGCAAAAATAAGAACATTATGTAAATTAGGTTAATTAATTAATGGTCTAACGGTTTATCCCTGCTTTAGAAGTAGCTGTCCCGTGGTCTTCAGCCATATGTCATATGAATAAAGTAATAAAGAAGGGAGATTTGATTCATTAAAGAAGTATTTTATCATAATTCCTTTACCAAGAATTTATTAATGAAATCGTTTGCAAAGTAAGTTTTATAACTATGCTGTAACTGAACTTAATATTTAAATGCAATTTCATATTTAAAGTAGGACCATTTCAGAACTCATTTCATAATTTTGACCCTAGGAATATTGGAAACATGCTAATCTTTTACTGCAGAAATTTCAAACATACATAAAATTCCAGAGAGGATTATAATGACTCTCCAAGTGGCGACTACCCAAGTTCATTACCAAGTCCCCAGAAATGCTCTCACCCACTCCCTCCCTTATTATATTGAAGCAGGTCAGACACACAATATTTCATCTGCAAAATATCTCAATGTGTGTCTCTTAAAAATAAGGGCCCAAAACTTAATCATAATACCATTATTAATCCCCCAAAATTAATAAAAGTCCCTCCATATCATTGAATATCTAGTCAATATTCATATTAAAAAATTAGATCCATCTATTATGATTGGTTGAAAAGGGTGTTAAGTGTCTCTGTTAAACTATAGGCTTCACCACCACCACCTGATTTGACTCCCTCTGATGTTTATTTGTTAAAGATTTCGGGGGCGCCTGGGCAGCTCAGTGAGTTGAGTGTCAGACTTCAGCTCAGGTCATGATCTCATGGCTCGTGAGTTAGAGCCCCATGTCAGGCTCTGCTCTGACAGCAGGGATCCTGCTTGGGATTCTGTCTCTCTCCCAATCTCTCTGCCCTCCTTGGCTCATGCTCTCTCTCTATCAAAATAAATAAACATTCAAAGGAAAAGAAACCAGATTTCTGAAGAGTGGGTTTCAACTATTGAACCTTCAAGGGGCCACTTCAGATCTTGTTCTGTCTCCTTTATTTCCTGTAAAATGGTAGTGAGAGCTAGAGGCCCTGTTTGATTAACTGTTTTCTGGGTTTTTTAGTTGTTGGTGTTTTGTTTTTTTTTGTTTGTTTGTTTGTTTGTTTTTGTTTTTTTTTTTTTTTGGTTTTTAACAAATAAATTGTAGGTGATATTCACTGCTTCCTTAAAGAGGCACAGCAGTCCCTGTGACTCTCCTGATGGTTACAACCCCGATAGTCATTTCCTATCCATTCCTTCCTTCCATTTCTTCTGCATTTATTAGCCAGATATTTCCATAAAGAGAAACTTCTCCATATCAAATATTTAATCACCCCAACATCCTCCTCCTGTAGGAAAGACAGGGAAAAAAAATGTTTGATTCTTCCCTTTTATTTCTTGGTTTTCAAAATAATGCACTGATTCACTCTCCTACTCCAAATGTGACCGCTACAATAACAAATGTTTTGGGTTTTATGGGCCATATGGTCTCTGTTGAACTACTCAGTTCTGTTGCAGCTTGAAAGAAGGGAGAGACAGTATGTAAACAAAATGGCGGCTGTACTCCAACAAAATTCTACGTGTCCAACCAGGCTGTGGCTGGACTTGACCTTTGTTGTGACTCTTACTTTTACTTTACATAATCCAGTTGGCCTCCCCCTCTTCTGTCTGTTTATCTCCTCCTGTGAGCAATGCTTCTGTTTCATCCACTTCCTTTTCCCACATTTCTAATCTGAAGAAATACTGTTTTATCCCTGTTAATAAGATAATCAGTCATTGAACTGTCTACAGTTTATCCTGTAATAGACTCCTCAGAGTAGGATTATAAGAACGGCATTTCCTGTATCTTTGTGCATTAATGACAGTTTATCTATGGACCTGGAAATTGAATGTAATTTGATTAGATATAAAAGCCTCAAATCGTATTCTCTTCATTGGTCTTAAATATTTCACTCTGGATTTTTCTTCCATGGAGTATTACTGTCAAAAAGAATAATGACAAACTTTTTTTTTTTCCCAAGTGAGTGTTTGTCTTATTTCTGAATTTCCAAGGAATTTACTCTTTTTCTTTAAAGTTCAGTAGTTTTATTGGAATGTGTCTTGCAATTGGCTATTCTGAGTCATTTTCTACATATATACATAGCATATGCATTCAACTCTTATTTCAGAAAACATTTCAATTCTAATTTTTAAAATATTTTTGCTTCACTAACTCGGTTTTCATCATAGGAGACCACTACTATATAAATGATGAATATTCTCCTATCTTTTATATCCCTTTATCTCATATCTCATTAATATCTCTATTAATTACATTTAAATATTTTTTTCTTTTTTTTTCCAACGTTTATTTATTTTTGGGACAGAGAGAGACAGAGCATGAACGGGCGAGGGGCAGAGAGAGAGGGAGACACAGAATCAGAAACAGGCTCCAGGCTCTGAGCCATCAGCCCAGAGCCCGATGTGGGGCTCGAACTCATGGACCGCGAGATCGTGACCTGGCTGAAGTCGGACGCTTAACCGACTGCGCCACCCAGGCGCCCCTACATTTAAATATTTTTAAGATTTTAATTTGATTTTTTCTAAATTCTGATACACATTTTTCTTTCACGGTTTCTCTTTTTTCCTAAATAATTTTAGTTTGTTTCAACATACTACAATACAGCTTGAATATTTTTTCAAACGCCTTGATGTTTTAAAAGCTATTATTTTGCTCACTGTTCCTTTTTTCCTTGTGGGCTTTAAACATAGCCTTTTTCAAGTTTTCATGTTTAAGTGAAATTAGATTCTCCATACTTTTAAAAGGGGTAAATGGGCTAAGATAGCTTTACTAGCTCTAGAATATTATTTCAGATATTTTCACAAAGTGATAAAGAAAACATTATCCTGCTACTTTTAGAAATCTGCTTGCCTTTTCTGTTTGTTTGTTTTTTTAATGTTGATTATTTTTGAGAGAGAGAGTGTAAGCCAGGGAGTGGCAGAGGATCCAAAGTGGGCACCAAGCTGTCAGCACGGAGCCCAATTCGGGGCTCAAACTCTCCACCATGAGATGGTGAGCTGAGCCCAAGAAGTTGGAGGTGTAGCCGGCTGAGCCGCCCAGGCCCCCTTAGACATCTGCTTGCTTTTATCTGCGCTCCCACATTCACTGAAGAAACTCTCTCTCTCTTTTTTTCCCTTCATTGTCGCCGCCCTGCTCAGTTTCTGTTTTGCTCTCAGTGTTTTCTCCTTTCTCGTCAGCGTGGAGGTTGCCCCTTTGCTTTTATGTTGCTGTAGTCACCTTTCCATTTCACTGGCTCCCACGACGGCAGAAATGCTTGGCCTTCCCTCCACCTCCTTAAAAACAGGTGCCGTTTTCACACTTGCTGATAAGGCAGAGAACTTGATAATGTGGAGAGCTGTTCTCTCTGCTCATCTTCTGTGGTTTGAAGCTTAGCTTGTTGCCATATTTAGCTGGGGATATTATCTGTTTTGGGTGTGATTGCTAGGATATTACTCTAATTACATAAACGTGAAGGTGAGGAGACTTGGTGTAGGAGGACTCCCACAAAAACAACTCTCCACGTTAATAATCTAGTTCCATGGCTGTTGGTACAGAGACTCCCGGGTCACAGCGTTAGGACCTCGGTGCTCAGCATGAAAGTACCAACTGGAGGATCAGCATAGAGGTCGGCATACAGTGCGGGTCCCAGAGCTCCAGACCCCACAGGCAGGTGCAAGGCCAGGGAAGAGGGCACTGGGTGGAGGGCATGGCGGGGAAGCAACAGGAGCTCGGAGATGCCGCCACTTTTATAGCAAACAACAGCGGTCTTCCTAGAAAGGGGGACCAGGAAAATTGCTGGACCATGCAACGCGTGTCTGCAAGACAGCATCTCACTTCTCAGAATTGCCAGCCGCATAAAGAGTTCTGTGCCCCGGTGGGGGGAAAAGCCCGGGGCGTCACGGTGTTGGCACAATCAGCATGACACATGGGGGCTGAAGACCCCCCCCACCCCCCCGCCCAGAGAATTCTGTCCCCAGGACTTGACCATCCAAATCCGGATCTCTTTTTAATGAGGCGTGATTCAGGAGGATTCAAATATTACATTTCACCTTAATCATCTTCTTCAGATCCCTAAATGCACATTTTAATCCAAGGATATTTGAAATGATTGTTGAATCAGTGGAATTGTTTCACAGTCGATGGATTTTGGAGAATGAGAGCTCTGGGACCCTCTGCAGCTTTCATACTGTGCTAGCTGATACGCAGTTTAGGATTCAGTTCTTACTCACATGCTTTAGATTTCCCATATAGGGCTTCTAGATATATTTTCCTTTCCTTAACTGCTTTTATCATTAAACCCCACTAATTATACTAGGAAGTTGTAATAAATATATGATCAAATGAATGATGTATAGAAGAATCCAAATTAACAGAAAGCGTTTTTAAAGAGCAAATTTTCCAAGAATGGAAAAATAAACATGAAGAGAAAGGGTCTAGTTCATTAGCTTACTGCTAAAGTAAAAGTAGGTGAAACAAATTGTATCCCAACAAGCCACAAATATGATAGGTTCCTCTCTTTTTCCCACAACTTCCTATTCAACAAACTGTGGGATTAACATATCACTGACTAGTCCAGGGCGTAGAGAGAATTGTTTGTCTTTGAGGGCTAGGCCATCCCACTGCCTTGATGGTGATTATTAGTATTTATAATATGCCAGGCATTATAATAGGATTTTAGGACACAGAGATACTGAAATGAAGTTGCTATTTCCAAAATCCTTTTCCCCATTGCCAGACAGACACATCACAACCAGCACCATGCAATGAGTGCACTATTAGGGATCCAGTGGCTGCTGGGGATCCCAGCACAACGTAGCACAAAAGAATGAGCAGCTAATATGTGGGATAATCGAGAGGTCTTTTCAGAGGGATTGATCTGTGAGCTGTATCCTAAAGAATGAGCAGAGAGATTTGAAAGGATACCTCCAAACACTACTAGTGAGCATGTATTAGAAATGATGACGGAGCGCCTGGGTGGCTCAGCTGGTTGAGCGTAGGACTCTTGGTTTCTGATCCTCTCAGGAGCTCACAGTCCAGGCGATCAAGCCCCGCCGTGGGCTCTGTGCCCACAGCATGGAGCCTCCCTCTCTCGATGCCCCTCTACTGCTTGTGCTCTTGCTTCTTCTCTGTCTCTCAAGATAAATAAACTTAAGGAAAAAGAAATAAAGAAATGAAAAGAAGATAACTCTTAAATTGGAAGTTTAGAAAACAGTACCGAGATAGGGGCGCCTGGGTGGCTCAGTCAGTTGAGCATCCGACTTTGGCTCAGGTCATGATCTCATGGTCCGTGAGTTCAAGCCCTGCATCGGGCTCTGCGCTGACAGCTCAGAGCCTGGATCCTGCTTTGCATTCTGTGTCTCCTTCTGTCTGCCCCCCTCTCCTCTGAAAAATGAATAAAGCATTATTATTTTTTTTAAGTACCAAGATACAATTGACCTAAAATGACCAAGAGACGTACAGGAAATAGATACAGATTGTCAAAGATATTTAAGATAAAAACAAACAGATCAGTAGTTTACCACTCTATAAACCCTTACTCCCAAGGAGAATAAAAATTATCAAGTGAATGGGGAGTTAGAAAGGACTTTATCTGAAATATTCCTTTGGGGGAAAAAGGTTGTAAAATTGTGTTTGCGTGCCGTTCCCAATACATCCATCCCCAGAAAAGGGGATGTGAGAGTAGGAAGTCTTCGATCTCAAGTGTATAACGTTAGTGACGAGGAAGAACACGAGTCCATGTCCCAGAGCTGTCAGCGAGGGACTGGAGTGCCCACAGCTATGAGGACAGCTGGCAGGGTAGAGCTGTGGCCACATGAGCACAAGCCTGTGCTTGTGGGATGACGCAGGCAGAGAACCGGTGAATGTGGTCCAGATCTGCGACACCGACGAACGCTAGCTTTCGTCGAAGTGCAGAACAATCACCTGGACGACGGCAAAAAGCAAAAAGCAGAATGTGGAAATGGACTGCCGCCTCCGTCTAAAGGGACGAGACAGAGACAACTGAAATGCACGTCCCAACCCCAGGTGCTGCAGAGGGCATGCCTGTGCACCGAGCGCCCCGGCACCACGTCTGCTTGAAACACAGGTCCGGCCCCAGGGGGTCTGACCATCTCACAACAGCAGTGTTGAAGTGGGAACCTTCCTGCCTCCCTCACCAACCTTTCCTCCTCAGCCACCAGGGCCAGAGTGTTATGACACAGCAGCCAGGGAACGGTGACAAGGCTGATTAGTGAGGAAAAAAGAAGTCTCTTGGGGCACCTAGGTGGCTCAGTGGGATGAGCGCCTGACTCTTGATTTCAGCTCAGGTCGGATCTCATGGTTTGTGAGTTCGAGACCTGCGTCGGGTTTAGCACAGTCAGTGTGGAGCCTGCTTGGGATTCTCTCCCTCTCTCTCTGTCCCTCCACTTCTCTCTCTCTTTCTCTCTCTCTCTCTCTCTAACTAAATAAATACATAAGCTTAAAAAAATAATAATTTAAAAAGAAGTCTCTTACAACCTCTTCCCCAAAGGCAGGAGACTCTCCAGGATCATATCTCAACTGGGGAGGAAGAAAATTTTACCTTTAAATTAAATTTGAAGTATTGATTAATATATTGAACTAGGTTACTTTTTTTAATGTTTATTTATTTTTGAGAGATGGAGACAGAGCCCGAGCAGGGAAGGGGCAGAGAGAGAGGGAGACACAGAATCTGAAGCAGGCTCTAGGCTCCAAGCTGTCAGCACAGAGCCTGATGTGGGGCTCAAACTCATGAACCATGAGATCATGACCTGAGCGAAGTCAGATGCTTAACCGACTGAGCCACCCAGGTGCCCCTGAACTAGACTATTTTTAACTTAACCATGATTATAGTACTTTCTTTTTTTTTTAATTTTATTTTTTATTTTTTTTTAAATTTACATCCAAATTAGTTAGCATATAGTGCAACAATGATTTCAGGAATAGATTCCTTAGTGCCCCTTGCCCATTTAGCCCATCCCCCCCTCCCACAACCCCTCCTGTATAGTACTTTCTATTAACTAAAAATGTTTGTTTGTTTTTTAGTATCAGGAGTAGCCTGAGCTTTTGTTCAGCTGCAGGAAAAAGGCTGCCCCAAAATCAGTAGGATGAAAGGAAGAGCAGAAAAGACAAAATAGACTTTTATAGTTGTATCTTTATGTCCATGTGAAGCGCACCATTTCAGCATGGCTGGAGAACAGAATATAGTTTAAACATTTTTTAAATCGTTTTTGCACGTTTATTTATTTTTGAGAGACACGGAGTACAAGCAAGGGAGGGGTAGAGAGAGAGGGAGACACAGAATCCGAAGGAGGCTCCAGGCTCTGAGCGGTCAGCGCAGAGCCCGATGCGGGGCTCGAACTCACAGAGTGTGAGATCAGACCTGAGCCAAAGTCGGACGCTTGACCGCCTGAGCCACCCAGACGCCCTTAAGCATTTTTAATGAATTTAAACTACTGGAGGATAGGGATTTTTGTCTGATTATTGTAACGTTCCAGGAGCCTAAAGGCATAGCAGAAAAATATAGTCAGTAAAGTTTTACCCAGTAAATGAGCAAGTCTGGAAAAAGAAGGCTGGATTATGAAGGGATTTGGCTGTCAGGCTAATGGTATGCACCCGTACAGCCCACCCATTATCCCCATTTCGTTCTCTTCTGCTGGCCCCATTCTCTAGGTATCCATATTTTCCTGCTTGCCTCTCGTATTGAGCATTATTTTTGTTCAAATAAGTGTCTTCATTTAGTGAAAGAAAGACAATCATGAAGGTATTCATGTTTTTCATGTTATTTCAAAATTCTGATCCCCCTTTTGTGCCTACGTTCTCCGTCTCCGCAGACCAGCTCGGTCTCTCCTGTCTTTTCAGGATGGAACGTCACTGTTCCCAGAGAGACCCCGGGGGTCCTGTGTCCAGAACACATGCCACGGACACTTATGTCAGTATTCCTGCCACTAAGTTATCACCATGTGTTTATCCTGATGTAGAGAAAGAACTCTAATATGCACCTTTATAACTAGCTCCTAGCTGGATAGTTTGATTTGTGGGATTCCACAACTGAAATGCAATTTTTCTTTTATGGTAAGGTTATAATTATCTTTAAGTGTGGAAGAAAAAAAAAACAGCTTTTTATAAATGTAGCCTTGTGTTGTGATTCAATAGCTGGACTTTCAATCAGGAATAAATGACAGCACAATTAAGATAAACCTTAAATGGGTGATAAAACAACTCAAATGCTATTGATTTCATTTTATAGTTTTGCTTCAGGGTACATGCTTGTAATACATTTCATTTCCTTGGCTTTTCTGGTTCTAAACAGAAGGTCTGTGACAAGTAATGCTAATGACTCTTTACCTGTGATTGACCGACTCACAAAGCATTCCTCATGCAAGTTGGGTGACTACATCGTAGCATCTCACACGTTATTTTCAGTCCTGAAATCCCAGATATGTTCCAGGTCTTATACTTGTTCAATAAATGTATAACCATGAGTTTAGAAACTATATTCATATATTTACTAATTTCAAACTTGGAGATTACATTATGAAAACTAATACCGTTATATCCTTTATTGTATTTTTGTCGCTAACATTCTAGGTATCTTCTATAAACACACAGTTAAAACAATTACATTCTAATGAAACAAAACTTTATCTGTCCAAGAAAACAACTGAATAGTGCAAAATATCTTTGCTTGGAAAAACAATTTTAAAAATTCTTATGAAATTTTATTAATACATTTTGGAAACCAAGTGCATTCACACAATATTCTTCCATTGACCCCAAAAGTTATTTGTTGAACCCATGAGAAAGATTGTTATCAACACTTCTAAACAGAGTGCAGATTATACTACATGTTTCTTCACATGTACTATGAAGAAAAAGCCCTGTTTCATGAGGAAATCATTTTATATCCCTTCCTTGGTCCAATAATACTAAAATACTTAAAAGGGTTTAGGAATGAATAAAATTGTTCTCCTTAACTTATACCTAAGATTAAGCCCCAGGGCCTAAAAACAGGGGATACAATTTCTTTATTCTTGGGGACTTCTATTTAATTAATATAGTTAATAATTTAATTTTTTCCTTGCCCTTTCAAGCAGAATTTAAATTGAGTTTTGAATGGAGCCCATTTAGTGATTCACAAATATTTTTGCAAACTTGAATTCTGTTTCTGAGAGCAACAATCATTCCATTAATAATAAAGCCCCAAACTATGCAATAGTAACTCTATACCTTTTGCTTCAAAAAACTCCCGTTTCAAAGAGGCAAACTAAGCTCCGGCAAATGCTCATGAAACTATGCACAGCAGAAGTGAGATCTGTTAAATCGTAGATATTACAGAAATAGCAGCATTTCCAGAAATGGAAAACAGAAACAGCTCTCTGGATAACATAGGCATAAAATTTATCTTGCCTATTACAAGTACAGGGGAAATTATCAGAATTTTTGTGTTGAATACCTTGATTCCTCATATTGTTGATGAGTACATCCATTGGCCCTTTACCCGCTGTTGTTACACGACCAAGGTCCGCTATTCTCTGTAGAGTAAGGCAGCACAAGTCTTTTTCCTATTTTGCTAAAGATTTGGATAGCTATTACATCATTGTATTTATTTTTATCCCTTATAACAAATAGAAAGTGAACGTTCTTTTCTCTTACTGGCATGTTCTACTTTGACCAGTCTTAACAAGCTGACAAACTTACTGATAGGTTATTTTTAGAAAGAAAAACAGTTGCCCACTAACTAGACAAAAATAAATTCCAGCATTATGTTTAAATAGTAAAAAGTATGGGGGAAAGTGCCATGCAGAAGGAACATAAGGAGGGTGAACTTTCGGGAGTTTTCATTGTCTCTCCTTGAAGGGGTTCTCCATACTGCTTAGCATGTCCTAGGTCACTGCATTCTTAATTTCCATATTGACTGAGTTCTTCCCCCCCTTTATCTCAAGGAATTGCTACACCTTGTGGTTTTCGGTTACACCGTTCCCTGGTCCAAAATGTACTTCTGTCATTGTTTTCTGGACCTAATCATTTTATAAGGCTCATTTTACAGCTCTTCTCATGTTTTACCTTTCCTTAATCACCCAGGGGCCCTATCAAGTGAGGAACAAATACATCCGGCCTGTCAGTTTTCTTTTTTTTTTTTTTAATTTTTTTTTCAACGTTTTATTTATTTTTGGGACAGAGAGAGACAGAGCATGAATGGGGGAGGGGCAGAGAGAGAGGGAGACACAGAATCGGAAACAGGCTCCAGGCTCTGAGCCATCAGCCCAGAGCCTGACGCCGGGCTCGAACTCATGGACCGCGAGATCGTGACCTGGCTGAAGTCGGACGCTTCACTGACTGCGCCACCCAGGCGCCCCAAGGCCTGTCAGTTTTCAAAGGCAAGGATGTGATATCCTGGTGCCTCAGTTTCCATCACAGCGACAACTCCGAGAATGTAAAGTTTGAGATGGATCCTAGATAAAGTTTGAGACGGATCCTAAAGGAGACAATAGTATGGATGACAGTCTGGAGGAGATCAATTTCAGGGGAAAATAGTGAATACTTTTTTGTGCAATGGAGAATTTGCCTGGTTAACGATATTTGATGCCATGTGCCAACATTTTCTATCGGAAAAACCACTCTTGTGTTTTCTATTGCTCTACTCAACTTTGTCTTGTTGACATCTATTATTTATATTAACAATAATATTGTACTTAACTCTTAGATCTTGTTATGACTGACTTTGGCCAACATTTATGTCATTCTTACCTGGAATAACTAATAGAGCCATAATATTATTATTGTTCTCAGTGATTGTGACTTGTTAAGAATATGAAGTGATAATAAAATACTAGATATATGGCAAAATAACAGAATCTAGTGCATTCCAAAATAAAAGCTGTGAATTCATGCACAGTATGGGCTGTAGAATACTATGCTATTTTTATCCTGAAATCAGGTGTCACTTACCTTCGATTACATGACATGGATTGGTAAATTTTTGTGGTTCCTCTTGTAATTATATTATTCTTTGACTGACACTAGTGTCCATAATTAGAATTATGTAGTCAAGGAAATTTATATTAAAGACATGAAAACTTGGCCTATAATTCTTATTTCATTATACAGGAAAGATGTGTACCTTATTTTTAAGAATGATATCCTAATTTGTGCTAATAGACACATCAAGAGATATGTAAGAACAAAGGAAGCCAAGAAATTATATATGTGGGTGTGGGGGGGGGAGTGTGTGGGTATAGTTATATACCTAAATATGCTATACACTTTCACAGTTATATATATTTTTATATATATATATATATATATATATATATAATGATATATATTATATAAACACACACACACACACACACACACATATATATTTTTTCAAACACACTAATACATTTTAAGTTCTTGTTTTACTTACAGCAGCTATGATCCTTTTGTTTTCTGAAACACATCTAATATGATTAGGTTTCCTGTCACATGGCCCCAGAAATATTATCTAATGTTAGAGGGATCATGATAAAACCGTACATTAAACAGCTATGTTGAGTACTTGAAAGGCATAAGCATTTTTTCTAAATGCTGTAAGGGGATAAGTGCCTATAAAGGGAGATCATGGTCTTCAAAGGGTCTCCCTTCCCGTGGAGAAACCATGTTGTGCAAGTATAAAAATAAGTAGTAGCACCAAGAAAGTATGTGGCCAATTAATGTGAGAGAGGCATAGACATACATGGTTTGAGTTTAAACAGAATAAATCACTGTGGTAGACTAAATCGTTTATAGATTAAGCTGGGAAATAAAAGATTTAGCTAAAGCAATACCAGGTTTTGTCAGCTAATCCATTCTGTTAGGGTAAGTGGAGAAAAGGAAGGACAGAGGACTGAGAGAGGAAATTGGAAGGAAAAGCTGGGGGAAGGGATTTACAAGGCGAGTCCAAAGGACAGTGACCAGTATAGTGGTAGCAGAGAGTTAATGAGAAGAGAAATGGGAAGCAGAAAAGTATAGGAAAAATCAGAAAGCCGTGTTCAAAATATGCCAGTCTAGGAGTACCTGGGGTGGGGGGAGGGGGGGCACTCAGTCATTTAAGCCTCTGACTTTGGCTCAGGCCATGATCTCGCAGTTCGTGAGTTCAAGCCCCTCGTTGGGCTCTGTGCTGACAGCTCAGAGCCTGGAGCCTGCTTTGGATTCTGTGTCTCCCTCTCTCTCTGCCCCTCCCCAGCTCATGTTCTGTCTCTCTCTCTGTCTCTCAAAAATGAATAAATGTTAAAAAAAAAATTAAAGGTACATGTATAAATATACAGAAGAAGATTTATTATAAGGGGTTGGCTCACATGATCTTGGAGACTGAGAAGCCCCATGATCAGCTGTGTGCAGGCTAGAGGCCTAGGAGAGCTGGTGGTGTGGTTCCAGTCCAAACCCAAAGGCCCGAGAACCAACAGAGCAAATGATAAAGGTGTAAGCTGCGGTGTGAGTCTGGAGATCTAAGGACCAAGAGAACCAATGTCTGAAGAAGAAGGATGACCCAGCTCAAGCATAAGCAACTTCATCCTTCCTCCATCTTTTTCTACTGTTCAGCCTCAGCAGATTGGATCATGTCTACCTGCATTGGGGAGGGTGATCTTCTGTACCTGGTCTGCTGGTTCCAATCTCAAAACATCCTCACAGATGCACTCAGAAAGAATGTGTTACCAGCTATCTGGGCTTCTCTTAGTTTAGTCAAGTTTGACACATAAAATTACCGCTCACCAGTCAGCGAGTTGGGGAAAATGTAGGGCATATGTAAGAGAGAAGTTGATAGAGGGCGCCTGGGTGGCTCAGTTGGTTGGGCATCCAACTTCAGCTCAGGTCATGATCTCACAGTCTGTGAGTTCCAGCCCCATGTTGGTCTCTGTGCTGACAGCTCAGAGCCTGGAGCCTGCTTCAGATTCTGTGTCTCCCTCTCTCTCTGCCCCTCCCCTGCTCATGCTCTGTCTCTCTCTGTCTCAAAAATAAATAAAAACATACAAAATTTTTTTTAATAAAAAAAAAAAAAGAGAGAAGTTGATAGGACTTGATGACTGATCATAAATAGAAAGAAAAAGAATCAAGGATCATTTTATATTTTTGATCCTGGGCAACATAAATTATATCTAGAAAGTAGTTGGAAATAAGAAACTGAACTTCTGAAGGATGTTCAAGACTTGGCTTATAGATTTTGGAAGATGTCATATAGAATGGGTCAAGGGATTATTATGCCAAGGATCACTGGCATCACATGGTATAAATGTTAATGAGGTTTAACTGGGAAAGTCAGGCAGAAAGGGATCAAAGAGAAAAAACATCTGTCTAGCTTCTGTAACCCTCAGAAAGAACTTTAGTCCGCACATACTTGAACACACCATAAAAGGAGCTAAAATCAGTAGACTTATAATGGTTTGGTTCTCCATATTTAAAGAGAACTTAAAAAATGAGGATAAGGAAAAATTCATTGACCACTTTACATTGGAGCTTCCTGGTCAAGGAAATAAGCCTTAACACAAGGGGGCTGATGAAGCCAACCAGCCTGTACCAGGGAGAGGCAGTCAGGATCCATTAAACCATCCCAGAGCCAATGACCTTGTTACTTATTAATCTGCCAGAAGAGGAGAATTGATGAGCCCTCAGGGCCCTCTGACCTTGTCTCTGTGAGGGACAGGCAGGAGAGAAGAGCAGCAAAAGACTAAATTTGAGGGAAGCCCTTCATTTAGTGAATGAGAGAAAAGAACAGCCAGTTGAAGAGGCCGAGAAAAGAGGAGTAAAATTTGTGTAATAATGGCCTGTTATCCAAAGGACAGAAGGATGGTAAAAACATCAAACTTCACAGATATTCAAGAAAATTTGAAGCTGAAGAAACTACGATGGATGGCACTTAGCTGACCCATGCAGATACTGTGGTTCATGTCAAATACATAGAGAAGACTTGTTCATGGAAGAAGACAGGGAAATCATAGTAGATAAAGGATTTCTTGGATTTATCAGCACAATAGACACAATTCATGTATTCAACAGTCCCTGATTTTATTAATTTTATATATTTATGAGCATGCCTTTCAGTTTATGTATTATGTGTATTAAAAAGCCAATGCTGAGAATGTAAGGTTTCAGAGATAAAAAGCTTAAATATAATCTGTCTTTCTTCTTCATCATACTCAAAATGCAAGTCTAGTAGTCCATTTTCTTCCAAAGCTAATTCATTCTTTATCCCCAGGAACTTTTGTAAGTTCAGTTAATCAATCTTGTCCCTTCTCAGTCTTCATATCTTATACCTAATTAGTCCCCTACATAACATATTAAAAATAATTATAGACAAACAATTCAAAGGAAATCATTATTTTCAATGTTGTCACTTTTAATTTTTAAAGTCTGTTCCAGTTCGTAATTTACAACATATGCTTGCTTCAAGATTCCATAATAGATATTCCTATATGTATGTTTTATTAAAATGCACAAGTCAGTTAGATACCCTAACCTATCCAGGAGCTTAATTACACTTATGAAAGATTCATATTAGCTGATATTCCATAAATGCTGAGATCTGCATGAAACTAAAACATCAGAGGCAAAGAGGAATTCTGTAAAAAATATTTATTAAGGAAAATGTTATAACTCATAATTTACCAATGAAACCATTCAAAATCCAGATTACTTTGGGGTGCCTGGGTGGTTCAGTCAGTTGAGTGTCTGACTTTGGCTCAGATCACGATTTCATCATCAGTTTGTGAGTTTGATCCCCCAGTCAGGCTCTCTGCTGTCAGCCCAGAGCCCGCTTCAGATCCTCTGTCCTTCCCCTCTCGTGGACTCTCTCTTTTTCTCAAAAATAAATAAATGCACAAAAAATAGCCTTAACAGAACAGCAGACAAAAGACAGATTCCTAAAAATCTAAAAGAATGAATTGTTTAAGGTCCCTAACTTTGTTATCAGACAGGCCTGAGTTCCATACACATCTCTGATCTTTACTAATATCTTTAAGCTTTAGAATCTTCAACACAATATCAGAATAAATATGTCTATTCCTTCTAAGCTGTTCGAGAATTTTAAACAAAATGATGTCTACAAAGTACTTATTAGAACATGGGAAACACCCGGTGGAAAAATCCATAGCAATTATTATCTCTATTGCTTTTATTATTGTCACTAGCTATGATATGTTTGAGTGACACTTAAACATTAGTAATAGCATGCTGAAAGTGCTTCATCTTCTTTTATAGATCATTGTATATAGAGACTCCACATTTCTCTGTAAGTTCTCCATGTAACCAGTGGCTGTAGGTTGTGACATATTAGAAATGTAGTCAGGCCATCTTTTGGCATTTTTAGATTTGAATACTCTTATCTTGATAGATAAATTGATAATGTATGTACAAAAAACTAAAACTGTCAACATTTTCCCAAAAAGACTGGTGGAATGAATGCCTTTTGGTAACTTGAAAGAAAAGGTCCAAACGTTTTGTTTAGGTAGGAAGTTATAGTCCCCATTCTCTGAGGTAGACTAAGTTTTTCCCACCAAATGTACCTGGGATGCTTCTTTGGTTAGAAGCAACAGGGACCTCCTCTGACTGACTTATACTAAAAGGAACTTACCAGAAGAGTACTTGGTGGCTTGCATAATCATTGGAGAATCTGGATAGGATCCAAGGAAAGACAAAATACAAGATACGCTTTGGCAATTTTGGTCAGAAACTCAGAGCACTGCTTTTTTGGACACCTTGGATCACGAACCTTCAAGCAAATGGCAGTCAGCTCAAAGGAAAGAATCTGATGAATCTGGGCTGAGACAGGTACCTTTGAACATGGGTGGGGTGCAGAGCACTGAACAAGGCACAAGGCATATGGAGCTATAGTAACTCGAGGGCAAAAAGATGGAGTTCTACGTCTAAAATAAGGGAGGAAGGGATGTTGAGCAGATATATATATTTTAAAAATCTACTTTATTTTTTCAAATATCAATTTAGGACCAAAATGAGGTTGAGTGAGATGCTTAGGTAGGCAGTGTGGGAACAGTCGCATATTATTTGAAAGTTATAGTGCTGGATTTCACTTTCTGTCATAATGAAAATCTAATTTTCATTTTTACTGGGACTGATGCTTGAAAGTTTAAGTAGCTGATTACTTGAACTTTTGAAAGTTTACAAGTTTATGTTGCTTCAAAACATTATGTTTTCCTCTTAGAAGTTTTGGAAGAGATTAAAGATAATGCTTGCATTTAATGACATATTGCAGGAACTGTGAACCCCTATTTGACAAGTATTCATTAAGTACTTTCTAAGGACTAAAATTAGCTTGTTCGTTGCACTAAATAGTTGTTAAATTGCTTCTAAAATTTCTGCGACATCCTGATTATTAATATGTTGTGTACCAGATGACTAATGAGTGAAGCCAAGATCTACGGATAAAGAGTAATTAGATTGTGTTTTGCAAGGTCACCTTCCTCTTTGCTCTTTTGTTAAGTGTTCACAAGTAAATCAAAAATGCCTGGGGAAATGCCATCTCAGAGACAAACAAGCAAACAAGTAAACAAATTCATTTTATTTTAGAGGGAAAATATATGCTTGATCAGCATCTGCCAGAGCCTGTCGGTGCAGAAAGAGTATAGATGCACACGGTTTCTCTACAGGGTCCTCAGATAGAAGACATGCCATTTGGGCAAGGGCACACAAAGGAACCAAGGAAGTTTATTTCAAGACTTTTCATCTCTGTGAATATTATGCTGTTCATAATTTGTTTTCCCTTTCCCCTTTCAACATATCGAACCTTAACTTTCTCTTAATTATAAAAGTGTTATCATGCCATAAAATGAGGGAAAATATATAAAGAAGAAAATAATCTATGATGCTACATTTCTGAATCTTTATAAATTTGCATATTTTCTCTCAGTCATTTTTCTTGTAGTTACACACACACACACACACACACACACACACAGAAATTTTGATCATGCATTCTCTGTTTAGAATCTCTAGCTTTGTATTGCCACTTAGTGTTATATCAAAAATATTTTCATGTCATTAAATACTCTTCAAGAAACACCATTTTAATGGTCGTTTAATATTATTCCATATGGACATACTATGATTTATTTACCTCTTTCCATGTTACTGAACATCTAGTTTATTTTGCAAGTGGCATTTGGAAGAAGTCATTGCTCTTTTTTTTTTTTTTAATTTTTAAATTTTTTATTTATTTTTGAGAGAGAGACAGAGTGCAAGCAGGGGGGTGGGGGCAGAGAGGGAGGTAGACACAGAATCCGAAGCAGGCTCCAGGCTCTGAGCTATCAGCACAGAGCCCGGCACAGGGCTCAAACCCACAAACTGCGAGATCATGACCTGAGCCAAAGTCAGACACTTAACTGACTAAGCCACCCAGGTGCCCCAGAAGTCATTGCTCTTAACCTGAGATCCTTAGAACCTAGGACTGTCCTAAAATTAAAAATCATTAGTCAGATTCCCAAGAGTCCTTTTTATGGAGACACGGTCCATCATTTCCTCCCAAATTTTCGAAACATTATTTATACCAGAGGAGGATAAATCTAGCTGTAAGTTATAGCAGCAAATGCTATCCATTTGAAGTCTTTATTTTTCTTTCTAAATGACTTATACCAATCAAGTAAATTTGCTAGTATCCTAACAGGTGCTATGTATCCTAACACACCTCTCCTGTGTGTTTCTCATTCACTCTCTTGCTACCTGCACACATACAACACCTCTGACATCAGGTATGTGTGCTCACCGCTCTGGAGATTCTCTGCAGCACCAGCTGGATATCCTATAGTTCAGTTCCATTCTCACACCCACCAGCCTTGGTGTAGACCCCACAGACCCCACAAGTGAAGCTCGGTCCCACAAGACTGCTTCCCACTTGAGATGCCAACTGAAAATAGCAGGTCCTAGGGTGCCTGGGTGGCTCAGTTGGTTAAGATCCCAATTCCTGATTTCAGCTCAGGTCATGACCTCGCAGTTTGTGAGAACGAGCCCTGCATGGGCTCTGCACTGACAACATGGAGCCTGCTTGGGATTCTCTGTCTCCCCCTCTCTCTGCCCCTCCCTCACTTGTGCTTTCTCTCTCTCTCTCTCTCTCTCTCAAAATAAATAAATAAACATTAAAAAAAAAATAAAATAGTAGGTCCTCAGGTTACCCACAATTTCTGTCAGGCTTGGTTACGAACAGGAGGTTCCCATAATTCCCCATTGTTTCAATCAGTCACTGTAACAGCTCACAGAACTCAGGGAAACAGGTAGGTTTACAATAAAGCACATGATAAAGGATGCACGTGAAGGGGCAGATGAAGAGATAGAGAGGGCGGGGTCTGAAAGGGTCTCAATGCAAGGGCTTCTGTCCCCATGGCGTTCAGGTACACCACCCACCGGGAAGGTAGCTGTGCCCACCACCTGGAAGCTCTCCAAACCACAGATTATGGGGATTTTACGGAGGCTTTGTTGCGTAAAAGGCATGATCAACTATTAATTCCATTTCCAGCCCCATTGCCCTCCCCAGACAATGGGCAGTGAGCCTGCAGCTTCCAAGCTTCTAATCAGGGCTTGGTCTTCCTGGTGACCAACACCATCCTGGAGCTCACCAAGACTCACCTCATTGGAAAAGAAGACATTACTCTCATCCAGGAATCCCAAGGGATTTAGCAGCTCAGTGTCAGATGCTCCTATCACTCAGGAACTAGGTCTTAGACCTTCTTTGTCAGTAAATGGGGTCAAAGACTAAGTGTTAGGACAAAACATTGTCATAGCACCCTTATTTACAAGGGGTTTTAGGAGCTCAGTGTAAGCAGCCAGGGTCAGCAGATAATATATATGTATATTTCTTACTGTTTCTCATATACTTATCCAAATGTGTACATGTACAGTATATATATACATGTTCATGCATACTTCTTTAGAATGTACCCAGCATGTAAATGTTTTGAAAATAGCAGGTATGCCAAAACACTTGGCAATTTTTATGGCCAACTCTATTGCTTTACATTTTAGGGTGATAGTGAGTACCTACTTGTCCATTATAACATTTAGTCACCAGAATAATCCTCTTGTCTTTCAACAGGTTACAAGTGAGAAGGCAGGGCTTTTTCCTTGTCCGAATTCAGTCAAAAAGTACTCAAGGATGTGGAAAGGGGGTTTCTCATTTTGAATTCATGGTGTTCCTTTCCCAGTGCTCTCATGAAGAAGGGATAAAGGATATTTTCAGGAAGGACAAATAGAAACACTTGCACTGAGAAGATTTAATTTTAGCCCAGACTGTGCACATAGTCCTCTATTTCCCTGCCCCATTGTACCACTATTATCTCAGCCTTGGGACAGATATAAAAAGTTGGGAAACCCTCAAAATTCCCTAGTAAAATATTAGTTCTTCCTGTGGGTTTAGGCATAAACTTACAAATACCTAATACCTAATTATAAATGTAGAATATGCTAGACTGTCCTCGCTTCCCATAAGTCACAAACTTTAGAGAGGTTTAAGGATTACGCTGGGTTTTTTAAATTATCCAAACTGAAGGGAAGCCATAAAGTGAAATGGTTAGGAATACATGTTATCAGGAGTTTGGGTCTGAATCTTCTGACCCTTCTTCTGGTTGTACAATCTTGGACACATTGTTTGATCTCCCCAAGCCCTATTATCTGTATCAATAAAATGTGGATAATCAGTAAGTGTTATTATGGGATAAATGGAAGTAATGCACAGAAAAGCATTTGGCTGGGGAGATCTCAACTTTTAAGTGGTGAGCATTATCATTGCATTAGCCAAACAAAATACCACAGATGAGGTGGTTTAGAAGTGTATTTTCTCACAGTTCTGGAGGCTAGAGGTCCAAGATCGAGGAGACATCAGGGTTGGTTTCTGGTGATGACTTTCTTCCTGGCTCATACATGGCCACCTTCTCTCTGTGTCCTCACATGGGGGTGGGGCGAGACAGAGCTAGACAGAGACAGAGAGACAGGGACCTCTCTGGTCTCTGCTTCTAAGGTCACTAATCCTTTTGGATCAGGGTCCTACCCTATGACCTCATTTAACCTGAATGATCTCCATAGTGGCCCTCTGTCTAAATACAGCCACATCAGGGGTTTGTGCCTTAACATACGAGTGTAGGGAAGACACAATTCAGCCCATAGCAACTGTTCATGACCACTGTCAGTAATGCCATTTGTAAATGAGAAAGAGTTACAGATATTCCTGTGTTTGTATTTTCACAGAATTTTGCTTTTCCTAAATTTATCATTTGTGAGCATCCCAAAACCTTCCTCTTTCATGAATATGGTGCCTTCTCTAAAAGTATACTTTTTTTATTTTTTATTTTTTTTAAATTTACATCCAAATTAGTTAGTATATAGTGAAGCAATGATTTAAGTAGATTCCTGAATGCCCCTTACCCATTTAGCCCATCCCCCCTCCCACAACCCCACCAGCAACCCTCTGTTTGTTCTCCATATTTAGGAGTCTCTTTTGTTTTGTCCCCCTCCCTGTTTTTATATTATTTCTGTTTCCCTTCCCTTATGTTCATCTGTTTTGTCTCTTAAAGTCCTCATAGGAGTGAAGTCACATGATTTTTGTCTTTCTATGACTAATTTCACTTAGCATAATACCCTCCAGTTCCATCCACGTATTTGCAAATGGCAAGATTTCATTCTTTTTGATTGCTGAGTAATACTCCATTTTGTGTGTGTGTGTGTGTGTGTGTGTGTGTGTGTGTGTGTGTGTGTGTGTATACCACATTTTCTTTGTCCATTCATCCATTGATGGACATTTGGGCTCTTTCCATACTTTGGCTACTGTTGATCGTGCTGCTATAAACATGGGGGTGCATGTGTCCCTTCGAAACAGCACACCTGTATTCCGTGGATAAATGCCCAGTAGTGCAACTGCTGGGTCATAGGGTAGTTCTATTTTTAGTTTTTTGAGAAACCTCCATACCATTTTCCAGAGTGGCTGCACCAGCTTGCATTCCCACCAACAATGCCAAAGAGATCCTCTCTCTCCGCATCCTCGCCAACATCTCTTGTTGCCTGAGTTGTTAATGTGAGCCATTCTGACAGGTGTGAGGTGGTATCTCATTGTGGTTTTGATGTGTATTTACCTGATGATGAATGATATTGAGCATCTTTTCATGTGTCTGTTGGCCATCTGGATGTCTTCTGTGGAGAAGTGTCTATTCATGTCTTTGGCCCATTTCTTCACTGGATTATTTGTTTTTTGGGTGTTGAGTTTGATAAGTTCTTTGTAGATTTTGGATACTAACCCTTTATCTGATAATGTGATTTGCAAATATCTTCTCCCATTCTGTCCGTTGCCTTTTAGTTTTGCTGATTGTTTCCTTTGCTGTGCAGAAGCTTTTTATTTGGATGAGGTCCCAGTACATTTTTGCTTTTGTTTCTGTTGCCTCCGGAGATGTGTTCAATAAGAAATTGCTGCAGGCAAGATCAAAGAGGTTTTTGCCTGCTTTCTTCTCGAGGATTTTGATGGCTTCCTGTCTTACATTGAGGTCTTTCATCTTATGGTGTAAGAAAGCGGTCCAGGTTCATTCTTCTGCATGTCGCTGTGTAGTTTTCCCAGCACCACTTGCTGAAAAGACTGTCTTTATTCAATGGGATATTCTTTCCTGCTTTGTCAAAGATTAATTGCCCGTACGTTCATGGGTCCATTTCTGGGTTCTCTATTCCATTGATCTGAGTGTCTGTTCTTGTGCCAGTACCATACTGTCTTGATGATTACAGCTTTGCAGTATAGTTTTAAGTCTGGGATTGTGATGCCTCCTGCTTTGGTTTTCTTTTTCAAGATCGCTTTGGTTATTCGGGGTCTTTTCTGGTTCCATACAAATTTTAGGATTGTTTGTTCTAGGTCTGTGAAAAATGCTGGTGTTATTTTGATAGGGATCATGTTGAATATGTAGATTGCTTTGGGTAGTATCGACATTTTAATAATATTTGTTCTTCCTATCCAGGAGCATGGAATCTTTTTCCATTTCTTTGTGTCTTAAAGTTTACATTTTTTTTAACAACAGCACTAACATACTTTCTGTAGGCAGAATACTCCCTCCACCAAGAGATGTCCATGTCCTCAATCCCAGAGTCTGTGAATATGTTATCTTTCATGGTAAGGGGTCCCCAGAAGTTTCATAAACTAAGGATTTGAGATGGATGGCTTACCCTGGATTATTTGAGTGGGCTCAATGTAATCACAGGGGTCCTTATTGAGATTGAGAAGGACTCCAGGGGCCACTGAGGCCTTTGAAGATGAAAGGGGACCAAGGCCACGGAGCGCAGGCCATCAGCTTGGTGAAGCTGGAAAAGGCAAGAAAACAGATTTGTCTCCAGAGCCCCCAGAAAGAAAGGAATGCAGGAACCCATGGTTCCTGAGTTCGAGCCCTGCATCTGGCTCTAGGCTGACAGCTGAGAGCCTGGAGCCTGCTTCTGATTCTCTGTCTCCCTCTCTCTCTGCCCCTCCCCTGCCTATGCTCTCTCTCTCTCTCTCTCTCTCAAAAATAAATAAACATTTTAAAAAAAGAAAATTAAAAAAAAGAAACTTTAGCTCAGAAAAGATACCTAACCTGTGTAAGGTCACACAGTGTACATGGGTTATTACTGGGAATTTGACCCAGATCCTACCTCCACAGCTTGTGCTTAAACTTTTTCTTGCCCATTTCACAACTGCAGCATTTTTGTTGGTCTTTAAAGGTCCTGTCTTAAGCTACTTTGTGGATAGAGTTGGCGTTTAATAGACACAAATGAATTAAAATAGTGTTTATTCTGTTTAATATGGGCGGAAAGAGACCAAGCTAAAGGTCATAATCATTGCCTTGCAAAGCCTCTAAATGTATCAGTTTGCTGTCACAAGATTAATGCTGGCAGCCCCAGTGAAAAGAAACAATATTGCATTCTTAGCTTCTATTGTCCCAGTTACTCTTTACAGAGAAACTTGAGTTCATTAAATGTTCCTAATGGGAATATGTGTTAATATGGATACAAAGCCAAACTTCAGCTGATGTGGAGAAGATTATTCTTCTGATTATTTCCCCATCACCATTGTGGTAAAAGTGCCAATGTCATCATTTTCTTGGCTCAAAGACTTAGTTAAAAACAAGGATATGCTATAGTAATCTGAGGGGCAGTTTTCAAAGCCAATAGTTACATGCCGTCCTTTCCTTAATTCAGTTACCTTTTCAGCACACATGCACACAAAATGTATGTTTTAGATACAAGCAATTAAAAACATTCAAAGGCTAATTAAATCAACATCAAAGCTAAATTAGAAAACTATTAAAAGAACCTCAAAAGATTCATTCTCTCTTGCTGTCTAGCTACAGAAAATAAACTGTACATGTAAGTACAATTCTTGCAGAGCAAAAAGTTAAGAAATAAAAAACGGTTTTTTTTTAATTATAACATACTTAATAATTTATTTTTCAAAAGAGCATGTGAATATATTGTATTCCTCTAAATTCCATCTAATGAAGAAACTATAGCACATTTCTTCCAAGCCTTTTTAAAATCAAAGCCTACCTTTTTTTTTTTAACTGAATAACTCTAAACCCTTTAGTAAGATCAGATTAAGTTCTTATGTCAGATTATCTTTTTGCTCTTAAACAGTACTTTATGGAAAGAACCAGTCATTTGGCATATAAACTAAGGTAGAGGAACACAGAGGAAATTAACAATAGTATAAATACTATGAATCTCCAAAGTCATCCCAAATAGTTTTTAGAATTATGAAATGATTTCAGAGTCACTATTTTCCTAATATCAATATTTTTTAAAAAAAAATCTGTTAAGAGAAGTATTCTTGATCTTAACAGGAACATGCATTTGTTTGGTACTATGGTTTTTAAAGGCTTAAACTATATTATCTTGTTTAATTTATGGGGATAAAATAGAGTGGATTCTTTTCTTTTCTTTTCTTTTCTTTTCTTTTCTTTTCTTTTCTTTTTATTTAGGGGGTGTGAGGGTTTGGTAACAATTTCAGTCTGAATCAACATTTATTGAACACCTACTGTGTAGAAATCACAGTGCCTCTAAAGAATTAATTTATCAGTAAATCATATATGAAAATAATATCAATAGAAAAACAGCATAAAAAGGTATGTGTTTGTGTGTGTTTTCATGAGGAACTAATCATTTTTTTGGCATCAGCAAAGGAACAAAGTAGACCTGGTATTTCAAATATTTTGAAAGCTCTCTGCAGTAGAATCATTGGAGAATATATGTCATTTACCGTCATTATGATACATTTCAAAAACGCTGTTTAATACATTAGACCATGAAGAATATATAAAAATAAGAAAAACACAATGATTGCTTTCAAGGTTTTAGAGTCAAGCGTATGTTTTCTAATCAGACTAAGCTCCTGTAATCCTAAGTATGACAGTAATTATTTCTTTGATGTATTTATCAGTAGTAATTAGAGATGTGATTGGAGTTTGGAACATGCAGGTGGAGGCAGAGTCAAAAGCAGAGGCCAACGGGCACTGACAGGAGGGCAGGTGACCGGGATTGAACCCCTGACTTTAAAGAGCGCGGTCAGACTGGGGATGACCAATGTGGGATCAAATCCTTTCAGCCCATTTTGTTTGGAGTCCCACCTTACAGACATGTTCCTGCAGGCAGACTCAGGGCAAGGAGTTCTTATACGTCTACACAGTCTCTGCATTCTATCTTCACTCCTCTAATCTCTCCGTCTTTTGTTTTCACGTCGGGTTTTTCAGCCTCATCACTATCCAGTTTGGACTTGATAACCGTTGCTGTGGGCGCCTGTCCTGTTCATCATGGGGTGTTTCTCGGCATCCCTGGCCTCTGCTCTGTTCCAGCAGCAGGTCCCCTATCTCCCCACCCTCTGCAGTTTTTACCACCAAAAATGTCTCCAGATGGGCAGAGGCAATCTTAGTCAAGAACTACTGCTTCAACTCCTTGGACCATTATTCAGAAAGTCCTTTCTGAGAACCCGATGCAATGTAGGCAATAGATTCATTGTGTGGAAGGAAGAAACAGATTGATGTTGAGAAACCAGGGGCTTCCTGCGTGAACTAACAGCACAGAATTAATTATTGAAAGTCAAGGGAAGAAGGAAAACAATCCAAACTAAATTTGATCTTGAAAAACATGGAGTCAGGTTGAAGTTAGTAATGTTTCGAACACCGCTTAGTCTTCTGAATGCCTTGCACTTCGTGGCGGAGGTCTGAGGGAACAGAAGGCTATGTGAGGAGATTCTGGGCTGACCCATACTTTCTTGTCTGAGCTTTACCATTAAGTGGTTCTGTCTTCTTCTCTGTCTTCAAACTTGTGAATCTCAAGGAGGCGTCTCACATTCCCTCACCTGAGGCATCACTTCTGGAACTTCTTGGCTCACTGAAGGCAAAGGTGGTGCCCATAGAACAAGTTCTCTCCTACAAAATGAGAGAAAAAGAATGTCAGTGGGTGAAAGGAAATGAGGCACTACGCCCCCAGGTGCATAGGAAGATTATAATGTCTTTAAGTAAAACCCTTGCCAAATAAATCCACCATGCAGCTTGTAATTTCCTCCATCCCTATGGGTCTCCTCCCAGTGCTTGTGTGGCCTCACCCAGAAGGGGACTGAGGGGTACTGGGACATCCGCCCTCAAAGTTGTGCCTCCCACACTACCCTCTTACCCATTTTGTCAATGCCACTTTCCTTTTATCCTTCCATAGTTGTCTTTTTCTGTTATGTGCTTCCTAACTGTCCTAAATAAAGAATACAGTACACACACACACACACACACACACACACACACACACACACACACAATTCTGAAAATACTCAAAAAAGATAAAAAACGGATTTCCTTAACGGAATTTAAATTAGAGCTGCTTCTAAATTTCTGCCTTTGAAGTAATGAAAACCTAACTTTGGTAGAAGACCATGACAGAGCTCTGAGTCCTTATACACGTGCCACGAAAGTGTGCAAGCCAAGGAATCCTGTGGTATCAGGTGCACTGTTTGTCCGTGGATCAGAAAGTCGAAGTGAACGTTACCCTGGTGATTAAACCATATGGGTGTCTTCCATTTATTTTGTGACTTCCCAGTATTTATTTTACGTTGTTGGATTAGACATATCGCAATTCTTTTCCAGCTTTTGTCAGGTATAATTGGCAAATAAAATTATTAAAGGATGTACAGCATGGTGATTTGATATGCGTATATATTGTGAAGTGACTGACCACAGTCAAGTTACCGAGTACATCACCTTACGTGGTGGTAGTTACCATCCGTTAACTCACGTGTGTGTTTGCTGACAACATGGAAAACCTACTCTCCGCAGACCCCAAGTGTCCAAGGCAGTGACCAACTAGTCACCATGGTGTCCCCCGGAGCCTCAGAACTTCATCGTCCTGTAACTACAAGTCAGTCCCTTTGACCAGGGCCTCCCCATCACCCCTCCCCCCCCAAGTCTGCTGTTGCCACGAGTTCTACTGTTTCTGCATGTAAGTGAGATCGTACAAGACTTTCCCTTCTTTGTCTGACTTATTCCATTTAGCAAAATGCCCTACAGGCTCATCCATGTGTCCCTCACTTCATTGTCTACCTCAGGATTCTCTTGGGGTTCCCTCTCTCTCTCTCTCTCTCTCTTGGATTCTCTCTCTCTCTCTCGGGATTCTCTTTCGCTCGCTCTCTCTCTGTCTCCGCCCCTCTCCTGCTCATGCTAGCTCTCACACTCCCTCTTGCTGTAAAATAAAAAATAATAAAAATGAAAATGAAAAATATTTTCAAATATGTTCCCATAGACGTACAGAATAATTATTCGTACTATTAACCACACTTTGGTGCCGCTTTTTTTCCCATTTCAATAAAATTGTGACTGCACAAAACTGCAGTGTATGAAATGCAATAAGGTTGTAGTGGTTATTATAAAGTTATTGGGTATAAAAATAGAAAGATGAGATTTACATGGAACCCATCAGCATTATACACTGAGTATATATAAAATATATACAATATTTTCTCTCCACTTCTTTTTCCGGCAGATGAGTTAGAAGTTGTGCAGTTCAGTAGCACAGATTTATGACCCAATTCCAATGCAGTTTTATTAAACTGCAGGGTTGTTAGGCAAATATTTTTAAAAATCAAGGCAAGGAACTAACACACACCATATTGAAAGAAGTTAGACCCAAGAAGAGCAACCAAAAACAATTTTTTATTAAAACAACAAAAACTCAAAATTAGGTATGTTACATATATGTATGTTTTATTACTATTATTATTAGTATTATTATTATTATCCTTATTGTTATATAAAGATGTCCAAACCTGGCAGAGGAAAACTACATGAAAAATTTAAATAGTTCAGTCCTGTGATTATTCTTTCATAATCATGCTTCCCCTTCGCATATAATCACATGGAAATACAATCAATTTATTTTATGGTTTACTTAAAGTGCTGATGGGGCACCTGGTTGGCCCCGTCGGTTGAGCATCCGACTTCGGCTCAGGTCATCATCTCGCGGTCTGTGAGTTCGAGCCCCACGTCGGGCTCTGTGCTGACGGCTCAGAGCCTGGAGCCTGCTTTGGATTCTGTGTCTCCCTCTCTCTCTGCCCCTGCCCTGCTCACTCTCTGTCTCTCTCTGTCTCTCAAAAATGAATAAACATTAAAATTTTTTTTTAAAAAAAGAAAAGAAACACCAAATGAAATATGGTTAATTTCTGTATCAGTCTCATAACAAATATGGACTGAAGCACAATTGATACTGAATCGTGATACCTTATGTAGTAATAATGATGTTTGTGAGATAAGTATTTTATAATAGGAAACCTTGAAAAACTTTAGTCCAGATGTTAAAGTGGGATAAATTATTTTACAGAAAATTAACACGCATTGAATATCAATAGTGTAAGTAGGTATTTAGCTAGATATTTCTACGCATGTTAATTTTAGAGAATTTTAATGGCTGCTAAACTGATATCTTAAAGAATTATTTTACTGCAGTCTCTCTGGAATTTGTAAAGTGTATACATGTGATATTTGTATTAGCATATACGTGTCGCTTTAAATTACAACACTGATCTTCCCATGATTTCCCAATACCTAAGGAAATACGAGGGTTCTAAAAGATTTGGTAAAGTACAGATTATCCCTGATGACATCATTCATTGGCGTCTGGGCCTCAACCTTCCGTCATCATCTTGTAAAGTGTCAGAAGGAAAGCAGAGAAGCTTCAGAGTGGAAGTTTATTCCTTTACAATGAGCTTAAAATCAACCTTTACTTTCTCAAGTACTGCAAATAAGGACTGTAACTAATGTGGTCATTAGTCAAGAACATAAAAAAGTTTAAAGGTGATATTGTAGATTAGGATTCCTTTTGTGAAAAAACAACAACAACAACAACAACAAAAACAAACACGTTAAACCCAGGGCTGTTAGCTCCTTGGATTCCAGAGATAACAATGGTCAGCTGGGAAGATGAAAGTGTTTTTCATATTGGCGAACTCGGGTGGCAGCCGGCCAGGGTGCAGTTAGGAATCCTGGCTCTGCAGGACGGGCACAGGGACTCTGCCATTAGCCCTGCCCCCTGCTGACACCCTTCTCCGTTGACCTGGCTCCTGTTGATTGTGACTCTTCCAGTTCAGGAATGGTGAGAAAGTAAGAGGCAAACTAAATGGGTAGCAGCAGGGTAGGGTTAAAAACTTGGGGGTGATAAGTCTCTTGTCTCTCTGAACTTTTTCAGGGCAAGCCAGAAAGCAGCCTGTTTCTAAGTTTTCACTAAGACAGTGAAGGTTATCCATTCATTTATTTAATCCACACAGATATATTGTTCACCCACGATGTGCTCACCGTGCTAGTAGGTCGGTGTTAATTGGCTATAGTTGGGATACAATAACGCAAGACAATTAGCATAGCCCTGATAAATAATCTGTAGCTCAATCGCCTTATACTTGATCTTAATTGGAATGCGTGAGAAAAGATCACACAGGTACTAGATCCGAATACTTCTACAATGTGGATCTACCTTTTCTGCAAAGTGGTTACCCACTCATTCCCCATTTTCTCTGCTTTGTGAGTTATTTGTCTACACCGGATTTTTGTAAAGAGTCATTTGTGGATTAATAACAGGTGCTACATTTCTCATTAAAGGGGTGATGATTGAAGGGGTGAGATTCTAACATTTGATACAGAAATGTGTCCTTTATGGCATATTTACTATGGCAGACATTATACACCCAGTGGATATGAGTCACGAAGCAGTCTTATCTCCAGCTACATCTTTTCACTGGATGAATGGTTGCTTGCGGCCATGATTAAACTTGTTTTCTATTTGTGGACATAATCCCTTCACCCAACCATTGATTACTTTCTTTTTTTGTTGTTTTGTTTGGGTTTGTTTTTTTTTTTTATTTTTTTTTTTAACGTTTATTTATTTTTGAGACAGAGAGACAGAGCATGAACGGGGGAGGGTCAGAGAGAGGGAGACACAGAATCTGAAACAGGCTCCAGGCTCTGAGCTAGCAGCACAGAGCCCTACGCGGGGCTCGAACTCACAGCCCTCACGGACCACGAGATCATGACCTGAGCTGAAGTCGGCCGCTTAGCCAACTGAGCCACCCAGGCGCCCCTGTTTGGGTTTGTTTTAAACTTAGTTTTTATTTGAAACCGAATTTCACATAATTGACTTCTGTGCTTATCTGAAATTTTTGCTTCTTAAAATTTAGTTTCACACAATCAACAATATAAAGGAACTTTGCTCAGATTAAGATATAATTTTTGAAAATTAGTGGACCAGTTGTAATTTTTCCACGATTGTTCTCTTATTTAATGGTGCATTACAGTTGTCTTTAGAATTCTCATGTTGAATTAACCATAAATAGAGTGAGCATTCACTTGCAGAGATACATGAGTTCAGTAAATTACTGTGTGAATCTGTGTTAGGATTTGAACTGATCTTAGGTTTAAAGTTTTGTTGCCATTTCGTTTTCCTTCATTTCTTTAGTTTAGAGGTCAAAGGTCATACCAAAAACACTGAAGCTTCTGGGTGTCATAACTTTCTGGACTTGAGACCATGGAGTTTCCAGAACCATTTAGATTGAAGAGAATTAGCTAGAAAGCACTGTTTCACCTTTGAAAGTGACAACTGTATAATTCCAGAGTCATTATGGAAGCAGGACAAATTTCCTAAGGGTGAACAAGCACAGGTAAACATCTTTGTGAGGAAATTCTTATGACTGTTAACCCCCAAGTTAGAGGGCGACATTGGTTCAAAGATTGTAGAACAATGAAAAAGAGAGAAAATGTGATCATTATTTAAAATACTTTGGAAAGTATATTTTTCATGGGTATTCAATTTGAAAAGATGAATGAGTTAAAATGAGCATAAGAGAGGCTTGTATGGATAGAGCTATTTCAAACTGGTTTCGTAAAAAGAATAACATTCTTATTCACACAATTTAATTTGTGTAGAAGAAAGGAAAACCCCTAGAGCAGACATTTGAGGATTGTCTGACCAGCATCCACCCAGTCTCTTCTGAGAACTTCTTAATTTTTTTTATCTGATGAACTCAGATAAAACCTGAGACATAGTCATCAAGGAGTGGTTATTGAAACCAGAGCAGTCTTTAATGTTTTCAAACTGGAAAATGGGGGCGGGGGGGAGTTACTTGGTAGTAGGGGATTTTTTTTTTAATTTTTTTTTTTTTTTTTTTTGTACTTACATCAATATAAGTTAGCATACAGTGCAATAATGATTTCAGAAGTAGATTCCCTAGTGCCCCTTACCCATTTAGCCCATCCCCCCTCCCACAACCCCTCCAGTAACCCTCAGTTTGTTCTCCATATTTATGAGTCTCTTCTGTTTTGTCCCCCTCCCTGTTTTTTGTGTTACTTTTGTTTTCCTTCCCTTATGTTCATCTGTTTTGTCTCTTAAAGTCCTCATATGAGTGAAGTCATAGGATTTTTGTCTTCCTCTGACTGACTAATTTCACTTAGCACCCTCCGGTTCCATCCACATAGTTGCAAATGGCAAGATTTCATTCTTTTTTGATTACCAGGTAATACTCCATTGTATATACATATACCACATCTTCTTTGTCCATTCATCCATCGATGGACATTTGGGCTCTTTCCATACTTTGGCTATTGTTGATAGTCTCCTTTGCTGTGCAGAAGCTTTTTATTTTGATGAGGTCCCCGTAGTTCATTTTTGTTTTTGTTTCCCTTGCCTCCAGAGACGTGTTGAGTAAGAAGTTGCTGCGGCCAAAATCAAAGAGGTTCTTGCCTGCTTTCTCAAGGATTTTGATGACTCCATGTCTCACATTTAGGTCTTTCATCCATTTTTTAGTTTATTTTTGTGTATGGTGCAAGAAAGTGGTCCAGGTTCATTTTTTGCCTGTCACTGTCCAGTTTTCCCAGTATCACTTGCTGAAGAGACTGTCTTTATTCCACTGAATATTCTTTCCTGCTTTGCCCATATGTTTGTGAGTCCATTTCTGGGTTTTCTGTTCCATTCCATTGATCTCAGTGTCTGTCTTGTGCCAGTACCATACTGTCTTGATGATTACAGCTTTGTAGTATAGCTTGAAGTCCGGGATTGTGATACCTCCTGCTTTAGTTTTCTTTTTAAAGACTGCTTTGGATACTCGGGGTATTTCTGGTTCCGTACAAATTTTAGGATTGTTTGTTCTAGCTCTGTGAAGAAGGCTGGTGTTGTTTTGATAGGGATTGCATTGAATATGTAGATTGCTTTGGATAGTATTGACATTTTAACGTTATTTGTTCTTCCTATCCAGGAACGTGGAATCTTTTTCCATTTATTTTTTGTGTGTCTTCTTCAATTTCTTTCACAAGCTTTCTATAGTTTTCAGTGTATAGATTTTTCACCCCTTTGGTTACATTTATTCCTAGGTATTTTGTGGTTTTTGGTGCAACTGTAAATGGGATCGATTCCTTGATATCTCTTTCTGTTGCTTCATTGTTGGTGTATAGGAATGCAACCGATTTCTGTGCATTGCCTTTATATCCTGCAACTTTGCTGAATTCATGAATCAGCTCTAGCAGTTTTTTGGTAGGATCTGTAGGGTTTCCCATATAGAGTATCATGTCATCTGCAAAGAGTGAAAGTTTGACCTCCTCCTGGCCTATTTGGATGCCTTTTATTTCTTTGTGTTGTCTGATTGCAGAGGCTAAGACTTCCAATAGTATGTTGAATAACAGTGATGACAGTGGACATCCCTGTCTTGTTCCTGACCTTAGGGGGAAAGCTCTCAGTTTTTCCCCATTGAGGATGGTATTAACGTTGGGTTGTTCATATATGGCTTTTATGATCTCGAGGTATGCTCCTTCTATCCCTACGTTCTTGAGAGTTTTTATCAAGAAAGGATGCTGTATTTTGTCAAATGTTTTCTCTGCCTCTATTGAGAGGACCATATGGTTCTTGTCCTTTCTTTTATTGATGTGATGAATCACGTTAATTGTTTTGCGGATATTAAACCAGCCCTGCATCCCAGGTATAAATCCCACTTGGTCGGGGTGAATAATTTTTTTAATGTATTGTCGGTTCCGGTTGGCTAATATCTTGTTGAGGATTTTTGCCTCCATGTTCATCAGGGAAGTCGGTCTGTAGTTCTCCTTTTTAGTGGGGTCTCTGTCTGGTTTTGGAATCAAGGTAATGCTGGCTTCATAGAAAGAGTTTGGAAGTTTTCCTTCCGTTTCTATTTTTTGGAACACCTTCAAGAGAATAGGTGTTAACTCTCCCTTAAATGTTTGGTAGGATTCCCCTGGAAATGCATCTGGCCCTGGACTCTTGTTTGTTGGCAGATTTTTCATGACTAATTCGAGTTCCTTACTGGTTATGGGTCTGTTCAAATTTTCTATTTCTTCCTGTTTCAGTTTTGGTAATGTGTATGTTTCTAGGAATTTGTCCATTTCTTCCAGATTGCCCATTTTATTGGCATATAATTGCTTATAATATTCTCTTATTATTGTTTTTATTTCTGCTGTGTTGGTTGTGATCTCTCCTCTTTCATTCTTGATTTTATTTATTTGGGTCCATCCCTCTTTCTTTTTGATCAAACTGGCTAGTGGTTTATCAATTTTGTTAATTCTTTCAAACAACCAGCTTCTGGTTTCATTGATCTGTTCTACTGTTTTTGTTTTTGTTTTTTTGTTTTTTGGTTTTTTTTTTGGTTTCGATAGCATTAATTTCTGATCCAATCTTTATTATTTCCTGACTTCTGCTGGTTTGGGGTTTTATTTGCTGTTCTTTTTCCAGCTCCTTAATGCGTAAGGTTAGGTTGTGTATCTGAGATCTTTCTTCCTTCATTAGGAAGGCCTGGATTGCTATATACTTTCCTCTTATGACCACCTTTGCTGTGTCCGAGGTTTTCGGTTGTGGTGTTATCATTTTCATTGACTTCCATCTACTTTTGAATTTCCTCTTTAACTGTTTGGTTAGCCCATTCATTCTTTAGTAGGATGTTCTTCAGTCTCCAAGTATTTGTTTCCTTTCCAAATTGTTTCTTGTGGTTGATTTCGAGTTTCATAGCGTTGTGGTCTAAAAATATGCACAGTATGATCTTGATCTTTTGTACTTACCTAGGGCTGATTTGTGTCCCAGTATATGGTCTATTGTGGAGAACGTTCCATGTGCACTAGAGAAAAATGTATATTCTGCTCTTTAGGGTGAAATGTTCTGAATATATCTGTTAAGTCCATCTGGGCCAGTGTGTCATTCAAAGCCATTGTTTCCTTGTTGATTTTTTGATTAGATGATCTGTCCATTGCTGTGATTGGGCTATTGAATTCTCCTACTATTATGGTATTACTATCGATGAGTTTCTTTATGTTTGTGATTGATTTATATATTTGGGTGCCCCCACAGTTGACATATAAATGTTTACAATTGTTAGGTCTTCTTGGTGGATAGACCCCTTGATTATGATATAATGCCCTTCTGCATCTTTTGATACACTCTTTATTTTAAAGTCTAGATTGTCTGATATAAGTATGGCTACTCTGGCTTTCTTTCGTTGACCATTAGCAACCATTAGCAACCATTAGCAACGAAAGATCATTCTCCATCCCCTTATTTTCTTTTTTTATTAACTTTATTTTTTATTTTTTAAAATTTACATCCAAATTAGTATATAGTGAAGCATTGATTTCAGTAGATTCCTTAATGCCCCTTACCCATTTAGCCCATCCCCCCTCCCACAATGCCTCTCCATCCCCTTATTTTCAATCTGATGGTGTCTTTAGGTCTAAAGTGGGTCTTTTGTAAACAGCATATAGATGGATCTTCTTTTCTTATCCATTCTCTTATCCTATGTCTTTTGATTGGAGCATTGAGTCCACCGATGATTAGAGTACTGAAAGATATGAATTACTGCTGGTATGATGCTTGTAGGAGTTTCTGGTGGTGTTTTCTGGTCCTTTCTAATCTTTGTTGCTTTTGGTATTTATGTATATATATATTTTTTTTTTTCATCTTTTCTCCTCTCAGAAAGTCCCCCTTAAAATTTTTTTGCAGGGCTAGTTTCAAACTCCTTTAATTTTTGTTTGCCTGGGAAACTTTTTATCTCTCCCTCTATATTGAATGATAGCCTTGCTGGATAAAGAATTCTTGGCTGCCTATTTTTCTGATTCAGCACATTGAATATATCCTGCCACTTCTTTCTGGCCTGCCAAGTTTCTGTGGATAGGTCTGCTGCAAACCTGATCTGTCTTCCCTTGCCGGTTAGGGAATACTTTTCCCTTGCTGCTTTCATGATTCTCTCCTTGCCTGAGAATTTTGTGAATTTGACTATGGTACGCCTTGTTGATGGTCGTTTTTTGTTGAATCTAATGGGGGTCCTCTGTGCTTCCTGGATTTTGACGTCTGTGTCTTTCCCCAGGTTAGGAAAGTTTTGTGCTATTATTTGCTCACATAACCCTTCTACCCCTATTTCTCTCCCTCCCTCTTCTGGGATCCCTATTGTGGGAGGCCGGGCCCCAGTGCCGGGCTGAGACCCGGTCGAGCAACGGCTCCCTGTTGACTCAGCCAACCCGGTGGTTCCCCCTCCCATTCCCCCACTTTCATGGGCATACGAAAGCCTTGTCAAGGCTGAGAAAGTTAATTCCTGAAGCCTGTGGTCTGTGGGTGTTGGCAGTAATGTTACCTCCCCTTTTTCTACCCCCGGTCAAATAGAAACAAACATGGGAACTGTGTTTTGCTAGCAATCTTATCAACAAGGTCTTGCTGTGACCCGTTTAGAAAATTCACAAGGTACACAGAACTAAATGTTTTGGTTGGCAGCGATCATGTGAAACCTGTTTATTCTTAGAATGGCCTGACCCATAAGAGTCTTGATATAAAAGATTGTGTACAGCAACAATAAAGCCGTCACTTGGGCCATCAGCCCAGGGGACCCTCCTGTTCCCTCCTGTCTTCTCTTCTTTTTTTTCTTACATTCCCCTACCCTCAGGACCCTGATCTCGGTGTTTGTTGCGCCGGTTGCAACACCCTATGATTCTCATGTTGTTCCATTTAATGAGTCACTGATTCTCTAATTCTTAACTCATGCTCTTTTGACTTAATCTCCTCTTTTTCTCTGCTTCCTCATTCTCTGTAAGTTTGTCCTCTCTGTCGCTGATTCTCTGTTCTGCCTCATCCATCCTTGCTGCCGCTGCATCCATCCGTGATTACAGCTCAGTTAGAGCATTTTTCACTTCATTCTGGGTATTTTTTACCTCTTTTATCTCCACAGAATGGGATTCTAATCTATTTTCAACTTGAGCTAGTATTCTTATTATCGTGATTCTAAATTCTGGTTCAGACATCTTGCTGGTATCTGTGTTGGTTAAATCCCTTGCTGCCGTTTCTTCATACTCTTTCTTTTGGGGTGAATTCTTTTGTTTTGTCATTTTGAAAGGAGAAAAGGAGTTAATGAGGTAGAAAAATTAAAACTTAAAAAAAACACACACACAAAAATCTAACAAATGATGCTAGATCCTAGGTGTGTTTTGGTCTGGGTATCGAAAGTCGTTTGACAGATTAGAGAAAAAAAGGGGAGAAAAAAAGGAAATCGTTTGAGAATTTGAAAAAATGAATACACTGAAGTAGACTAAAATGAGATGATGGGAGTAAAATAGAATTTGAAAAATTTACATAAAAGTAAAGAATATAGTAGAAAAAATTAAAATATTTTTAATAAAAATTAAAAATAAAAATGAATTTTTTCTCTTTCTGTATTCAAGAAAAAGAAAAGAAGCAAAAAAGACAAAAAAGAGAAATAAAACAAAGAAATCATTTGAAAATTTGAAAAAGTGAATACACAGTAGTAGACTAAAATAAAATGAAAGTAAAATGGAATTTGAAAAAATTTACATAAAATCAAAAAATACAGTAAAAAATTTTACGAAAAATATTTTTAATAGAAATTGAAAGTAAAAGTGAAGTGTTTCTCTTTCTGCATTCAAGAAAAAGAAAAGAAACATAAAAGAGAAAAAAGAAAAAAAAAGAAGAAAATCGTTTGAAAATTTGAAAAGGTGAATACACTGATGTAGACTAAAATAAAATGATGGAAGTAAAATAGAATTTGAAAAAAATTACACAAAATTAAAAAAATATAGTAATAAAAATTAAAGAAAAATATTTAATAAAAATTAAAAATAAGAATGAAATTTTCTCTTTCTGTATTCAAGAACAAGAAGTGTAAAAGAGAAAAAAAAGAAAGAAAATTGAATACGTGGACCTGCTAACAGATTGAAATAGGACTGAAATGACTTTGTTTTCCCCAGAAGTCAGACTCTGAAGCGCTTTATAGTCCATAAACTAAGCCGGCAGTGAGACTTGTGTTCAAGGAGGGAGGTTGGCCCAGTTGGGCGGGGCTCAGTGTAACGGCTCGGTCCTCCACCAGGTGGCGCTGCTCGCCTTCTGGGGTGGAGTGTTGCGGCGCTCTTGGGTGCGTATGCGCATGCGCGGCAGAAGTGCAAATGGCGTCAGCCACCTACCTGGTCTGTTCTCCGTCTTCAGCCCTCGGCCATGCCCCGCTTTCTCACTGTCCGTGACCAGGCCCCGGGCAGTACCTCTCTCCTGAGTTCTGTCTCAGACACGGCTGTTTTCCCCGGCCCCTTACTTCTGAAGGACCGCGGCTTTGGCCCGTTCCGCCCTCTGCGGGAGGGTCTCACCCAGCAATGGCCGAAGGAGCAATGGCCGAGTGTCCGCCACACCCAGGAAAGCTTGCGGGACCCTGCTGCTGCCGGTGCCCTGAGACTGCGGCCGGGTGCCAGCCCACCCCAGAGAAAGTTTGCGAGATGGTGTAGCAGATGCTTTTCAGGGATGATGGAAACTCACAACACGCATCTGGCACCAGGCTTCACCCTTAACGAGGGTGCTTGTTCCAGCCCCAGCGAATGTGGCCGTTTTCTGGGGTCTGCCGGGACCAGGGGGCTTCAACAGTCTCCAGCAAATGTCCTTCCAGCAGTGGAACCGCTTTTCCCCGTGTGGCCCGAGAACCTCCCGGACCCCACCCTGCTCCTGGGGATTCGCCCTTCCCATCAGAGCACCGCCAGGTAGGGAGTTGCGGAGTTGCAGCCTTTGCGTCCCCCTTGTTTACAGTCTTAATGGAATTGAAACCCTCTCCTTTCTCCCTTTTTAGTTAAGTCCCTGCGGCTGTTTCCAATTTTCCACTTTCTCTCCAGCTGCTTTTGTGGAGGGGTGCTTTTTTCGTATTCTCCCCGACCCCCACGCCCCCCACCTCTCTCCGCCCTCAAAAGCTGTTCCCTACCTTTCGCGGCTTCTCGCTCCCCAAATTCACCTGTTCGCACCGCGTACCTGCTGACTTCTTTCGTTCAGGTTGTGCAGATTGTTGTGTTGATCCTCCAGTCCGTTTTCTAGGTGTGCAGGATGGTCTAGTGTTGGTCTGGCTATATTTCATGGACGTGAGACACACAAAAAACTTCCATGCTGTTCCCCCATCTTGGCTCCCCTCCTCAACTATTGGTTACTTTCAACCCTAAAATTAAAAATATATACATATTGTACATTATTAAACTGAGAGACTATCGTTGCTAGTTTTACACTTAAGAATAAACAAATATTGTTTTAGTTTATGTCAGTTTATATTATTTCATAAGGTGTTTATAAATTTGTCACTTTGGTGTCATTGGTAGTGTATGGGAAGTGTTTGTGAACATGAGCAGTTGAATTGTTTCATTGAAATTAGTAGAACACAATACTTTAGTGCCTATTAAATCAAGTAAAATGAATTACCAAGACATTGTAATTAAAAGAAATAGCAACTTCACATTATTATGCCGGAAGCAACATTTTCAGTGACCTCTGTGGAACTCGGGGTATTAGACTTGCCATTTGGGAATGACTTTCTGATATAAGCCATTTCCATTGTTTCAGTCCAAAAAAAAAAATACAATAAGTATTTACTCCAGTGAAATTTTTTTCTAGTAAATAGCCACCAATTAAAAATATATTATTTCTTATCCTCCAGGCAATACGGCTAAAGTGTATATTGAAATTCAGGATGAAAATGATCATCCCCCAGTGTTTCAGAAAAAATTCTACATTGGAGGTGTGTCTGAAGATGCAAGAATGTTTACTTCTGTGCTCAGAGTTAAGGTAGGAGGACTTTTATTAAGACACAGAGCTCAGGTAAAGAGCTCAGATTACAGGTAAACTGTAACCATGCAGTTTGCATTAACTGAGTAAGCACTCAGTATTCATGTGGTTTAAACAAAAGTCTGAAACTCGGAGATACATGAGTTTAAGTAGCCAAGCTAAATACAGATTAATTATGAGGCTCGTACTATGGAACTTTTATGTTTTATTTTTACTACAAAAACAGGAAAAATTACTTATGATAATTTACACTGAGGGGCACCTGGGTGTCTCAGTCAGTTGAGCGAGCGACATCGGCTCAGACCATGATCTTGAGTTCATGAGTTCGAGCCCCGCATGGGGCTCTGTGCTGACAGCTCTGAGCCTAGAGCCTGCTTCTGATTCTCTGTCTCCCTCTCTCTCTCTGCCCTCCCCCACTCATGCTCTGTCTCTGTCTCAGAAATAAATACATTGAAAAAAAATTTTTTTTTAATTTACATTGAAAAAGATATTAAATCAGTAAAATGTATATCTCCTAGTAGATTTTTATGCCTCCATACAGGCATTCAATAGGTTTAATTCAGGATAGCCCCAAAGATTGCAGAATGGAGTTTCTAGTGGTGAATATAAAATTCCCATTTCCTAGTAGAAGATATAATAATGTGTGGTCGCCTGGATGGCTCAGTTGGTTGAGTGTCTGACTTTGGCTCAGGTCATGGATCTTGCACTTTGTGGGTTTGAGCCCTGTGTTGGGCTCTGTGCTGACAGTTCAGAGCCTGGAGCTGCTTTGGATTCTGTCTCCCTCTCTCTCTCTGTCCCTGCCCTGCTCGGGGTCTGTCTCTCTCTTTCAAAAATAAATAAACCTCAAAAAAAATTTTAAAAAGAAGAAATAATTTAATAAATAATTTTTTGTGCAATATTTTTCTAAAATTTAAAATCGTAATTAAACACAGGACTACTAATTTTACACTTTACCAAAAGTTAAAGAAAACTCAGATATGTCAGAAAAAGTAGAAAATCTACTTTGAATTTTTAAAAAGTACAATATCCAAGATTAACGTTGATAATTTTTTCACTTTTCTCCACTTAGTTATCATCAAAAATGTTGAAAGATTTTGTAAATGGCCAGCAGTACATAAAGATGTACTAATTTTATTACTGAAAAATAAATTGATATTGTATTACACAGGGAGAAAAGTTTGCAGGCTAGTGCATTTTAGATGCTTAATTATAGTTATTTTTCTGAAAGTATTTTAGGAATATATTTTTAAAAACTATTAATGGGCACACAGAAAACCTAAATTTTCCTGAGCAAATCCCGCTCGTGATCAGTTGCCTTTTTCTTTGTGTACCAGAACCATATGATTAGAACTCTTCTTACATATGGTTTTTCCATGTTCTGCACACCAAGTATGAAGGAGGAAAAGCCAACCAAGCAAATGCGCACATGTATTGTGCCTGCGAAATAGCTGCTTCATACACTGACCCCTGATGGGAATCACCACTTATAACTCAAAATGGTCCATGAAAGGGTTGTTCTCATCATGTCTAAACCACATTATGATTTGCAAGTACAAAGCAACTCCAAAGAGTTTATTTTTATTGTATTTTACACTTTAGTCCCAAGAACTGTTGACTGATTCTGTTCACTTAGTCAATATTTTTTGAGTACTTATGTCCTTATGTAATGTCCTAGAAATTGACATACAGCAGTTCAAAAAACAATCAAACAAATAAAATCAAAGTTAACACCTTATTAATATGGAAAAACTGGTGTAAGAAACAAATGATTGATAAAATCAGTAGCTATTTAATAGCTTAATTATAGTCATGTGGTCATGTGGTCAAGGGCATGACGTGTGGATTTCTAGGTAAGATACATTCTGTTCATTATGCTGTCAGGTCCCTAAAGCTAGATGGACTGAGAGGTCAGCATGGCTGGAAGGCTGGTTGGAGAGGAGATTGGGAACATAGCCCAGGACTAGAATATGGGGGTTCTCCTAGATGTGTTACAAAGGAAGTCTTTGAACTGTTTTGTTCAGAGGCATGACATAATCCAGTATAAAAGGATTATCCTGGATGTTGGGCAGGTTGGAGTGGGGGTGGTTAGCAGTGTTTTCAAACAAGAGTAGACAGGCCAACACATGACTTTCCAGGAGAGACTTGAAAGTGGACTGAACCACAGTGGTAGGCTGGGGCAGTGGTCACAAGGGAGTCAAAGACAGCCAAAAGGCTTTGCTGATGGATTATGTGTGGGGCATTAGAGGAAATCAAGATTGGTCCTGAGGTTTTGTTCCTAACAAAAGGATGGGAGGTCCCCATCCCTCCCCCATGTACTGTGGTATCAGAAATCAAGAATTCACCTTTAACTCTCATCTTTTTAGAGATTTTATGATGGGGGGGGGGCTTGTTTAATATGGCAAGGCTGTTGCAGATGCAGAGAGAGAGAGAAAAGGAAGAGAGAGAGGGAGAGAGAGGGAGGTAAAGGGAGATGGAAAGAGGAAGGGGAGGGAGAAAAGGGGGGGCAGGAGGGGAGAAAGGGGAAGAGAGAGAGAAGGAGGGACAGGGACTTTAACACTGTATTGGCGCAAACATGTGCTGTGATAATCAAGCCATCTAGGAAAGCACAAATTGCCCTGTGGACTCAAAGGAGGAGACATTTCACTTGGTGAAGGAACTGAATGCTCCCCAGAGGATGAAGAATTTGAGTGGCCCCCAGGGGTGGTTACATTTTCTCAAAGTGAAGCTTAAATGGGGCGGAGAGGGGCGCCTGGGTGGCGCAGTCGGTTAAGCGTCCGACTTCAGCCAGGTCACGATCTCGCGGTCCTTGAGTTCCAGCCCCGCATCAGGCTCTGGGCTGATGGCTCAGAGCCTGGAGCCTGTTTCCGATTCTATGTCTCCCTCTCTCTCTGCCCCTCCCCCGTTCATGCTCTGTCTCTCTCTGTCCCAAAAATAAATAAAACGTTGAAAAAAAAAAAAATTTTAAATGGGGCGGAGAGTCTCAGCAGAGGAAGCACAGGAAGCCAAACCCCAAAAGGAGAATGCGCTCCCTGGAACAGTGATTGGAGGCAGGAGCTCGGGAGGTGGTGGGAGTGATAAATCTTAGCCGGTGGACACTTCCAAGAGCTGCCTTTAGCCTTGACGCCTGGAATCTTCTCCTTTCCCAGTTTAATCAGAGTGGGAGTGAGCTAAAGACTTCTTTTCAATTCACAAGTAGAGCAGCAAAAATCTTATTGGAAACAGCAAGATTCTGGGTCCGCCAGGCTCCGGGGTTTGATGGAGAGACCACTTAGCAAACAGGGAAGCAGCCCACGACTGGGAAGGAGGCTTTCACACCACTGTCTGTGAAGCAGGGGGCAGCAACACTGCATCTACTCTACGTGCAAGTTCATTTCCTTTAGTTCATCGGGAAATGCATAATAATACATTTTCAATTTTAAAAAATTGTGTATTATAGGAAGGGAAAGAGGAGATGTATTGTAGAATTGACTAAGTAAGATGAGACTTTAAAATGTACTGGTAAATCAGGATGCCTTTGGCTCAGTCAGTTGAGCATCTGACTTGGGCTCAGGTCATGATGTCACGGTCTGTGAGTTCGAGTCCCACGTCGGGCTCTGTGCTGACTGCTCGGAGCCTGGAGCCTGCTTCGGATTCTGTGTCTCCCCCTCTCTCTGCCTTTCCCCTGTTTATTCTCTCTCTCTCTCTCTCTCTCTCTCTCTCAAAAATAAAAAAACATTAACAAAAATTTTAGGGACGTCTGGGTGGCTCAGTTGGTTAAGTGTCTGACTTCAGCTCAGGTCATGAACTCACAAGTCATGGGTTCCAGCCCCGCGCTGGGCTATGTGCTGACAGCTCAGAGCCTGGAGCCCACTTTGGAATCGGTGTCTCCCCTCTCTCTGCCCCCCTCCCATTCATGCTCGCTCTCTCTCTCTCTCTCTCAAAAATAAATAAATAAACATTTAAAAAAATAAAATATACTGGTAAATTGAATATACTTACTAGCTTAAAATACAGATAGTGGATTAAGGGTGTTACTAAAACATGCTAAGGTAAGGCAATACAATGAGAACATTATTGAAACAATTTGTGCTGTATAAGTGATAATAAAAGAAAGCTGTGTATATATGCTCTGAAGTGGCATATCTAATATGCTTACAGACTGTTTCAAAGTTCACTTTTTTTAAGAAAATCTGTATTGTATTCCTGGTGTGTGGAAAATACAGAGGCAAACAAAACAGACTCCCTTCTGCCCTTACAGAGTTAACATTCCAGTAACTAGACCGAAAAAGTAAATAAATAAGGCTTTATTTGGTCCCTGGCTCAAGAAGTTTGAATGTTCATGTCATGGTAAAGTACTTCCTAGATTGTGTCAAAAGGACACAGAACAAAAGTATTAATTTGGGAGTATCCACCACATTTACTCTGGTTTAACGTCGATATCTCCGTCACAACTGACTCTACCAAATTGATTTCCATTGGTCACAAGCGATCGTTATTCTAATTGCAGGGAGAGGGAGAAGGAAATCAATAGTAATTTCTCTCTTCAGTCTTTAATACAAGAATTAGCATCAGTTAAAAGTATCACCTTTAGTTTATACCCAGAAGAACTGAAAGCAAGGAGGCAAGCTGGTTCCCTATTGTTCCTAGCATTATTATTATTATTCATAATAGCTAACAGGTGGGAGCAATCTATGTATCCATTGGCAGGTAGAACGATGGGCATAATGAGGTACAAACAGTGGAATTTTATTCAGTCTTACAAAAGAAGGAAATGTTGACATATGCTACATCATGGATAAACCCTGAAGACCATACGCCAAGTGAAATACGCAAGAAACAAACAGGCAAAGGTATACTTGCACTGTGTGGGGATCCCAGAATCGTCCCATTTGTGGCGGGGGGGAGGCAGCAGACAGAGGGGAGTGGGGTAATCAGTGCTCAGTGGTTTCAGAGTTCCAATTTGGGAAGAAGAAAAAGTGCCACACAGGAACAGTGGTAACAGTCACGCAATAATGTAAATGGTCTTAAGGTAACTGATTTAGACGCTGATTTAGACGTTAGAATGGTGAATTTAATGATGGATATTTTAGCACAGTAAAAGAAAAATCCCAAAGGAAAGGGGGCATCTCCAGTGTTGGCAGAATATGAAAGCTGTTCCGTTCGAAACCGTTATTCTCCTGTGGTATGCATCCCAGGTTGATGTGCATGTGAATCTTAGACTGGGAACCAAAGATGTGTGGTAGTCTACTAACCTGAATTGATGATGTAACTGTGGGTCTTAACATTTTATTCTCCTACACATCATCCTGCTATCAGTCCCGGCGGCAGCCCTGTGGAAGTGACACTCCCACCTGCAGGGCTATGCGTCAGAATCTCTAGCACCTTCTCTGTTGCAAAAGTCCCATGTTTGGCACAAGGGTGTTCGTTGAATATCACTTACTGAAATGTCCTCTAGTAATAAAAAATGATTGTTACATTTGCTTACATCAGACTAACAGACCACTATGACGGAGATGCTATAATGATTTAAAAAAAAAGCAGTTAGCTGCAAGCAAATATTTTGCTACATATATATTTTTAAGTCAAATAAACAGTGTCCAGAATATAGAAAAAAAAAACTGTTCAAAAGCAACTATTCAGCCAATAAAAGCAAGGTTGAAAAAAATTCATGAGTATTTGCCATATGACTCGTAATATCCCGTGTGAGGTCAGTAAGATTAAGCTGGACTTTTGAACACTAACTTTTTTGTTCCTGTTTGTACTTTGGGAAGTGTTAATCTATGAGTCCTCCTTATTAATAACAATAACTGCCATCTGTTTCTCCTTATTATTTTTCTGAGAACTGTAAAAAAAAAATCTTTACATATTTTAGCCAGTAGAATTTATTTCAGTAATAACAAGCATGCCCAAGAACAGGGCACACCTGGGTGGCTCAGTCGGTTAAGTGTCCGACTTCGGCTCAGGTCAATTATCTCGCGGTTCGTGAGTTCAAGCCCCACATCAGGCTCCATGCCTACAGCTCAGAGCCTGGAGCCTGCTTCGGATTCTGTGCCTCCCTCTCTCTCTGCCCCTTCCCCACTCATTGGTGTTCTCTCTCTCTGTCTTTGTCTCTCAAAAATAAAACATTAAAAAATAAACAAATACAAACAAACAATACAAACAAAGATATAAAACTCCTACCTGTATGGTAGGTGCAATTATTCTTTATTGTATTGTTGGGGAAAACAACAATTACTGAGGGCTAGTAACTTTCCAAGAACCACTGAGCCCGCAGCAGCCAGTGAAGGCAGGATTCACTTGGGTTGACCTTTTTCCAGGACTTTCCTTGCGCCCTGCACACCACATGCTTCCCCTGGAAAGCGAGGAGTGGAATGTGGCAGAAATACAACGTTGGCAGAAATAACAGAGCATAGGAAGTTTCTATGAAAAATCAGGAGGCAATTAACAAGACAACGAATTGCTCTTGGCATTGAGATGACCTCTGTGAATTACAAGTCCCTCTGTGAAAGGAACACATCAGCTCTCGTTTCAGAAACACCTCTCAATTTATTAACTAATTTTTCCAGTTTACCACATGTCGTCTTAACGGCAACCCAGAGCCCGATTTAGTGCAAGTACAAGGAGAGGTTAAATATGATTTACAAAAAAACTCTCTGCATTATGAGGATATTTTCCAGAAGTTCGTGCCATAAGGATTAGGCCTTCTGTCTACGAACTGAAGTTCAGAAAAACTCAGTGTCAGAAAAATTGAATTGAAATGTTGACTTGATGTCTACTGAGTGTCGAAAAGACTATAAACATTGCATCTTTGAGTTGTTAGAGAAGGCAGATTTAAGAAAGTTGTGCACTAAAAGAAAATACTATTTTGAAACAGCATCAAAAGAGAAACAGTCCTCTCTGTCAATCCCTAATTCTCTATTACATTTTTCTAAATAAGCATGAGACGTGGCAAGAATACGTAGCGGAGTGATGCTATTGAGGGACAAAGGCCAAGGGCACGTCTGAAGGATGCAGATTTCCTCAGCGGCCTAGCGTGTGGAAGTGTTCAAGGTTAGCAGTGCAGGAGCGATAATTTTTGCTTGGAGCTGGGCCGGGGGCTTCTCAGGGCTCCTGGTCCCCAGCCCTGTGCCTGCACACATGGGTCTGAGGAGAAACAATTCCAGCACATTCGTGAGGGTTCAGTGTGAGTCCCCAGGGCAGCATCTTTTACTAGGGCCAGAGTCGGGCCTGGCTCACGTCCAGAATGGTACAAATAGCTATCCTGTATCTCACGTTTCCACGATACTCGGAAGTTAACTCGTTCATTCCCTGGGAAACCCCATGGATTCTTTTATTATTCTCACTTTACGGAAGAGGACACACAGGCACAGGAGTGATCTGCAACCTGCCCAAGGTGGTCAGAGAGTCAGTATGAGGCCAGGATGCACAGCCAGACCCTCCCAGACATGCTCTCCTGCGTCCTAGAGGGAACCGTAGTGGGCTGGGAATCCAATCACTTGGATTCAGTCCCAGAAATTAAGTCTCTGTGGGGCCTCACACTTGATCTCAGGCCAGTCTCCTCTTATGCAAATGTTGCTTTAGCACTAGGTGCCATTTAAAATCTTTAACCGCTTCTGGGGCCCCTGGGTGGTTCAGTCAGTTAAGCATCCGACTTTGGCTCAGGTCATGATCTTGCAGTCTGTGGGTTCGAGCCCCATGTCAGGCTCTGAGCTGTCAGCACGGAGCCTGGAGCCTGCTTCAGATTCTGTGCCCCTTCCCTGCCTGTGCTCTCTCTCTCTCTCTCTCTCTCGCTCGCTCTCAAAAATAAATAAACATTAAAAAATTAAACTCTAACCGTTTCGGATAGTCGTATGTTACTTGCCCTAGGAAAATAATGGCGTGGGGAGAATGCCCAGTACCCTGAGAGAACTACATTTAAAGGAAAAATGGTTGGATTCCTGAAATCCAAAGCATCAGCTGTGTCTCACAGTTTTTGTGGTTTATTTCCCTTGAAGTTAGTGGATCCTTTTATGACAATTTTCTCCCTACTCGCTCTGTACAATGGAGATGTAAACAAGAGGTCTACGTGAAGGCCTCATAAAGCAAGATTTTGATTCCCCTTTGCCAACTCTGGGAGACACAGCTTTATGCAGACCCTTAGTGCTTCCAGACAGGGGTGTTAGGAGATCGTACTAACCGACATGCATCTGACCTGGAATGGTTTGTACCTTGAACAAAGTACAAGCGCATAGGTGCCTGAGGGCCGTGGCCCTATAACTGAGTTACTATGTATCTAATTTAGAACTCAGACACATTATATTGTAATTATGTATCTATGTGCCTGTTTTCTCTCCTGTAACTCAAATGTCATGCTTCCCCACAAATTTAATGACCTTATAGATATACGGTGCTTACCACCTCAAACTGATGCTTGTCCAAATTTTGTTTTTACATCTAGCCATGTCTTTTAGCCCACTAAACCAAGGCATTCCATGAAATATGTGAACAAATGATCAATTTTGAAATAAGTAGAAAGAGTCTTTCTGTTAAACTTTCTTGGGTTTGATGACAACACCGAGATTTACATGACCTCTCGTTTCCCTGGGAATGTTCCTTCTGTCAAAATTGGGAGCTTGGATTTGATAATATCTTTATGAATCTCATGCTTCAATCATAGTTTTCCATTTAACTCCAGTGGGGAAACCAAATGTCAAGAAAATTGCATTTTCCTCACAACTGGTGTACTTCTGTTATATGGGTCTCGGATTATGTTGTAGTTAAAGATGTTTTCCTTTTGGTTTGTCTGCTGGAGACTGAAAGTCAAACACCTGATTCATCTTGAGCAATTTTAAAAGGTGAATGCCATGGACAGGGGGTGTGCTTTCTCTCTGGTTTCCTTGAGATACTCTGGCTCTTACTCTCTGTTATCCTTCCCTTTAACTGTGTTTATGTTACTGTATCTTACGGAGTTTGGAAATTCTGTGGGGTCTGTGCAAACAAAGGATCGCTGAATACTCGGTTTCTAAGAGTCCAAGCCTTCCCTTTTCCCTTGTAAAAGTTGACACGTTAAGTGTCATGGCCAGTTTATGATACATCACATCTGTCCTTATATAAAATTATAGTTCTGTTGCTATTAGAATAAATGTACGAGACCAAGACTTTCCTTTGCCACAAATGGAGTGTCCAGATAAAATGATTTTCACATGTAAGTTTTACTCTCTCTTCTTCTCTATACAGGTCAGTCTTTCTATTATGACTGAAGGGAGATCTAAAATCTTCTCAATCACATAGTAGTAACTTAATTTACACTTGTTGGTTTGAATATAACTGAATTAAGTTATATTAAGATAATTAAGAATTGTTTTGATTTCCATTGTTTAAAATTGAAAGGGAACTATTTTTTCCAAGCTATAAAGTATCTGAAGAATGAGGAAAGTTTGAGTCTTTAAAACTAGGTAAAAAGCTTTTTATTCAGGGAATTTTTTTTTTTTTTTTTTTTGGAAAGAAATTTCCTTGAAAGTAGAGAGTCTGAGGAATTTTTATGGGTCTTAAGCCTTTGGACATGATACATGAAAGGGAAGTGCTTTACTCAGTGAATGGCCAAATCATTTTGCCTTTCCTAAATTCATTGGTGGGTCATATGTTTCAAAGTCTGATCACACTCTCCTGGGATTTGAAATGCATTTAATGCCTGCATGTCTTTCAGATGTTTAAATGCATAACAGTCCAGGGTGTGGATTTGGAATATTATCTTTTGAGTCAAGCTCACATTTTCCTGTAGGAGAGTTTGTATGTCGTGGAACAGTGATGATCGTGTGTGTGTGCTCCTGTATTATGTGTCAAGGACCATATCTTCCATCATCTGCTAGGAGGGTTGACACTCAGCTTAAAAATCTCAGAATCCTTGTGAAAGAGAGGACTGCACTGCAAAACACAATTGCAAAGATAATGGAGGCAAGTAAGAATTACTTTTGTCTGAAAATGTCCTGTGATTTCTTAAACCTTAAACATTTAACTTTGTGCTATAATGACCCCACAAAGAAGACCTAAAATACCAATCTAAGCAAAAATGATTGGCGCCTGGGTGGCTCAGTCAGTTAAGCGTCCAGTCTCGGCTCAGGTCATAATCTCGCAGTTCATGAGTTCCAGCCTTGCGTTGGGCCCTCGGCTGGCAGCTCACAGCCTGGAGCCTGCTCCAGATTCTGTGTCTCCCTCTTTCTCTGCCCCTCCCATGCTCATGCTCTATCTCTCTCTCTCTGTCTCAGAAATAAACATTTTTTAAAAAACAATAAAAAATGATAAACCATCTTTTAAAAAACTTTATTCATATCTCTAAATACATCTTAATTTTGAGTTGACTATTAATATTGTCAGTAAGAAGAGTAAAATATTAGATTTGTCTAATATGTATTATGAAGAAAACATTGGTCTAAATAAGTCATAAAAAATGGATGACTCTCTCTAGTAGTTTTAATGAATTTTCATTAATGAAAACCAGCAGACCTGAGGCAAGATTATGTGCGTAAAGAGAACGTAATTCACTTTGGTTTGTTCATTATACATCTGAGAAGTGCCAAAGGATGTCTAATTTTTTTTATCAAAAACAGCACAGAAATGTCTGATTTCACAAAATTGCATTTCATGCATAGATATAATTAAACTTTACACTAGAAGTTCCTGTCAAGTAGATCCTGAAACTTTATGTAGTAGCTACACTAGTTTTTGTAAACATACCTATTTTTTATAGCGCTTTATTTTATTTGCTCCCAGGATTTCTTCCCCTAGGCAGCCATGGCCTCTTATCCCAGCAATCTGTAAAAAGACAGAGTCAATGAGGTTCACAGTAATTTGAAAGACTTTATTACCACCCAAAGCCAAGGACCCCAATTTATGTTACTCACGAGTATCAAAGATCTCCGATCCAGAGTGTAGAAAGAACCCCAGCAAAATGATGATTCAAAACAAAACAAAATGAAACACCCAAGATTAAAAAGATAGGAATGAGATTGGAATGAGCCCTGCATAAAGAAAATATAGAAATTGGCTATATATATATATATATATATATAAAGAGGCATTCGATTTTATTAACTACTAGGGAATTACAGAATAAACCACAGGAGGCCACCTCATGTTCATCAGAATGGCTAAACTAAGACAGATGAAACCAAATTTTGCAACAGCTGGAGTTCACAGGGGTTGCTGATGGCGTGTAAATTAGTGAAGCTTTCAGGGGAACATTTGACGTTGTCTGTTAAGTGTGAGCATATATGTAACCCCTGACTCAGAACTTTCACCCCTAAGTTTTGACCCAGAGAAATGCACACATTTGCTCGTAAAAGATATTTACAAGAAGTTCACTTTTTGTAGGTACGTTCATTATTGTAATTTCTAACAGTTGAAAACAACATGCATGCCCAACAACTTACATGCATTCAATGTAGTATATTTGTACAATGGAATTCTATAAAGCAATGAAAAGAAATAAACTCTGGCAACAACACAGATGGATGTCAGAAATTTACTGTGACGGAGCACCCGGGTGGCTCAGTCGGTTAAACGTCCAGCTCTTGATTTCCACTCAGGTCCTGATCTTGTGGTTCAGGAGATCAAGCCCTGCATCGGGCTCCATGCTGACAGTGGGAGACCTGCTTGGGATTCTCTCTCTCCCTCTCTCTCTGCTCCTCCCCTGCTCTGTCTCTGTCAAAAGAATAAATAAACTTAAAAAAAAAAAAATATATATATATATATATATAATCTGAGCAAATGAATTCAGACGAAAAAAAAATTTCCTAAGCCCATTTATATAAAGTTCAAAAACTGGAATAACTAATCCAATCAGAATGGTTATTTTTTGGAGGAATGCCGATAATGCTGGCTACATCTAGAGATATAACTGGAAAAATAAAAATAATTTTTAAAAAAATGTTAAAAAGCTCTAAAATCATAAAAACAAAGAGAAGATGTTCACTTAAATTTCTGGTAATTTTAAGCTATTCCTCTTGGAAGATATAGTAAAATAATTCTGACAAAAGTGGAGGGGATTATACTTTTCTTGTTACTCCACTGTTCAGTTAATAATTAAAAAAAATTTTTTTAATGCTTCTTGAAATAATGCCATCTAGTTTTCTAATGGATTCTAGTACAAAAGCCTGTTTTGGCACACTGTGTTATTTGTGGCAGTGGCTCAGAAATGCCAGTATTTGAGTACAGTAGGTTAGATGTCAAAGGTGTGGTTGGTGGATGCACGTTAGTATGAACGGGTTCCAGAATCCAGAATTATAAGCCAGAAAGATGAGGTTTGGACCTGACAGTTGTGTAATCCTGTAAATAGGGCAGAAACAGGTGGAAAAGCCCCTGTCCCTGAAGACGCATGGGCACAGACAAAGGTTCTGATGATGCTGTTTTATGACGAGGACACCTGAATGCAAGCTGGGTAGGAGGCCTAGATGAAAGGAATGAGGTGGCAGCCACAGAAGAGCCAGGGGGAGGAAGGAGTTAGGCTCTCAGCAAGGGAGCAGTCCACCTTCCTGACCAAGAGAGCCCTGGTGAGACTCTAGAACCCACTGCAGGTGAGTCACATCTGAGCAGGGCAAGGCCAGGTGAGACGCAGACCATCACTTTGGAGACATAGGCTCTGCGTGGGTTTCCTGTGTCAGGGTTAGAGCTAAAATCAAAGTGTGGGCTGAGACTAAACGTGCAAAAAAGAACACAGAAACAGGTACATCTGCAGGCAGGAAATGAGTGCTGGGTCCTACTCTTTCTGTGCGACAGGAATTAGTAAGGGAATTAGAGAACTTTTGATTTAAGTCAATATTGATTAAAGTGTAATCCGACGTTATGAATATGCTGGATCCCCAGAGCATGAAAAAGAAGGTTAATGAATACGAAACATAAAGGCCGTAAAAGTAAAGTTTTAATATTTAAATCTATATCCCTTTTCCAAAAGCATCATGAAGAAGACAAACTTGGATTGTTACCTTTCAATCACTACTGGGCTGCTTGACCTTGGGCAGAGTTCTGAATTTTTGTAAGCATCAGGTCTGCAAGTTATAACAGGGCGGTATAACACATTTCTCATGAATATAAATGAAAAAACTGCGTATCAAGCACTGAGTACAGCACCTACCCCAGACATACCTCTCAGTAAACGTCCATTGTCACTGTGAATTATTTTGTCTGACTAGGTTCTTTCTACCTATAAAATGACTGTGGTCTCCATGCTCCAAGTTCCGTATGCACGGTGCATAGAAGTTACCAAAACAATTCTATGGAACACTGAGGTATTTGATCGTTGCCCTTGAAAGTAAACAGTGGGCCTCCCTTTCTAGAACTCACCTTAGTATCAGTGCAGAATACTAATTTTTCTTCTTCTCTGAGTGATAGAATAAGAAATAATTATTGGGGCACCTGGGTGGCTCAGTGTGGGTAAGCATCCTACTCTTGGTTTCCGCTCAGGTCATGATCTCACGGTTCATGGAATCGAGATTGCGTGGGGCTCTGGACTGACAGGGCAGAGCCTGCTTGGGATTCTCCCTCCCTCTCTCTGTCCCCTCACTCTCTCTCTGTCAAAATAAACAAACATTAAAAGAATAACCATAAAATCTGAACAGTAATATAAAAATAGTTTCTTCCATTATGTAATGACTAGGTACATTCAGTCTTTGAAATACACTAAGATATGATTCCATTGAGACAGAATCCGTGTGACTTCTTCAACTTGCATCTTGTTGAATTATATCCCCCTTACTTATTTCCCCATCCCCTCACCTACCTCCCTTCTGCCAACCACCAGCCTGTTCTCTGCATTAAGAGTCTGTTTTTTGTTGTTGTTGATCCTTCTTTGTTTGTTCATGTGTTTTGTTTCTTCAGTCCCACGTATGGGTGAAATCATACGGCATTTGTCTCTCTCTGAAGGACTTATTTCACTTAGTATTATACCCCCTAGGCCCATCCAAATTGCTGCAAATGGAAGATTTCAATCTTTTCTGTGGCTTAATAATATTCCATTGTATGTATACATACTACCTCTTCTTTTTTTTTTTTTTACACTTTTATTTAAATTCCACTGCAGTTAATATACCGTTTAATATTAGTTTCAGGTGTACAACATAGTGATTCCACACATCTATACGTGACTGTGCTCATCACAAGTGCCCTCCTTCATCCCATCACCTACTGGACCTATTCTCCCACCCACCTATCCTCTGGTGACCATCAGTGTGTTCTGTGTAGTTAAGGATCTGTTTTTTGGTTTGCTATATCTATCTATCTATCTATCTATCTATCTATCTATCTACCTACCTACCTACCTATCTACCTGTCTACCTATCTACCTTTCTTTCTTTCTCTTTCTTTCTCTTTCTTTCTTTCTTTCTTTCTTTCTTTCTTTCTTTCTTTCTTTCTTTCAATCTCTTTGTTCCTTCTTAAATCCCACATATGAGTGAAATCATATGGTATTTGTCTTTCCCTGATTTATTTCACTTAGCAAAATACTCTCTAACTAAATCCATGTCATGGAAAATGACAAGATTTCATTCCTGTTATATGGCTGAGTAATATTCCATTAGATATATACACCACATCTTTATACATTCATCAGTTGATGGACACTTGGGCTGCTTCCTTTGTTTTGCTATTGTAGACAATGCTATAATAGACATTTGGATGCGTGTATCCCTTCAAATTAGTGTTTTTGCATTCTTTTGGTAAATAGCTAGTAGTGCACTTGCTGGGTCGTAGGGTAGTTCTGTTTTTGAGGAACCTCCATAGTGTTTTCCATGTGGCTGTACCAGTTTGCATTCCCACCAACAGTGCATGAGGGTTCCTTTTTGCCCACATCCTCACCAACACTTGTTTCTTGTGTTTTTTGTTTTAGCCATTCTGATAAGTGGGAGATGATACCTCATTGCAGTCTTGATTTGTATCTCCCTGATGATGAGTGATGTTGAGCATCTTTTCCTGTGTCTGGTGGCCATATGGATGCTTCTTTGGAAAAATGTGTATTTCTGTCTTCTGCCCATTTTTTAATTGGATTATGTTTTTTGCATGTTGTGTTTTACAAGTTCTTTATATATACCTTTTCTTTATCCATTCATCTATTGATGGACACTCAGGTTACTTCCATATCTTGACTTTTGTAAATAATGCTGTAATAGACATGGAAGTGAACGTATCTTTTAGAATTAGTGTTTTGTTTTCCTTGGGTAAATACCGAGTACTGGAATTACTGGATCATACAGCAGTTCTATTTTTAATTTTTTGAGGAGCCTCCACACCGTTTTCCATGGTGGCTACGCCAATTTACATTCCCATTAACAGTACATGAAGGTTCCTTTTTCTCCACATCTTTGTCAATACTTGTTATTTCTTGTCTTTTTGGTTCTAACCATTTTGACAAGTGTAGGGTGATATCTCATTGTAAATTTGATTTTCATTTCCCTGATGATCAGTGATGTGGAATATCTTTTCATGTGTCTGTTGGCCATCTGTGTCTTCTTTGGGAAAATGTCGGTTCAGGTCCTCTGCTTATTTTTAATTGGATTCTTTATTTTTTGGAATAGAGTGGTATAAGTCCTTTGTATATTTTGGATAGTAGCCACTTATTGGATGTGTCATTTGCAAACATCTCCTATTCTGTAGGTTGCATTTTTGTTTTGTTGATGGTTCCCTTTGTTGTGCAGAAGCTTTTTATTTTGATGTTGTGCCAATAGTCTAATTTTGCTTTTGTTTCCCTTGTCTTGGGAGACATCTAAAAAAATATTTCTATGCCTGATGTCAAAGAAATCATGGCCTATGTTGTTTTCTTCTAGGAACTTTATGGTTCCAGATCTCACATTTGGGTCTTTAATTCATTTTCAGTTCAGTTTTGTTGATGATGTAAGAAAATGGTCCTGATTCTACTGCATATTGCCGTCCAGTTTTCCCAGCACCAACTGGTTGAAAAGATTGTCTTTTCTCTGTTACATATTCTTGCCTCCTTTGTCATAGATTAGTTGACCATATAATCGTGGGTTTATTGCTGGGCTCTCTATTCTGTTCTCCTGATTTATGTGCCTATTTTTGTGCATGTACCATACTGTTTTGATTACTACAGCTTTGTAGGGTATATTGAAATCTAGGATTGTGATAACCTAAAGATGCTACAAAAGAGCCATTAGTGCTGAAAAATGAATTCAAAAAAAAGTTGTAGGACCCAAAATTGATACACAGAATTGCATTTACATAAACTAATAATAAAGTATCAGAAAAAGAAATTAAGAAAATAATCCCATTTACAGTTGCACCAAAAAGAATAAAATACCAAACTAAGAATAAACTTAACCAGGAGGTGAAAGGCTGTATCCAAAAAGTATAAAATATTGATGAAAGAAATTGAAGATGACACAAACAAATAGAAATAGTTTTCATTCTCGTGGATTTGAAAAACTAATATTGTTGAAATGTCCATATTACTCAAAGCACTCTACATGTTCAGTGCAGTCCCTGTCAAAAAACCAGCAGCTTTTGTCACAGACCTAGAACAAATAATTCTAAAGTCTGTATGGAACCACAAAAGATCCTGAATAGACAAAGCAATCTTGAGAAAGATAAACTTACATATTTTGAATGACATAGTTCTTTTATATCAGCAGTGAGCAGTTTCATATTTATGAGGCATATTTGTATGTTTTATTTATTTTAAAAAACTTTTGATGTTTATTTTTGAAAGAGAGAGAGAGAGTGCAAGTAGGGGAGGGGCAGAGAGAGAGGGAGACACAGAATCCAAAGCAGGCTCTGAGCTGTCAGTACAGAGCCGGACAGGGGGCTCATGAACCATGAGATCCTGACCTGAGCCGAAGTTGGATGCTTTACTGAGTCACCCAGGTGCCCCCATATTTTTATGTTTTAAATGAGTAGTATTACCTTAACGCTGTGCTATGAAGTATTTTTCTACATATTTTATTTGTCAATAATTATCGATGGCTTGGTATTACCCTTTTAGGAAATCATAGCGACTTTAAGAAAAAAATAATGTCTGCATATGTAGATGTAAGGTTCTGAATAGCAAACCCTAACAGCACAGCTAAGAGAAATTTCAGCCTTCAGTTAGTTCCCATATCAACTTATACAGAGAACAGGTTTAAAAAGAATATTTTTTGGGGGGCGCCTACATGGCTCATTCATGAACTCAGATGGCTTAAGCCACTGACTCTTGGTTTTGGCTCAGGTCATGATCTCAGAGATCATGAGTTCGAGCCCCATGTTGGGCTCTGTGCTGAGTGTGGAACCTGCTTGAGATTCTCTCTCTCTCTCTCTCTCTCTCTCTCTCTCTCTCTCTCTCTTTCTCTCTCTCTCTTTCTCTCTCTCTCTCTCTCTCTCTCTCTCTCTTTCTCTCTCTCTCTTTCTCTCTCTCTCTCTCTTTCCCTCTCTCTCTTTCTCTCTCTCTCTCTTTCCCTCTCTCTCTCTTTCTCTCTCTCTCTTTCTCTCTCTCTCTGCCTCTCCCCCACTCACACTGTCTCTGTCTCTCTCAAAATAAACTTTTAAGAAAGAATATTTTTTTAAAAGGGCATATTGGAGTTTTGGTCCTTATCATACCATACCAGATCAAAACATAAAATCGGGTGAGGTGTTTGTCTAGTAACCACATGCGAAGTAACCGCTTGAGCTAAAGCCGACCCTGAGGTTTTTGTCTAGGAACTAATTAATGTCTGGGAAGTGGGGAAAAAATCTTGAAATTCTCTTAAAATATAAAAATAATTTAAAAAGTCAACAAAATTTCTTAAACTGTTTCAGAACAAGGTACTAACGCCATGTAAAAATAGTCACAAACTGGAAATGATTAGCAATTCAGGAATGTTAAATAGATTTCTTAAATTCCCCTTTGTAGATAGACATGGTCAAAAATGCCATTTTTCAAAGAAAAATATGAATAGAAAGTTCTGAACTGCAGGAAATTTATCTTTCGAGATTATACAATGAATTATCTGTTAAAAAGTTGAAAAATGAAAGAGTCCTTTCTCTGGCTTTAATGAATCACAGCATGACGAATAGTCTTTTCTGGCACCTCCTGAGCACGTTAATGTTATGTTGCGTTAATAGTCTTTGTGAAAATTAGGAATAACTAACGACGGAAGGAAAGGAACATGATGAAAATGTGTACGCTCCCCTAAGTTTATTAGGGTCTTATTAGCACTAAATGCAATTAAAACACTGAATTCTTTTTTCACATGTCATTTCATGGAGCAGGATCCCTGGGGTAGGATAGAAACGATGCTTCTTTTTGCCAGGCTTTGTGTTCTGCTTGGTCCTGAAAGAGGGATGCCAAGAGAAAGCTACTTGTCTTAATTTAATTCCTGACTGAGTCTGATGAATATCTTCACAGATGGAGGGGAAAAAAGAGAGAAATGTAACTTGCAATTTTTAATAAAATCTGTTGGTTAGGTTACAGGTGCGCGCCCTCTCTCTCTCTCTCTCTCTCTCTCTCTCTCTCTCTCTCTCTCT